>NC_092041.1:116473335-117073335 GCF_003086295.3 Arachis hypogaea | reverse complement strand
TAGTATGTCTGGTGATATGTCAGACATTTAGTTAGTATAGTTAATAAATAATAGTTAAAATTTTAAATATATTTACTCTAGAACATGTTAGAATTTTAATTATTTATGTTAGAATTTTTCTTATTTTTTATTGTATACAAATTTAGACTTGTCATAATATTATTATTATTATTATTATTATTATTATTATTATTATTATTATTATTATTATTATTATTATTATTATTCTGAATCTTTATTATATTTTTTATTAAAAAATATTAAATATTATATATTTATAAAGTTTGACTTACGTTATTAATGATATATATGTAAATATAATTTTAATTTAATAAAATTGTTCAATTAGCCACAGTCAAATTAAAACGAAAGCTACATATTATGACACAATAAAAAAGAAGTTAATTACAGAAAAAACGTAGCAAATTAGTATAAATTAGCCACGAATGGAATATAAAAACCAGTGCACAATAGCTACAAAAATAGCGTGTTTAAATAACCCGGTGTTAGCCACGCAAAATATTGTAGCTGAAAAATCCGGCCTGCACAAATTAGCTACAGATGAAGTGTGGTAGAATTATACTTTTTAATTTGATAATTTTTATTTTGCCACGATATTAAGTGTGGGTAATGATATACGAATCGTGGCTCTTTGAAGGTCTCCACGGTGTTTAAAACTGTGGCTAGTAACTCCAAAATTGTGGCAAATTGAAAATGCAACCCCCTAATTAGGCACAAATATTTTTTCGTGGCCAATGTATAGTTGCTACCGTTATCTTGAAGTTTAGCCATAATTTTTTCTGTGGCTAAACCCCTTGTTTCTTGTAGTGCAAGTATTATGTTATCGATATGTTCATCAAATACATCAATCAATCAGAGCAAAAATTATGACAAATTCTAATGCGTTAAAAAAAAGAATGCAATATTTTTTAAAATTTATTATTAAAAATAAAAAATTTAAATTATAAATATTAAATTTATTTATTTAATAAAAAATACAATACTCTTTATTTTATAAGAAATGTTTAAAGACAAAAAAAATTAATTAAGTGAAATAATTTCAACATGCTAAAATGAGTACCTGGGGCTGAGTTTATTAATCTTTTTATTGATATGATATTTTAAATTAATCTCTAATAATTTTTATTGGGAATATATTTTTCAGTAAAATAAAAAATAAACTAGTTTCGTATATTTCTTAAAAGAGATAAATTTATGTTTTGGTGGTTTTGATGACAAGTGGAAAGTAAAATGTACCTTTTTGCAAATTTAAAAACTAATTTATCATTAACTTAACTTATAATTTAAAAGTTAACAACTAATAAACCAAAAAAAAGGTTATTCAAAAAAAAAGTTGGAGGCAAACCTAAAACACTAATACCCATCACAATATTGCCAGAAAGTTCTCATAAATTCATAATCTATTCTCAGGTAGTTAACAAATTCATGCGGGGGCATATGTGTGTGCTACGTTGAGGAAAATATATTAGAATTAGAGTTGATTATATTTTCTGCTTGTAATAATATTCTAGTGCTGCCATTTTGCCAATTCCTTAATTGTTATGTGAATTAACCAAACGCGGTAGCAACATCAATAAGAAAGCTTCTCTTCTAAACAATAAAGCAATCTTTTTCTTTCTTTCTTTCTTTTTTTTCCGTTAAATAAACAACGAGAAATACGAACAACATAAATAACGAAATACATTTAAGATTCACTGAACATAAAAAAATTCTAATATAATTATCCATACTTATTCCCAATTATACCTGTTTTCGTTATCCTATTTTCACTGTAGCTACTCTAATCCGACCCCCCTCCCCTGTCACGCTATCTACATCGCCGGCAACACTGGATCTCAGCGTCGCAATAAAAAAAATATTCATGTACAATAAAAAGTAATATTTATTGAATTTAAAAGAAACATTCATGTACAATAAAAACAAAACATCCATGTATAATAAAAAGAAACATCCGTGAAGTTGTGCGACATGATTGATGGATGGTGGAGAGCGTCCCGCGTTGCGGAAGGAGGAAAAGAAGAAGACCGACGGAGGGGGAGGGACGCGATGGAAGATGACGACGTGAGGGGGCAGAGGCAGTTCCTCACGGCACGATGGAAGACAAAGTTGGGCTGCTTGCAGCAGCGTAATGAAGGCGCGACGAGACTGGGCTGCCTGCAGTGACGGACAAGATGGAGACGCAATGAGACTAGGCTGCCTGAAGCGACGGGCAAAATGGAGATACGACAAGGGTGGACTATTTATGTTGTTTTCTCCCTATACTTTTTCTCTTTTTTTTTTATGTGTGTGTGAGATATCAACATCTCAATGAAGAAAGAAGATCAAATTGAAGTGAAAGCAAGCAAGTGAATAGAGAGAATAGAGAGAAAAGTGGAGAAGAAGAAAGGAAAACAACTTTGCATTATTGATGAAATGTGCAAAATTATAGTGATTGAAAAAGTAAAGTGGAAGATTACAATATTGATATATATAAACGGAAGCTAAGTGATGTGTGAAGGGTGTGATGATACAAGTTGGTTGAGAGTTTAACTAACTGAGGATGAGCTGGCATAACTATTTTTTAGTTTGCATAACCACTTTTCAGTTTGGAGAAGGTTCTAGGAGGTACATTCCCTCAAGACAAGAGACTTCTAGGAAGTATACTTTACTAACATGCCCCCTTAAGACAAAGGACTTCTAGGATTTTGTATCAAAGACTCTTAGCAAGCTACTAAACTTAAGAAAGATTGCAATTGAAAGGGGTTTAGTTAAAGTATCAGCTAACTAATTATGAGCTAGGATGTGCTGAACAATTTTTTTTCTTGTGACATAGTCTCAAACAAATGACTATTTGAGGACAAAATGCTTTGACTTGTTGTGAAGGATTGGGTTGGTAGAGAGGAGAACTACACTCTGGTTGTCACAGTACACCACAGGCTTAGTGGAGCAAGAAATTCTGATTTCAATGAGTAGATTTTGCAGTCAGATAAATTTCTGTAATAGCATATGCTATTCCTTTAAATTTGGCCTCAATACTGCTCTTGGATACTGTTGTTTGCTTCCTACTAGCCCAGGAAACTAAATTTGATCCAAGATAAATACCATAACCATTGGTTGATTTTCGATCATCAATGTCATTGACCCAATCAGAGTTACAAAAAGCATAGATTCTGAAGCTTGTAAAGTTGTTGAACCTCATACCATATTATACAATTTCTGCTAAGTATCGAAGAATTCTTTTGACTGCCTTTCAATGGGACTCAAGAGGGTTGTGAAGAAATTGTGTCACCTTATTCACAGAAAAGAAGAATTCAGGCCTTATGATTATAGCATATTACATACCACCTATGATGGACTTGTACAGGGATGGATTGCTAAATGAACCATCTCCAAAGGTAGACCATTTCAGTGAGAAAGTCATTGGGTGGGCACAAGCTTTGCGTTGCTCATTTTAACTATTTTCAGAAGATCTTTGATGTACTTTGTCTGCTTGAGAGTGATTGATCTATTTGGGATTTTAACTACTTCAATACTAATAAAGTAGTGCATCTCACCCAGCTCTTTCAAGGAGAAGGTGCTGTGAAGTTGAGTCATGAGTTCCTTGATTTCATTTTCTGAATCACCAATGACAAGGATATCGTCTACGTACACCAGAATGTAAATAGATGAAGAGAAGGTGAATCTTATGAATAAGAAAATATCAGATTGAGTGCTTGTGAAACCAAACTTTTGAAGGACAAAGTTGAGCTTTATGAATCAGGCTTGAGGAGCTTGCTTGAGACCATAGAGGGACCTTTAAAGTTTGTAGACCTGATGAGGGTTTGAAGATGTGAAACCTTCCGACTGTTGCATGTATACAGTTTCATGAAGATCCCCATTAAAGAATGCATTATTGAAGTCGAATTGATGGATCTTCCAACTTTTTGTGAAAGCCACACTGGGCATAACTTGAACTGATGCTACCCTGACCACAGGACTGAAAATCTTATCATATTCAATCCCTTATTTTTGGTGAAAGTCCTTGGCTACAAGGCATGCCTTGTACTTCTGAACTGTGTCATCAGAGTTCTTCTTTACCCTCAAAATCCATCTATAGCCTATAGGATTAAAGTGCAGAGGGGGTCAACCAGTTGCCAAGTGTAATTTTTTATTAAGGTTGAATATTCCTCCTCCATAGCCTCTTTCCAATGAGGAGTTGCAAGAGCCTCAGCAATAGATTTTGGTGTACTGCAGATAAAACTAAATCCAAGGTTCACTTCAACAGTGAAGGCTTTTGGCTTGAATATGCCGCTTTTTCTTCTAGTCTGTATGGGATGCCTATTTTGAGGAGTAGGAGTAGTTCTGCCAGGTTGAGAGGGTAAGAGCTGGTGTGCAACAACAGGTGTAGCAGCACTAGAAGGTTGGATATTTGGCCTAATTACAACCTGCAAAGGAACAGTTTCAAGAGAATCTGCATGTTCAATAGTATCAGTTTCTGTTTTAGCAACAATAGGTGTAGAAGGTAATGAGTTAGATACAGTATTGATATTAGTAGTAGTAGGTGCATCATGAATGTCTATGGAATAAAGGTGAAAGATGTAGGTAGCTTGAGGGACAGTGGTTGGTTGTTGGGATTGGTTGGGTTGGGTTTGGTTATTAAAGAGTGTTAGATAGGAAAACTCTTATTCACAAAAGACAATAATTTTTGTGATGTATACTTTGTCTGAAGGAGACATGCATTTGTAGCCCTTGTGTTTAAAGAAATAGCTTAAGAAGATGCATTTTGTGGAATGGTGGTTAAATTTGTGCCTATTGTAAGGTCTGAGTCAAGGATAGCACAAGCAGCCAAAAGGTTTTAATGTAGCATAGTTGGGTGTGATGTGGAAGAGGACCTTTAGTGAGATTTTGAGATTCAGGACTAGTGTAAGGAGTCAGTTAATAAGGTAAGTTAAGATTAAAATTGCTTCATCCCAAAAGAAGAAAGGTAAAGAGGCTTGGGAGAGAAGGGTGAGAGAAGTTTTTTTTATTAGGTGCCTGTGTTTTCTTTCAATACATCTGTTTTGCTTATGTGTGTGTGGACCAATGAGTCTATGAGTGATTTTTTGGTCTTTGAGGTACTGTTTGAATGTGTTAGAGAGATATTCTCCCCTATTGTCTGTTTGAAGAGATTTCATTTTGAGGCCAGTTCTATTTTCTATCATGGCTTTGTATTGAAGAAAGGCTAAAAAAAAGTCTGATTTTTGGTCTTTAGTAGGTAAGTGCAGGTGTACCTGCTGTATACATCAATGAAGTATGCATAATATCTAAAGCCTGATTTAGTAGGTTGGGAAGAAGGACTCCAAAGATCTGAGAATACCAATTCTAAAGGTTATGTGTATTTAGTTTGAGAGAGAGAAAAAGACAGTTGGTGAAGTTTACTGGTGAGGCAAGGATCACAGGGACTGTTGATGTTGGTGGTTTGAGTGAATGGAATATTTTTTGCTTTTGAGTATGGTTTTGGTGATGTGATGAGAAGAGTGGCCAAGTCTCTTGTGCCAAATGTCAAGGGGCACTGTGAGGTTGGTTTTAGGAACTGAGACATTTGGTAAAATGCTGCTGGTTTTGGGAGTTCTTGGTATAGCTGGTGGACTAGTGTAGAAGTAGTTTATGTTGGAGCTGATGCCAATATTGGTGGTAGTATCAACTGTGGCACTTGTAAGAAGAGCAAGAAATCTATTTTGAGTGACAATATCAAAAGGTGCAACCAAATTAGTAGGAGAGGGGTTAGGATGCACAAAATTAGAATGCAGATTTACATAAGAGTCACCAACTGTACTGCACTTGTTGTTGTCATTTTTGGCTTGCAAATTTATACATGAATCACCAATTGTACAACACTTATTGGTAGCAACTTTAGGCTGCAACCTTACATAGGAATTATCAATTGCACAAGAATCATCAATTACATTGCACTTATTGCAATCAGTTTTGGCATGCAAAATTACACAATAATTACTAATTGCAGAATCAATATCACTATCACTACACTAACTGTAGAGTCAGCAGTTGCAGTTTCATCAATAGAACTGCATATACTATTGCTCCTATTGCTATTTTTCTTTTCTTTATTTTGATTACCTATAACTCTTCTATTTTGTGCTTTATTTTCTTTTCTTGCAATGTTTGCATATGCTTTCTTTTTCTGTTCAGTATCAAATACTTTAGTTTTATTAGAGTTTCACAGTGGTCTTAATATTTGTATATCATCAAACCTATATAGACCATTGCTAAGCCTGCCTTGGAGCATAATCTTCTTGAATTCCTTACATTTTACAGCATATAAATGAGGCCAGAATTTAAAGAACACTTTGTTGTCTAATGTAAACTTTAAGACACTAACTAAATTCTTGGAGATAGTGGGTACATGAAGCAAATTCTGAAGTTTAAAAAAGATTTTAGACATAGATGCATGCATGATAGACCTCCCAATATTAGCAATACTTATAGCTTTGCCATTACCTCCAAACACTTGCTCAGAACCTGCATATTCTGGATTGTTCATCAAGTTTATTTTATCGAAGATAATGTGGTGGGATGCTCCCGAGTCTGGATTACCACCCCTAGTTAGCACAGGTATTGGTAGCAAGTAAAGCTTAAGGAGGGCCCTGGTTGCTGTTGCTTGAGTGCTGAGCTGATTGGACTGAAGGTTGACAGTGATGAGCTTGCTGGTGGAAGCCAAAATTGGGTGGAGGAGGACCATTGTTGAAGTTTTACAGCTGGAAATTTTGGTAGTTCTGGTTGAACCTATGAAAGCACTCACAAACGGTATGACCAATTCTGCCACATAATTGGCACTGAGGTCTATTCCCTTGCCACCATGACCTATCTCCTCGGAAGCCTCTTCCTCTACTTCTTCTGTCAGGGGTCCCTCTGTCATAATTGTTGGAGTTTTGATAGGACTCCTCTGGTAAAATTGCACTTCCAGTTTTACTTGCATCTGGTTCCTTGTGAGCTATATTTGCATGGACTAATGTTAGATTAGTCTTTCTGAACCTCTCATTTACTTCTTCTTACGAAAGGAGTTGGGACTCAAACTCACTGATAGTCATGTGATCTATTTTTTAGTTCACCATGGTGATAAAGGCACTGAAGCCTTCATCCAAACCTTGTAAAGCAGTTTCGATCTATTTTTTAGTGGAGCTCCAAGAGTAGATAAGGAATTTACTACTTTATTGATCTTGAAAATGTATTCAATTGCAGAGGCACTTTGTTTCTGGATCATTTTTAGTTGAGTCTTTAGCATTTGTATCTTTGATTTGAATCTAGCTGCAAAGTACTCATTCAATGCTTCTCATATTTTATGTGCATATTCATACTCTACAACCTTGTTGACAAAAGTTTCGTTCATGGAAGAAAGCATCCAGGCTACCAAACATTTATCGCGTTGTTCCCACTCTTCAAACTCAGGTGACACTTTTTTAGCAATTTTGTCTTGATCTGAGTTGAACCTTGTTGAAATTGATAGAGCAATGATCTTACTCTAAAGTTTGTTGGCCTTGACACATGCAAGCGCTTGTCACTTCCAAGCCTTAAAGTTGTCTTCATCCAATTTAATTGTTATTAAAAAATTTGCTATCTACTGATTGTAGCTGTGGAGCTCTATTTTCTGATACCATGTGAGATATCAACAACTCAATAAAAAAAAAGATCAAATTACAGTGAAAGCAAGCAAGTGAGCAGAAAGAACAGAGAAAAAAATGAAGAAGAAAAAAAGAAAATTAACTCTGCATTATTGATGAAATGTGCAAAATTACCGTGATTGAAAAAAATAAAGTAAAAGATTATAATGCTGATATATATAAATGGAAGTTAAGTGATGTATGAAAAGTGTGATGAAACAAATTGGTTGAGAGTTTAACTAACTGAGAGTAAACTGGCATAACTATTTTTCAGTTCGTAACTATTTTTTAATTTAAAAAAAAAAGTTCTAAGAGGTACACTTCACTAACAGTATGTGTCTTCAAAGTGTTTATATTCTTATATACAGTAACCATCCATTATCAAAAGACTAATAAATTTTAATTAAGTTTTAACATACAGTTATTTTTCAAGTATTGTCTCACACAATTAAAAAAAGTGGTGTTTTTAAAATTTTTCTAGACACAACATCATGATATTTGGTGTATCTTGTTTTATTTTATTTTATGTTTTTCAAAATTTGAAACTTTTTCTTTTTCTTTTTGAAACTAACTAATTAAGTTGGTTTTAACTTTTTTTTATTTCTGTTCTAGAGGTGTATAATAAAAATCACTATAGTTGATGATCATTATTAACAGTATAAATTCTTTTTCATTATGAAGATAGATTATTTTCTTAAAATAATTTATTATCAAACATGTTTTTTATATCTTCTAATTAATCATGTGAATTGTTGTTTCCATTATTTTAACTTGACCTATATATTTAGCTTTGATGTGTCAATATATATATACCCCTTAGTTCAAGTTATCTCTTTCTTTATTCTTATATATTGAGGGACTTGATAGGATTTATTGTCAGAAGTTTGGTGTCAATGCAAGTAGGTGTTTATTAAGTCAAAGTCTAGAAATGATTATATATTTAACAAACTAGCTATTCAGATTTAGACAAGTAGAGTTTTTTTTTCCCCATAAATTTTGTATATATATATTTTTAATCTTATGTTATTTTTTTTAGAGATTAATAAACATCGAATTCTAATATTTTTGTTATAAAAATTATGATATCATAATATAAAATTATTTATTCTAAAATAAATAAATAGATAAAAATATATAAATAATTATGTCTCAAATAGAAATACAAATTAAACAAACCCTATGGATGACTTATGAGTGTTGTATTATTTAGCTTTCAAGGGTGTTATGGTTGCTTAGCTTCTCTGATCTCAAGAGAGAGTAAAACACAATTTAACTGTAAAAATGTGTGAAACTCCTAAACAAGTGAATATATATTCAATAAAATTACTTAAATTCATTTATATTGAATATTTTAAGAAAAAATAGTTCATCATGACATATATATATATATATATATATATATATATATATATATATATATATATATATATATATATTGTTACTCTCGTTCTTCTAAATAAAAAATAGAACATCCGTACAAAATAAAGATATACCTATTTATAATCCACGTACATTTCAAGCCTAAAAAAAACTTTAAGCATGAGAGTGTAGTGTGTACTAGGCTACTAGCACATATATAACTATGTATTACTGTTTCCACTTAAAAGTTTAAATAATTAGGAGAGATAATTTATATATAATACATAGTTATAAAAAAAATTATTCTAAAGACTGTTAAGGAGATTTATTTACTAAAAATAACCTTTAATATTAAAATTATAAAAAAATGTAATTTTTATAATATTTAAAAATTAATTTTTAAATAAACAAATATATTCTTAAATTCTTTTTTATTTATCTTTTTTATTATAAACATATTATCTTTCTAATTGCTTATTAAATTCACATCTTTATTAATATATGTTCATCTATAACATAGGTATATACAGAAAAAGTAAGAGTCTTTTAAAACATGTCTTTTAAAATATTTTTTTCTAATTTTATTATAAAAGAGTCTTTTTAATAATTAAATATTCTTAATAGCCCTTGAAAATAATTTATTTTCCCTAACTATAAAGCTACTCCTCATTAGAATTAATAGCAACCTTGTTAGAGAGAAAGATAAGTCAATTAGCAAAGAGTCTCAAGAAATCATCACAATAAATTAAACCTTAAGCTTTTGAAAAACTATTAATGATCATATAGCAATTAGTGAATGGAATACAAAAAGGATTACTCTTAGATTCTATGAAACAATTAACATAATGTTATGTGTACAATGACTATTGAGTTATGAAATGAACATCCCCTATACTATTTAGAATAATTATTCAAGTACAAGGGATAATAAACATCTTCTCGAAAAATTAGTTTAATTTTTGGGTTCACCAAAAATCGAACTCTTGACCTTTCAGATCTAGCACTTTAATACCATATCATGATACCACTCATCCCAAAAGCTTCAGCTGATGGGGAAATGTAACACTAATAATTATATCTCTAATATTCCATAAACCTCTATTGTACACATTGTATAAATATTTCATTGGCTTTTCATATTTTTCCGTTACCAAAAGGTTATCAATTAATTTTGCCAATTTTAAACCTAATGTTAACTTACCTAAAACAATTAAACCAATTTGATTAGAATATCAGGTAGCATTTCTTGATTTAGTAGACAAAGCTTTTGGAAAGAATGATATCGGGTTGTGTCAAATGAGAAAGCAATATTGGAAGGATGTGTGTACTTTGGCAATCATGTTGCATAAACCAAACCCTACCATTGGCAACGTGTTGATTTTTAAGATCATCAAAGAAGGGTCCCTATAGAACCATTTGCTCTTTGGATTGAAAGATGTGTTTCCACTATACTCACTTGGATTCTCTGAATATCCCTCCAAGCAAACCCTGGATATTATGATCATAGCAGTTTTGAGTTTGACATGATGAATAGAAACTTTTTTTTTTAGTTATATAAATAGTTTTATATATAACAATAGAGATATAATTATTTATGTATTTTTTACTATTAACTTAGTTTTTTAAACGAAATAATTTCATGACAAAGTATTAGAATCTTTATGGTCAAAAAGTCTAAAGTTTAATCCTTATTATTTCTTACAAAAAAAAATGATTAATATAAGACAAATAAAAAAAGATCTATGCAAGATTTACGTAAATTTAAAAAAGATTCTTACATAAAAGAATGTATTAGAGATATAATCATTCGTAAAAAAATAATTTTATAACATATAATTAATATCCTAATAATATTCAAGCTCTATATTTATTTAAAGAAATAAAAATAATAAATATCACATTCTAAACATTTTGATTATAATAATTTTAATATCATGTCATAAACTCTTTTTCCTAAAAATTTACACTATTAGATAACAATATAGAAATTATATTATTTTATATCTAAGAGATATCATTGATGATAAAAAAAAATATAAATATTAAGAGATACAAAAATATCCTTACATTTAGAGATAACAAATATACAAAATAGAAATATAAAATGTTCAAATTTCTTATATTCTTATTTCCTTGTAAACTAAAAAATGAAGATAAAGTACTATATATTTTTATTTGTATATTTATGTGATATCTCAATAATTACCATATAAATGCATGTGATGACCATTAAGTTATATATTATTGGTATTTTTAATCTTTAAATGAGAAAATTGTTCCAATTTCTCCTAAATTTTGGTGAAACTACTAATCATGACCCACTTCAATATATCACAAAATCCTACATTGACATCTCCAATATACAAGTGAGGATATTCCATATCACTATAATAAAAATCACTTAATGACAAATTTTGTGATAATAATATAATAATAATTATAAATTTTATTTAATTTATATTTTACGAGAATTATATATTTGTTATTATTATATGTTATAATGATAATTATATATTTTTTGTAATTATTAAAAATATTTTTATTAATAATTATATAATTATCGTATTAAAATTTTTTAGTGATAAAATATAATTAAGACCACTAATATCTAATTATCAATAAATATTAAGAGTTATTTTTATTGTCACTACAAATAAAATAAATAAATGATTAAATTAATTTTTCTAATAATGTATGATAGAGTTATGACTTGTAAAATATGATCTCAAGAGAAATTCAAGAATTTTTAACCTAGAGAAAGCTAAACTTATTATTATAACCTAGATAGGTAGTATTAATATATGTACATATAATATGATATACTATGAAAACTTTAGATATTGAAAAGAAGTATTATTTTTATTAAGGGTAAAAAATCATCTTCTAAATTTATATATGGAGGATTATAAGGGTTTCAAATCTTGCCAAGGAAAAAGAAAAATTTAAAAACCAGTCA
Source organism: Arachis hypogaea (assembly GCF_003086295.3). Classification (NCBI taxonomy): domain Eukaryota; kingdom Viridiplantae; phylum Streptophyta; class Magnoliopsida; order Fabales; family Fabaceae; genus Arachis; species Arachis hypogaea. Next base: position 117,061,383 of record NC_092041.1, on the reverse strand, counting down.
ATAACTCTACTAGTCATTCATAAGCTCAATCCAAACAAAACCACTTATGACTATATGCACATGTATAAAAGAAATATCTTAGCTTATACCCTATTATGTATGGGCATCCCTTATTGTAGTGATAATAAGACAAAAGAATAAAAAATGTATCCTGCAATAAATTAAAATAAAAAAAGAAAATCATGATGAGACTAATACTTCTCTTAACACTACAACATAAACGGAGAATAGCGACGATTTTTTTGTTATTAGCGATGATTTTAAACCATCACAAAATATAATACTGGCGATTCGAAAAACCACCCTGATAATTGGGATGGGCATTTGATTTCGCGGCGATTTTTAATAATCGCTGGTATAACCGCCGCTGATTCAATATTTTGTGACAGTTAATTTGGTGATTGTTTAGACAAATGCATAAATAAAAATAACCTAAAAATGACTAAAATATTACGAGTAAAGTAAATAATAAATCAAGATGATATTTTAGAAACAAAATATCAGTAGTAAAATACACATTCGAAAATAATGTAAGAACAAAACATGATTCAATTGACCATAAAATACAAAAAATTTATTTAATATGACCAATAAAATCATAGATCATGACTAAACTAATTACATAATTTATGTGATTTAATTATTCTTAATATGTGTCATTGTTATCAGATGTAAAACGAATAGATGAGTATTATTATTTTCAAATTTCAAGCATAACAATATCACGAACAAGTGATAGCAATAATCAACTTAAATTGTTCGAATAGTCGATTTATTCGTTTATGTTAAGATTTTAAATTTCACGTTATGTATAAATATGTGTGAGATCATTAATTCTATTTACTCACCAAATATATATGTATATTAAATCCTTATATATATATATATAGTTTTTAAACTATAGTTTGTGAAAAATGTATGTATTAAAACTAAACCCTATTTCGAAGTCATAATCATAAAATATTCGTACTTATAGTTTAGTCTTTTTCACAAAATGGTACATTATTGTAAGCTTATCCCTTCGAAGCTTCAACGTGAGCAATCATGCATGCATTATGTACAAACATACTTTATAATATACATTTATATGAGAGTACTCAACAAAACGTGTTGACATTTGAGTGGCAAAACAAGGTTTTCAATGTGACAATGCAATCAAGACCATGATTTGTGTTATCAATTACAAGGGGGCAGTTGTCTCCTCCTCACAACCTCCTATAATTTACGCCAACTCTACTATATATAATTCCAGATATTTTTACATAAACACAAGTGTCATACAATTAAATCAACATATAACGAGTCTATATATATATATATATATATATATATATATATATATATATAAAAAAAAAAAAAAAATATATATATATATATATATTAACAAATATGACACCTTTTATTGTAGTTGTGCCTAAGAATATAAAAAATATATATAAACATGCTAAAAATTAATTACAAAATTCATCATATGTATTTGTGTATAATACGTATGTTATTTAATGCATTTTTAATATTATTTATATGAAAAATCTAGGTAACTAACACTATTTCTGGTTAACTTTTTAGCAAGTCAGACAACTTTATAACAAAAAAATATTCAAAATCTTAAAAAAAACATCTAAAATAATTAAAAAAGAGCATCTAAAATCTAACAAAAATAAATATTCAAAACTATTGAGAAAGAACATCTAGATTTGCGAGAAGTACTGTTGGAGGCGAGAACAACATATTCGACGGTGAGGGGTGTTTCTTGCATTGTCGCAGCGCGTTGTTCTGGAAATGAACGATGACACTGGACGAGGAAAAGAAGAAAAATCCAAAATTTAACAAAAAAGAAACATCTAAAACCTAATAAAAAAATATCTAAAATTTAACAAAAAAAATATCTAAAATTATTGCAAAAAAAACATCAAAACCTAACAAAAAAGAATATTCAAACTCATTTTAAATAGAACATAAAAATATAAAAAAAACATTCAAAATCTAAAGAGAAAAATCTAAAGTCTAACAAAAAAATATCAAAGACATAACAAAAAGATCATCCACAAATATATCAATAAGAAAACCATTACTACCGTAATGCTTTGACAGAGGTCATTGCAACAATATTCTCTCGACGCGATGTAGCATTTGACGCAGATGAGTCGTGGTGAATAGTGCAGACTTTCGTCAAGACAACAAACGATAATGGCGGAAGACTGATTGTAGTCCATTAGCAAAAATAGTCGTGCAAAAAATATTGCTGCTAGAAAAGAAACCATAAAAGAGGAAAGAAGAAGATAAGAATTTTAGTTGTTTATTATTTTTAAATTGTGGAAAAGAGATTGAAAGTAAATTTTAAAAGAGTTACTAGTCAAAATCGTACTTGAAAGATATCACGATCTCCATTTTCATTCCCAAAAGATAAATTTAATCAAAATCGTTCTCGAAACATTCAAAATTAATCACGTTAATCCCTCCGTCCATTCTATTACTAACGGCGTTAAATTAAAGCCCCAACCCAACGATCCAATAACTTTCCTTCTTCTCTACGCGTCTCAGCCTCCCTGCTAGTTCCAACAGCTGCTGTCTCTTCATCGATGCCGTTCTTTAAGTAATGGTCTTTATTCCAACTTGGTGATGTCCATGGAAGAGCACAGAGGAAGACCGACACAAGCAAAGCAGATCAGTGCAACTTGTAGTAGAGGAAGAGACCACATTCCACCAGAAGCCAGCAGTGATGATTGAGGAAGAAAACAGAGAGGAGTTAGAGGGTGCAGCGACGACGATCTCTGCATCATTGGGTGGAGGGTGTTCCGCAAAGCAGCAGCTACCTGATCCTAAAATGCCAACCTCTCAATTGAAATCAAATGCTTAACATAAAACTAACCAATATTTTGATTACCAACAACACCAGCCCATGCAGCATTCTCAGCACCACGTTTCTGCTTGTTAATATCCTCCTTTGTGTGAGGCGCAGGTGCCAAATCAGAAGGCACGGTGATCTTATAGCTCTTATGGCTTTCTTTGGTTCCATCTGTGGTGGCAACCATCCTGTCACCACCCTTGGAAGACTTGAAACAAAGACCCCATATATTATATCAAAGTTTCAATCTTTGAGCAACTGGGGTTCTGGGATTGAAATCCCGAAAAATAAGAAATGGGTATAGAGTAGCAAGTGTGTATGTTCATCTAAATCAGGAATCTATAGAGAAGAAGGGTTTCAATGTTGGTGGCGAAAAGAATAATAGAAAGGGAGGGAAGAGGATGAAAAAATGAATTCTGGGATTGGAACAAAGAAAAGAACTGCGTGAAAGGAACGATAGCATCGTGATAGAGGAACGTACAGGGACTGACGGCGACGTGGAACACCTTGCAGGGTGGCGGCATGGTGGAGTTTCAGGTAGAAGATGAAGAAGCTGTTGAATGTGGAAAGAAGGAACGTTGTTTCTCGCTGGGTTTGGGTTTGGGTTGGATTGGAAGTGGGTATGATCTGGATCTGCTTTGGGTTGGGTTGTCAAACTAAATGTCACGTCAGCAAACTTAACGTCGTTAGTGACATAATAGACAGAAAGACTAACGTGATTAATTTTAAATCTTTTGAGAACGATTTTGATTAAATTTATCTTTCGGGGATGAAAATAGAAATCGAAATATCTTTTAAGGACGATTTTGATTATTAACTCATTTTAAAATAATAATTAATTTTAGTTGACTGGTATCATAATTAATTATTTAAAATAATTATATTTATATTTTAACATGTATTTTATATAAATAATGAATTTTTAGTATAACATTATTGTAAAATATATATATATACCCTTGAAATTGTATCTATAACGAATTATTGTGCAGCACTATTTGGCTCATGGTACGTACATTTTTTTTATGATAACAAAGTGGCTATGGGGCTACTAAGTGCTTTTTCTTATATATGGTTTCATCAAATATGACATGTCCAAAATTGGTAAAAAGCTATTTTATACTTATTATTCACGTCATTTGGAAAATTTTCATAGATAGGCCCTCTCATCATTTCTCAGCTATGTTGCTCCACACTCATATCATTCCACCACTTTACTCATTTATTTAGGGTTAATAGGACATATATGCCTTAAATAATTATACAATTATGGCCACTAGAGATTTCTTCGTAGGGAACATACAATTACAGTGGAATCATATGAAATTATATTTTTTAAGTAATAAAAATTAAATTTTAAATTTTTTGTTATAAAAATTATTATATTATATCTTAAAATAATTTATTTTAAAAAAGTTAAGTTATTAATAAAAATAGATAAAAAAAATTAGATATATAATTATTTATATACTATAACTTATTAGTTTATTGAGATAAGTGATTTTACGTCTGTGACAGAGACATGTGCATGTGCATGTGCATGTTGGGGGAAAATAAAGTTACCACAACAGTTTTAGTGTTTCTGTTTTTTTATTGGTCATAAGTTTTCTCAAGAGTTTATGATTGGAAGATAACAATTTTCTTCTATTATTGTGAAGTCTCACTCACAGAATTAGTACAATTTTCTTTTTTTTTTTTCTTGTAATAATTTGCTGTCCATGGGCCTCTTAGTACTCTGATAGACCATACACACAAAAGCCTACTACCGATGATGAAAAACCAAATTCATCAACATTTGGAGAATATTCGAATAAAAAAATATATATTGATAGAGACAAAATACTTGTTGCCAAATAATAAATTTGTTTGTTGAATGATTTTTTTTTAGATATTTTTTAACTTAACAGATCAAAGACTAAGTACGAATCTGAGTTTTATTTAAGAATTTTTCGCTAACTAATAAGTTATTAAATATATAAGACAGAATTTGAATTTCGAGTTAAAACCTAAAATAGTTCCTGAGATTCAAGAAATGTACCGATTTGGTCTCTGACTTTTTAATTACACTATTTATGTCCTCGAGATTGAAAAAAATGCACCTATTTGGTCCTTTCCTGTTTTTCCGTCCAAACTGCTTCCCGGCGGCAATGATGTGGCAATGGATTGCCACGCTCGTACTCAACGACATCATTCTCCCCAAACTACTAAATTCATTCAAATCAGCCTCCACCAGATTATTATTGTTTCTATCAAGAAAAGCAGTAATATCTTCAGAAAAAAAAAGAAGAAGAACGGTTACTCTTTTTTCTCATGGCCTTCATGTTCCTCTGCTGCTTTTTAGAGCACTTTTTTCTTGCTTCCAACCCCCTCAGCATCTGCAACTCCTTCCTCTTTCTCCACTCCTCTTCGGTCTCCATTGGAAGGGAATATGTTCTTATCATATTCGTTGTGCAAGGCATTGGCATGTTATTAGAGTAACCCCCAATATCTTGATTATTATTATTGTTGTTGTTATTATCTTCATCTCTGATGAGGGGCTTTGAGAATGAGAATTCGAGTATTTATGTTGTTCTCTTGATCTTTTTTGCTGTTGGGTCCACACCAAAATGACCATTCATTGAAAGACGAAGGCTGAGCTCAATCTCTTATTCTGTATCTCCATCACCATGGTGATGTTGTTGTTGTTGTAGCTCATGATGGTGATGATGGTTCACGGACATGAACCTTTTTAGTATATCTCTAGGGAGATCCCTCATGCGAGTTCTGCTGGTCTCTCTTTCCTCAACAACTTGTGTTATTGAAAAATTTGGGATTGAAACAATAGAAAAGAAGAAAAAAGGTTATCTTTTCCAGGGAAGTAAGAATATCCAAATGGTTCATAATTTACAAGAACTTGAACATTGAAGTTTGTTTTTGGTAGGTAATCGAAGATTGGTGATGAACCAGAAGAGAAACAAGGTCGAATCAAATGGTTTTTGTACCCATGTAGTGAGTGAAAACGAACAGGAAAGAAAATGAATAGGGAAGAAGAAGTGGTATGTTATTTCTGCAGTTAGAGTTGAAAAGGGGTTCAGAGACCACATTGGATTAAATACTTTCAATTGCCACGTCATGTAACATTAGATACTCCAGCGTGGCAATCCATTACCATATCACTCTCACCGAAAAGTAGTTTAAATAGAAAAATGAAAAGGGACTAAATAGATATATTTTTTTTAATTTCGAGAACATAAATAATACAATTGAAAAATTAAAGATCAAATCAGTATATTTTGTGAATTTCAAGAACTACTTTAGAATTTAACTCTTCGAATTTCTAATATTTACTTAAGTGGTTAAGCGAGTGGTAACCACTTGACGCAGGCAAGTTGATTTTTGTTGAATGATTCTTACATTGTTATAAAACATACAACTTCAGTTTGTGCACTGAGACCAAGGAAACGTGTTGTAAAAAAGTTTTTGACAATTCTTTTTAATGTATGGTATTTCTGATTTAATGTATAGCATTTCTCATTTGATTGAAACTTGACTAGGGTTCCACTAAAAATGGAAGCCCTTGCTTAGAGTTCAACTAAAAATGGAGCCCTTGCCAGCATTATCGGAGTTGACAACTCATTAGATTTTTGGATTTCCTTACATACATGTGGGTGCATGTCCTTTATACCCAAATTAAAAAATTTAGTAATAATAACTAACATCTAAAAAATATATATTGTCTTTATAGTCATTACTAACACATAAGATAGAGGTTTTAACAACACTTTCTTTTTATAATTTTTAGTAATATATATTTTTATACTTTTGGCAATCTTTAATTTTGAATAGTAGTGTTAACTATATAGTGTTGCCCAAGTAAAAAATATGTAGTAGGATACAACTATAATATGCATAATATTTTTTTGTATATCATTGGCTAAAGAGTGAAGACTTTGATCATTATTATGAATACAAAGGGAAAAAAATAATTCATGTCCTTTAATTTGGCTCTGCCACAAAAAAGAGTAGTTACATTTTAGAAAGAAGTAAGGTTAGAGAGTTAATTTTTTTCAGTTAATATTAGTTAATTTTTAAAATTATTTTATTTATCTTAACTTTTAGATTTTAAATTATAAACTCTAAATCATAAATTTTAAACTATATAAATTTTAAATTCTAAATTTTTTAAAAAGAATTTAAAATTAAAAATGAACTAATATTAATTAACTAAAAATTAATTTTTTTACTTTCTTTTTAAAAAATCTAACTTTTTACGTGCATAACTTGGCTCTTAATGTATTGATATAAATATTTATTATTAAAAAAATAATGTTACATGACTAATAAAATTTATTACTTTTAGTCAATATTTAGTTAACATTCTAAAAATTAAATAATTTAATTTTAAATTTTAGTCACTATGAGATGAATTGTTGGTGGAGAGTGCAACAAATAATATTAAGTCATATAAAAAGTGCATATCTTGAAAAAAGATATTTTGATGAAGCTCAACTAAATAGCTCTTAAAGTGAGACTGTTGGATGTGGAGTGAATGTTTTCTTAAGTTTTGAAAGGTTTTCTAATTGTATTTTTATTTTGGGAAATTTGAACGTTTTTCTAATGTTTGTTTTTTAGATTTATCTTAAAGACTAATTTGTCTAAAATTAGTGTTTTGGGATATTAATAATGACATAATGTATCATTTTGATTCTTTCTGGTATTCAAGTCAGTCTGAATTATTTAAAAAATAGCAATATTTTTCTAAAGAGAACTTCTTTTTTTTTATTATTATTATTATTATTATTATTATTATTATTATTATTATTATTATTATTATTATTATTATTATTATTATTTGAGATACTAGTATAAAATGACTTTTGAGATTTAAAGATTTTTATGATATATTTTTCTAACTATATTAACAAAGAATAAACATAATAAATAATAGAAAAAGAGAGTTCATATAAATAGAAATAATAAGAATTTCATAAATAATATAATAACTTACATAAAAAATAAAGTTGGTGAGAGGTAAATAAAGATAGAATGTTAATGGCTAAAAGCTCATTGATAAAACGCAAAAACTTAAAATTGTTGCTTCTTGTAAACGTGATTTGGAATGCAAAATCACTTCTGCATTTATGAATAAAAAAATTGACAAACCAAAAATTATAATTTTCAAGAAGTCTAAACGTACTTATTCTTTTCTAACGTGTTTGCCAAACAGATCCATCTTCCTCCAATAATAATAATAATGCTTGTCACCAAAACAATAACGAATTCTTTTTTTTTTCCAACAAAATAAAGCAATGCAATTACTTTATCTAAATTGAAATAAAAAAACAAGAGGATTTTAATAATTTATTTAAATTTTTATAATTTATGTTTCTTTAAATTTAAGATTTTTTAAAAATAAAATTAAATATATACACATTCATAATTCTGAAAAAGGTTTCATGTTTATGTAACAAGTATATGACAGATTCACAGGAGACTTGGCTGATACAAATCGATGTGGCATTTTTCTCAAATAAAAAAGGAAAAAGAAAAAATAGGATGCATAAGGTGTTTTGGTTTAATATATATAATTTCTACTTAAAGTACAATATATAATAATACAACTTATGTATAATTTTCTTTTATAAATCAAGCTAAAATTCACATCCTTGATTTATTGTTTCGATGACTTATCTATAATTTTATGTTCAATAATTACAATATGCAGCCAATATACATGAGTTAATAGTTAAATTAGTTTTTAAAAGATAATTTATTTTTTAAATTTATTTTTAAAAAAATTTATTAATTAAATTAATTTTTTAAAAATTATAAATTAATCATTTCATCCTTCTATTACTTAACTAATAATTTTAACATAAAATATTAATTCACATTATATATGATTCTTAGAATATCTAATTAGATATTAAACAAATATATTTATGAAAATTTATCAATTTAGTGTTGTTAGATTATATTAAGATTATATATAGTTTATATGATGGAAAAAAATATACGAAATTAATAAATTTTTATAAATATATTTATTTAGTGTTCAATTAGATATGATAGGTATCATATATGCTGTCAATTAAGATTTTATAACATTAATCAACTAGAAAACTATTAATTAAGTAACGAAAAAATAAAAATAATTAATTTATAATATTTAAAAAATTAATTTAATTGATAAAATTTTTTTGATACATACAAATTTAGAGAGAATAACTCATCTTATATATATAGGGTAGGGAATCTAAAATCTAATGATCTAATGTAGATTTGGCCTCTATAAATAGTTACTCTGAATGGATTGCAATCTTTGAAAGTTTGAAGACATAAGATTTAGTGTTGATTGTTGGCAGAAGAGAGCATTGCCACTTGTAATATGGTTATGTCTTATATATATAATATCACATGAATAGAAGGACGATCCACTATATATTTAGTACACATGTCTGTACAAAAAATTAATCATAAGAGTTTCAGCAATCACATGTTTGATTTTCTTGTTCCTTTTTCTCATAGTGAATAAAATAAAAAGTAGAGTATATTGTTTCATTATTCATGTGCTGAAATTTGCACCTACATGTGTGGGATTGGGAGTTTTCCAGATGTAAGTTCTGGGAGTTTTCCAGTTATTGATACATGTTTCTTTGTGTGAGTTATTAAAAAAAGATTTTTTTAATTATTTTTTAATTTTATAAAAAATTAAAAATAATTTTATATTTAGATATTTTATTTAAATTTTTTAATTTTTAATTATATTTAGATATAATAGTATGAAAGTATTTTTTTATTTATTTATTAAATAAATAAAATAAAAGACATAAATTATAATTTTTCAAAAAAATATTTTTTTAATTTTTTTTAGTATTTTTATTTTTATTATTAAAAATTTATTAAATAAGCTAAAAAATAAAAAATATATATTTTTTATCAAAAAAATTCTATTATTTAATGACACCTAAACAAACACATATACTAATTGATGAAAATAATTGCAGAGTTTGAATTTTACATGATGGAATAATAATTAAGCTAGAAAATAATTATGGCTACAAATATATAATAGAAATGAAAAAGAGTTTGGATGCACAAATTTTTTTCTTAAATATCCTTATTTATTTATGTATTGTAAAATTTGAATTCAAAATTATTAAGTAAGAAAATAAGTTACTTATCATTTTGACAAATTTTAAAAGTGTTAAAATTATGCATATTTAATTAATAAAAGGATAAACCAATAGATACACATAATTTTTTTCTAAAAAACATAATGCTTTTAGTTATTTAAAAAAAAATAAGAGGAACCATAAAGATAGATTAGCGGCTAATTTGTTATATATGAAAAAAAAATATTGGTATTTTTGTTAAAAATAAAATTATTTTATGTAATTTTATGTGGGTGAATTTTGTAGATGAAAAGTCAACACATATTCTGTATATTAAACACGTGTTATTATCCTGGTAATATGGAAAATACGCGTTGAATATGTGTCATTTTTATATTAAAAGTAATTTCTATAGATTATCAGTAGTATAAAAATAAAAAATTTTAAAAAAACAAGAAATCTATTTAATAGAGTATCAAAATATATAGGCACATATAGTTTGAGAATAAGTAATGTTTAAAATAATTTTTTAAAGTAAAATTAATAGTCACCTGCTAAATTATGATGATTTTAACTAATAGCCACTAGGTATGAGACAGTTCTTAACATTAAACCGTCTTAAAAAAACACCTACTAAATTATGAAAATTAATTATTGGGAATAACTAATGTTTAATGAATAGAATAAATTTTTAAACCATTTAAAACAAATACAGAAATATATTATTTTGAAGTGATTATTCTTAGGAACATATAGTTTTATTAAACATCTTGAAAAAAAAATCACCTAATTTAGTCCACAATTTACTTTGAATTTTTGAATTTTTGAATTGAAAAGAAAAATCTACTTCCTCATATTCTATCCTATCAACAACATTTTTGGTTTCTTGTCCATCAAGCTGGCAAAGTTTATAGTCAAAGTAGTGGATAAAACCTCGAATCCCAAAATCCAAAAGAAAAAAAAATGATAAATCGATTTCTGATTTTTTTTATTTGTGTATATATAAGTCTTTGAGAATTTAAAAATATATTTAAATTTTTTACTTTTTTAAAATTTGAATATATTGATCCATGAATCTAATTTGTTTAATTTTAAAAATTATTTTACGTGTGAATTCGTATTAATCAGGTCAGTACAACGAAGTCACATTTGATTTTTTCGTTGAATTTGACAGACCGAAGTGAATATGAGGAATCAATATGTCTAAGTTTTAAAAAAAATCAGAAATTTAAATGTATTTTTGAATTTTTAAAGACTTAAATATCTGCGAATCAAAAGGTTAAGGACGTATTTATCATTTTTTCGAAAAAATATCACACATCAAAGCTAGTTTATTAATTATCACCCTTTCACACTTATTGCTTCCCTAATGAATTATATTATAACTTGTCTAAAAAAATAATATCATGATTAATAAAATGGGTCATTCCGTCACCTACATTTTACAAACATATCTAAACACAATATTCCAAAAAAGCGAAATAATAAAAAGCAATATCTGATTGAAATGTGATGCCCTACTTGATTGGTTTGCAAAAATAAAAAGAAAATGTTATTGAAGCTACCATTTCTATGATGATGACCTTGGAATTATTTTTTTTTTAAAAAAAGAGTATCATCGTATTGTTTCTACCAATTAGTAGAATCATAAAGATACACTTGATGATTGTAAACAAAAAATGTGGCTAAGAAATTAAGAATAGACCCTATAGTTTTATCCAAATCCAAAAAGAAAGATAATTAAAGGGACCCAAATGCTTATAAAATTTGTGCATATCATTTATCAAACATCAACATTTTTAATTTTCCAGCTGGAGGGAGGGTTCTAGTGATAAAGTTCATGAATTATTGGCGTATCCCATAATAACATTTCAATGAAATAATAAAAAGTAACAACACAAACAATGGCTGCCACCAATAGTTGAGTTAAATTGATAGATAGAGAGACATTTTGTAATGGTGTTTTAAATGATGATCATGCTATATGAGGTATGAGATAATATTGCATGGTTGTGGTACTAGTCCAAATTAAATGGGCCTCTTTATCACTTTTTTTTTTAATTATTATTATCTATACTATCGTGTCGGTCATGAGGTTGCACATAGCTTAGTGCAATTTCAATCCAATCAACACGGTTTTCGCCAATGAGCCTTGACTCTAGTGGCATTTCTTCCTCCTCCCCACTTCAAGGTCTAGGGTTCAAACCCTAGAAAATACAATTGAGGAAAAATGTGATAAATATGTGAGGAGTGTGTAGATGTGTTGTGTATCTAAGATGGGGAGTTGTCCAATTTACCGATAAAAAAAAAAAAATACGATTTTCATTTTCTTTATTATCAATTTTGCATCTAGTTGGATATTATTGTCCTTCTTTAATAAAATTCATAAATAATGTTAAATATACAATTATCCATATATTTTTATTTAATAACATAAGTTGTTAGATAAATATAAAATTAAAGAATGTCACATCCATTCCAAAATTTTAAGATATTAATTTAATTCTTATAATTTTTTCATTTCTTATTTCTTTTAGATGTGAGACTTATTCTTTATATTTTTTTTTTACTTGTTATGTACTTAACATAAAATATTCTAACAAACATGATATATATCACTCTTTCCATTTTACTTTATATTCGGAAAGTAAATTTAGAATTATTTTTTGTAGTCATAGAACATAAATTTATAGTACCAGGACACGAGACTATGATATATCTACTTCTTTTAGATTGTGATGTATAAAATATAGAGTGTGATTTATAATTAGTAACAATCGATAAATAATATAGAGCGTGATGTATAATAGTATTTTTTATTTTAAAAAATTTAGATAAGAGAAAATATGATTTCATATGATTTGAAATACAAAAAAAAATCTGTATGTAATTATCATTTAAGGTACCTAAATGAAAATATCACTTCACTTCACTTCACTTCATTAAATTCCCTTCCCAGGTCCCATTAATAATCTAGACATGTAGATAGAGGATATAACTAGAAATGGAATGTGTCATGGATGACGAAATGTTGTAGAAAAGAAATTGAACTTTGGACGGTTCATGTTTGAGTAATTATGATATGAAAGTGAAAGAAGAATTGAAGATGATAGGTTTTCATTCTCATATACAGTAGCATGTTAATCTTTTTAATTAGTTTGATCCCACTCTCATACACTATCTTATCTTCTTTCAAGGGTTTTAGCGGCTACTCTTTAATTCCCCCAATAACAACAAAATAAGAGGCATGCATGTTTCTGCTTTAAAATATTCTTCTAATTAATTTAAAATTTAAATTTTAAAATTAAAATTAATTTTTTTTACCTATTATTTATATTATTAAAAAAAGTGTTATTTTCCTGTACTTTTTCTAATTTAAATTTTATACTATAAACTAATACTTTCCTTGCTTCCATAAAATTAAAGCAGAGTGCCAAATTTGACCAAGTTAATATACTAATATAGTTACTACATTTATCAGCCAAACATCAAACTGATATTATCTAAATATAATTAATAACAAAATTATTAATTCAATTAATATTACTATTTTATTATCAATTTGAATTAATTCCATATTTCCATGTTTTATTATCTTAAAAATCTCCAAAACTCTCAAAATTCCAATCTCAATCCGTTTTAGTTTCAACTCTTACGTTTTTCCAATTTTTTTATTGAAATAAAAATATCCAACATATCTAATAAAAATGTTCATGAGCCAGATCAGATTTAAATAGACCTAGACCCCACCCTAAAAAGACAATGAATTTACTTCCGACCCGATAAAACATTAATATATACAAATTTATATATTAAATAATAAAATTTTATTTTTAGAAAATAAATTTAACAAATGTCATATCATATTTTTATTAAAATAAATTATTTTAAAATAAAAATAATATCATATAATATAAAAAATATTAATTAAATTATAAAAATATAATATAATATTAATAAATAACTCAAATATATATTTTTGTTATAAAAAATAATTTCCGGTCAGGTCAGTTGTCCTAAAACAAAATCCAAGGCCAACCCAAAATTAACACCGAATAAAAAAATAAAAATCTGGACCCAATAAAATATGTCTTGGATCTGGACCGAGTTCCAGATCGGGACGGGTCTTGAACACCCTACCCCTTGATATCCAGAACTCTAATTCCTTTACATTTGAAGCTGTCTTGGTCCTGGTGATCACTATTTTTGGGTTGTGGGAAGGATCTAATTCTAAATATTTAATTATTTTCTTTTTTGAACTTGAAAGATATTATTTTTGGTATTATGGACTTAAAATAGTTAATCATTTAGAAATTAGAATGCAGGCCTTTAAAGTTGGGCCTTGTTTCACCCATAAGGCCATAACAAATTTGAGCTTTATATTATTACATTGTCTCTGGCCGAATCTCACCAATCAATTGAAAAAAAAAAGGGAAAAGAATAATAGAATATCCTACTCGGCTATTTTCTTTCTTTCTTTCTTTCTTTTTGAACCAAAATCTCTCCCAAGTCCAAATATATATATATATATATATATATATATATATATATATATATATATATATATATAACTCGCACAACTTTATATTCTCTGACTTTACACTTATTGGTCGTTTTACAACTTCCTTTAAAAGAGAGTAAAATTAACCAATTTAGAAAAAAAATGTAATGCAAAAAAAAAAACAAAAAACAAAAAACAAAAAACAAAAAAGACCATTTATTTCGAAATAAAGTTAGTGTGTAAAGCATACATATATTTCCTGAACTGAAAATAATACTAATCCATCATTAAATCATCCATTATCACACTCTTATTTTCTTGGGAAGAAACAAAAAATAAATAAATAAATTCTTACTAAACTATATATCCTCTAAACAAATACAAGAATAAGAAACTACATATAATGTAAAATGACTCAACCCTAACCGCAATCATAAATATTAATAAACACAAAAAAAATACAGAAATAATTAAAGGCTCTATTTACAAAAGCTAACAAACCATCTCCTCCAAAACTAAAGCATGCATACACATATACATACATATGAAACATTTTATCTTCGAAATTATGGTTACAAAGACCTCAAATTTTCTCTGCTTCCTAAGAATAAGATCATGCATTGCCATTAGAAATTTTGTTACAGCCTCTTACAAAATAAATACTCTCATAGTTTATGAGATAAAAAATTCTTCATGTTCTAAGTAGCATGAAACCAATTCTTGGCACCACCACCTGTAGAAGAAGATTTGTTTGGAACCATCTGAAACAACAATGTATAATGTCTCCGTCAATAAATATCCACAAAATTTCCTGACAATCCAAAATTTATAAAGGAAATTACACCGATTTCTTCTGAAATTAGTTATTCGGTATTTATTTTTTATCAAAATAGGGAGACTCGAACCCACGACCTCTTAGGTGAGTACGGAGAGACTATACTATTTGAACTATAACTTATTGGTAATTAGTTAGTTATCTGGTATTATTAACCGTGCTACGTTTACGCAAAAAATAAGTCAATATATTTTTATAAAAGATCAAATATTTGAGAAGGGTATCCAATGTAATTTCACGTAATCATAGTCAATTTAACTAGAAAAAGATTATATAACTAGAATTTTGACTAGAATCTATTAACTTGTAACAAAATTATTGAACTTCAGATGAGAAAACTAGCAATAGAATTTCATTATCTCTAATGACTATCCTTGTTTTTCATTGTTTAGCATTGATTGTAAAATAAAATAAAATAAATAAAAATATTTACCTGATCATTGCCTTTTTCATCAATTGTTGAAGCTCTCTGCCTCTTGACTTTGTTTCTTTTGCTTTCCTTTTCCTCTTCCACTTGTTCATCAACAAAGTTCTGATCTGACACCTCTGCAAGAATCCAAATTATAATACATAGTTATGCTACATGCACATAAAATCTTCAGTATATTAAATCTGTTACAGTATAATTATGATCAATTAGATCAATTAGCATTTTTTACTATATCTGAATATTCATTATAAAATATTATGTCTTTATTATTTTGATTCTTTTAACACCTATAAATACCCTACTATATTGTATCATTCCGTACAATTAGAGTATACACAAATATTTTCTCTATTCTTTTCTCTTACCTTTCTAACAAAGTCAATGTTTTTATTAATTCTTTTCCATCTATACAAATCTAATATCTAATATTTAGTACACTAGATAAAACTTGTAGCCTTAAAAAACAAGTGAATGTGTAACCAAATTCGTCTCCTTCTAAAGCCAACACTAAAAGATCACATTCGAAACCAACATTGGATTGGTCGAGTAATGGGAGAACTCATCTCCTTCCGAGTGATTTAAAAATCGAGGCCGTCGCAGTTCCTCGAGCTAGATTAGTGGATAATAGTAAAAGAATTTAGTGTTACCTGTATCACTAGAAAGCATGTCTTCATGGCAGATATGATGAGACAAATGAAGATGCTGCTGCCTTGGTATAACAGAGGAATCTCCATGATTCTTCCTTTGATGGATTAAATCAACAACTTTGTTTGTTGAAGTAACACTTTCTTGAAGGGATGGAACTGCACCTCTCTGTTTGCTTTGACATCTGTAGTGCTGAATCCATGGATTTGATGTTAAATCATGGCATTGATGATGATTATTATTGTTGTTATTCCTAATCAAATGTGGATTCTCCCTCTCAAAATTTATCTTTTGCCAGCATCCACGTTGAAGAACCTTGAACTGTGGTTATATTCAAACAGAAATTTGTTACACATTATTTAAGAAAAATCAATGGTATACTTAGAACTTAATTAATTAATTAATTATATTTACCTATGAAAATTTTTTTATCCTTTCTTTAACAAATTCAATCATGGATAAATTTTGTGTTGATAATTATTCTCTCTATAACTCTAAAACTTGGTTAAAAATGACATATTGTATCAAAAATGATCCTTACATATGTACAAAATATACACCTTCTTTTTATGAATAAAAATTAAATTCTCTCACTTCTTATTAATCCTTTAATATCAAAAGTGAGAGCTGTATACAAAAGTGATGCATATAACGTTTATGAGTATGTATACAATATAAGAAAATATATATAGAAAAACTCTTGGGGATCATCAACTTTTAGTATTTTTGACCAATACAAATACTAAATTGTTTTTAACAAATAAATGTTATTAATTCATGCGTGCAAATTTTAAAAAATATGGTTATAAACTGTATTGATTCATATATGAAAAATTTTGGTAAATATAGGTGCAAATTATGGTTAACCACGTGTTTAAAAACATTGTTCGTATATATTTACAATGAAGTGGAAAATTAATATCTATTTTCTTTAGAGAGAAATTGAAGAAAAAGGGATAACCTGGCCAGAAGTGGAAGGAGGATTATGGTTAGAAGGTGGTTTTCTTGGAATGTGCTTAGAATCATATAACTGATTAACAAAAGATGCTTCTATTGATTTCAGATACATGCTGTGTTTCTCATCTGTCCACTCTGTTGTCTTCATTGTTTCTGTTGCCCTAACACCTTCCTACATAATCAAAATCCAAAAACAAACGACATAAAATCAGATTCATAGGATATGTAGAACAAAAATTAAAAAAAAAAACGTTATTTAGCCCAATGCCAAGAGAGATAGATTTTAAACTTTAGGAACAAAACTTAAATAACAGAATTAATATATTAAAAATCTCTCCCCCCAAAAAAACCATACATTATTAATAAAATATTTAAGAACATGGCTAGCCACCACCACAATCTTCTCAGAGATTTCAATGTTTATTATATTCTCTGACCGGGGAAAAAAAAAAGTAATGGCATAAATAGAATATTCTTTATCCTAGCTAGCTTAGATCAAACGAAACATAGATGATTCACTTCAGTTCAATTAAAATATCTACCAACAGTTAATATCAGCAACCAACCGTTACCGTCACTACCATAAAATCTTTTTTATATAATAATAATAATAATAATATATTTACAGCGTAAAATATTTTTTTAAGGTGAAAATTTAAGCGAACTCGATTTTACTTTATCTGAATTTTCACCTTTTCTCGATCCATAGCAAATAAAAATATATTATTTGTTAAAAATTTGTATACAGTTATTTTAATATAAAATTAATAGCTAAAAATTATTTAACTAAATTATTATTTAATTATGAAAATAATTATATGCAAATTTTTATAAAAGGAATGTTAAGAAGACAGTAATTTTGATATTTTGTAATTATCAATTAACCATTAATAATATTTTTAATAATATGAGATTATATCTAATAATAAGAGATTACTCATTTTTATTTTGATAATTAAGTACTGCTCATAAAACATAAAAATTACTTGCCCTAAACTTTTCCTTTTTATAATTATATGGCAATAGTTAATTATATGAACTAAAATAATATGATGCTATTTAAGCAAACTAAATTAATAAGCGTTAGGAATAGAAAGAACGGAGAAGAGAGAAATTTAAATATGAGTATACCTGCATATGCATAGGGTGGTGGCGGCGTGATGACGACTCGGTGGGTGAACTCGCCCGAGTTAGAAGATCTTCTCCTCTTGCGTTGAAATGATTATTATTGTTCATCTGACGATGGAAACTGAAATCATGCGGTGTGAAGAAAAGAAGAGAATGAATAATAACATGAATACGAATATGAAGAAGAAAGGGAGGAGAAAGAAAGTAAGAAGAAGGAGAAGAAAAGAGGCGGTGTTGGTGAGAGAATAGAAAAGAAAAGGAAAAGAGAAAAGAAAGCACAGTTGTCAGCACTTTTACACGTGTCATGGGACCATGTCATGGCCACGTCACCGTCCTTGCTTCGTTGCCAAGACTCATAGGACAGATATTTTTCATTCCCACCATCCAAAATATCTCTCTCTCTTTCTCTATGTTATCCTCATCCCCTTATTATATACACCTTATCTTATAATTTAATTCACGTTAATAATATTTTAATTTAATATCATGCTAGATATTTATCAACTTTTGCAAATTGCAATGCTACAAGTGGTTCTCTATACACTTTTTATATATATAAAAAATTCGTCAAAATTCAACTGGTCATAAGTTAGGTCTTTATTCTATCCTAGATTATTAGGAATTGTTATAATTTTTTTTATAAATTATCCTCTAAGATTTAATTTTTAGTAGTATTTGAGAGAGAGTTCATTTTAAAAAAATTTACATTAAAAAAATAGCAGTATATATTCTTAATTTATGTTGGTCAAAAATTTTATTGTAAAGTTTTAATCAAAAGTAAAACCTCCTACAAAATATCTGAAGAACTGCACTTTTAAAATCTGTCAGCCGTATTCCTGTCTTCATAACATGCTCTAGATATTTTATTGGTTCACCTTTTACAGTTTATTTCTAGAAACTTCATTCTTTGGGAATGGCAAGTGATTCTCTTTTAATTTTAAACAAAATTATTATTTATATACCAAAATTAATTACTAAAATCAATCATTAATATATTTATATTGTATAAATATATGTATAGTTTAATTTATTTTTAATATATATTTATATTTTAATATATATTATATATTTTAATATATATTATATATTAGTGACTGATTTTAGTGTATATATAGCATAACTCAATTTTAAATACACCTTAAATACACCTGGAAACTTTTTTTTTTCATTTTTTGAGGGCTTCCTTTTTTTTCCAATTTCTTTCCATTATTTTGCAAAAGTTGAAGAATATATTCACGTTGCAAAAAGTGATTCTGTTTTATTTTATTTAATATATTTTCAGATACGAATTCAGATCATGTGAATGATATGTACAGCAAGTAATAAAATAAGTAGCTAAATATCATGGCTATTGGTTCATGAATGTGATGATAACGTTTTTAACGGCATTGAGAGTGGAGCACAACAGTCTGATTAATTTTCCACTTAAGTCAACCCATTAATTTGTTAATTGATACATGGCCAGAAAATAAAAAGAGAATGTGACAGAGATAGTAGCTATGGTAGATAAGAACTGACTAGTCCAATTGCTAATGTGAAATTATTTTATTATTAGACTTATAGGTAAATGTTTTTTAACTATATTATGTGTACATACAAAACCAATTTATAAATCAATTATTAGCGTGTATATATATATATATATATATATATATATATATATATATATATATATATATATATATATATATTAAAATACACAATATATATATATATTAAACAATATCTATTTATATATGAATACATAATAATTTATGTGTATGAAATTAAAAATTAAATGACATTGTTTGAGGTTAATTTTTTTTTATTATGAAAATAGAAGTAGTGATATACCTTAACATTATAATGTTTTTAATTTTTTAAAACTGTGAAAAGTACACAAATTGAAAGGTCTGATTTTTTGTATTTAAAATTTTTTAATTTTCTTTTAACACAAAACGGATAGTCCGATTTGTGTACCTCTCACAAATTGGACGGTCTAATTTCTGTACCTCTACAAATCAGACGATCCGATTTCTATACCTCTAATAAATCGAACGGTTCAATTTTTTCTTCTCTAATTAAACGATTTCACATTTGAATATAACACCCCAACAATTCACATTTTAAAAAAATAACAATACTATTCCAATATTAAAAATAAAAAGTTCATTGTTTGACAAAGAATAAAGTATAAAAAACACATCGAATTCTGTCAAATAATGTAATTTCTGACTTCATTGACTGCTAAAACAGATAAAGGTGTCATTTCTTTGAGTCTAGATTTGCATGATAAATTGATAATTGTCGGCACTGGTGAGATGGCGGAAATAGAAAAATATACTAACAGACTAATTTGATCAAACGCGAGATTAAATTGAATAACAAATCAAAACTAAAAAAGAAAAAAAAATCATGATAAAATACACGACATATCATGCTCTTTATCCATTCTTCTACCATCTGTGGACCCTGATGCTGCTTCATCTATTTTGGTTTACTTTAACATTTTTGTTTTTTTTTAGGTTATAATAATTATCAGAAAGTACAGTATGAAATAGAAAGGTGATGATATATGATCAAGTGCAACGCATTCGGTGCTCTTTGATGCAGCACTGCACTCAAGGCATGCAACCGACCGACCAAGGTCCTTTGAATTCATTTGAGAAATTATTGCGTGTGTGAATACATTCGTGATGGCAAAGATGGTGATATTTCATCTTTCATGATTTGGATGTGTGTGCAAAGAACTAGCCGAAAGTACTCCTCCAATAATGTGGAGGATAATCCAATAGTTAAATGGTTTACATATAAATAAATTCAAGGCCAAAACAGAAAATTTAAAGATAATGTTATTTTTCAAAAAAAATTTCCTTTTCATAATCTCTTAACACTATTTTTAATAATTATTAAGCCCTGAAAACGATAACTCACATAAAAATAATCAAAATAATCTTTATGTAGAAATATTATTTCGAGCAGTCAAACACCATTAGATTATCAATTTGACTATAACATGTATCCACGTATCAATTATTATCTTTACATAAAAACTATTTTTATCATTCGAATTAAGTAAAAAATATATTGTCATACTTTCATCTTATTTAGTAATATCAGCATCATCATCATAAGTTAATTAAAACCTCGACCCCACAGACATGTGATAATATATGATTTAATCTGACATTGTACACACAACTACGAAGATACTCATTTAAACTCCCATGCCATTCATTCATTCCATTCCATGTGACTATTAATTATGTTTGTACCTATATATAACCCAAGGAAAAAGAACAGATTTGCTTTATTTCTTTCAAAAAAAGTAATACTAGAATTCCCCAAAAACCATGATCATAACAGTAGTAGCCTGTGATTTAAGATACTAGTTAAAAAAATAAAAATTGCTTTGAGAAATTGGGTCAGGAAATTTGTGTACAACAAAAATAATGGGAGCCAAAATTTTTTCATCACTGAACACTGAAGAGCATAAGTGAAACTGAATATGTATATAGGATTATATATACGAACAGCACAGCTTTGACTTGGTGTCACAATATATGGAATCATCTTTTTGGGTTTTTGACAGTGCAGAAAGCAGTAGTAGTAGAAGTGAGCCGCAAGGTACTAAAGTCCACCATGAATGAGTGATGAATCCAATCCATGATCTTACCGTATTTACTGACTGCAGTATTTGGCTGTAATGAGTTAAGAACATGCATGCTTGCTAACATTCAATCACTCTATAATCTTCAAATTGACAAGCATAAAGAATAGCATACAGGATCAAATCCAGTACATTAAACATGCAAGGGTTTTCATTCAAGTTTATGGCTTCTGCTCAGTTTCTGGGATGACGGTATCTTGCAAATCAATCCTACCTGCATAACCATAGTGTGTTATAGAGCCTGGTTGAACCTTCTTCACCAGATTAAATATTCTTTGCATATATGTGTACAATTTAACGAGTGTTCCTAAATATAGAGTATCAATTTTGTACATATTAAATAACATCTCTAACCCAATTATGAGAATCAAACAATTTTCATGAACCATGTTCCCCAAAACTTTAATTATCAGGTAGGCACATGCATGGTTTCTAACCCTCATGCATTTTTTAAAAATCCTTTTTGAGCTTGAAACAGACAATACAAGTGTACCTAATCTTGCGTTGAAATTTAATTTTTCTTTTGGAGAATTAGAGGTGGCAAGAATCAAATGTAGACATTTTAGCCATAAAAGTTATAATATCAAGACCATGTTATGTACTATATGTCTCCCGTAAGCCTATGCTATTAGTTAGGAACACATCGATAGTTTTATATTCGATACAATATGGTTAAGGCGCAGATCAAGCTATGCAAATAAGTGCTCTTGTGCAATATTTATTTTCTCGAAGTATTTCTTCTCAAAAAGGTCGTAAACGTGTAAGTTAATTTGCTCCATCCATATGAGAACCAGAAGAAAGACTGTGCATATGTCTTTAGAGTGCATCTAGCTAGGCAGTAGATATAACTGAGCATACCTAACAAGGATATCAATGATGGGGCATTTGATGATCCATTTACTTTAACGTCTGCACCTGAAACCATTAATTTAATTTTTGTTAGTTTAAAATGACACTAGTTCAATGAAAATATCTTCATTTATGGCTAAAAATTAGAGGTGGAATGTTAAAATATTTAGACCAAACTAACTTATGTGTACTTATCAAAGTAACTTTATCATAACTTTATGTGCCACTGTTATCTCTCAAGTTTTGGTAGTAAAATAATATAGTATCATCAGAAGGTATCTGCATGAACTACACCAACTTTCTTAATTCATGTAAACTTAAGCCTAGGAAACCACCAAATAGAACAGCATAAGTCCATATTATAATCTTACAATGCAAAGGTATCAAGCATAATAATTTGTATACCTGAATTTTCAAGTGATTTAAGAATGTCTGATTTCTTAAAAGTATATCCTATGAAATTGGTGTCTTTGGATGTCAACATCTGCAAGTATGTCAAAAACATAAGTAAAATATCTATAAGAAATGATAAAACCAAAAGGATCTTACTGAGGATTTCAATAAAGTATAAGCCACAGCAGAAGTGGTTACCTTTCGCCAAGGTCCTACAGTTGCAGTTACAGATGGTGGACCTTCTATCTGCCAATGGAAAAAAATAAACATAGTTTAGATGTTCTTCTGAAGTAAGAAAACTGAAGGAGCAAATCAAATTCTGTACTTGAAACTATTAATAAATGACAGTTTTAGAAATATTGTCACTGATTCCATGTCTGCAAATAATAACAAATTTGAAAGGGTAATACATCTGGAAAGATAAAAAATCCACACCTAAAAGAGTGAGGAAAAAGTGTTACCCTAAGAAAATAAATGAATAATCATTTTAGCTAGCATTTAACTTGTCTCTTTGAACATTTGCAAAATGCTCACAGCACAACTTCAAATAATTTGTTTATAATTTGTCCCTACCCATTTATATCAATATCTAAAGAATCTAAATCATTATAGATGAAACAGAAAATTAGGCAAATGTGATTGTTAAATATAAAACCATTTATGAATATGAACTTCTACCAAATCACTTAAATTGTGAGGAAAGCTAATCCTTTACATGGTCTCTACCATTAGAATATTATCTTAACACTGCCTATCAACATTTCATATACTTTGTTGAAATGTTCGGTAAAAAGAAAATGATTTTAGAGCCAGCAACGAATTATATTATACAACAATTTAAATAATTTCCTATGCATAAATTTTTATCACTTACATCAGGAAACTTCTCAAAATTTTGCGTATCCAAGTCTCCAGTAACTGTAGGTCTAAATGCAGCCTCTGATTCATAAAGCAGATCCCACTGAACACTCTTGAACCATGGATGAGCCTAAAATATTCATCATTATGTAAGCAGGGGGCGTGAGCAAATTAATAATATCTAGAAATTTCTGGGTGCATAACAAGCAACTTTCTAAATGTTTCACTGAGTAATCATCATGCCCCAAATAAGTGGTTAGAAACTAAGTAATCAAAATAAGGAATATAGTTTAAGAAGCGTACTACCAAAATATTATACTGATAGGGATATAGTTAAAAGAATATTTACCTTTATTTCTTCTATTCCTCTGGTTCCTAGTCTAGTGTCAACATCACATAGTAAGCGACATATGAGATCCTTAGCTTCAGCTGATATCTTGGGTTCTTCAGGGAATTTCAGGCATGTTCTCCAGTTAACAATCTGCCACAATACAAAATCTCCAGGTTGTTATGAACAGATACAAGATATGAATAGTGTAACAAATTAAATGAACCATAATACCTTTCGGCAGGCCATCCTTGGATCATCAGAACAGAAGGGAGGATACCCAATAAGCATCTCATACATGATTGCCCCAAGAGACCACCAGTCACATTCCATTCCATATCCCTTCTTGAGCAAAACTTCAGGTGCCATATAATCAAGAGTTCCAACCGTTGAATATGCCTAAGAAAGTGTAAAAGTTGCTAATGGTTGACAGGCTATATATTTATATATAAAAATTAAAAAAACAATTTAGTCATTGCTTCATAGTTCTTATACTTGGATTATTTGCTTGTTAAACCAACAATACAAACTAGAGAACTTAAAATGTGTGTGTGTTTTGGGTGGGGAAGGTGTACCAATGTTCGCCGATTACGTTTCCACTGCTGTAATTGTTCCTTAGGCATCAACCAAGGGGACGCAGAGTATCCATCAGTTTCACTAGTTGATTCTTGACTGGTAAAATCTTCATTTTCCAATATACTTGAATACTTATCATCAAGAGGCTTACATAATCCAAAGTCCGAAAGCTTCAAATGGCCATTTTTATCCAGTATCAGGTTATCTGGTTTTATATCCCTACAAGAAGAATACATTAGACTAAGCACAAATTTTGTTTCCAAAACATATTATCCTAAACTTGGACAGTTTGACAATAGCCATACCTGTGGACATAGTTGTACTGATGTATTGAGTGAATAGCAAGAATGCTTTCAGCAATGTAGAAACGAGCAACATCCTCAGAAAGAATATCTTCTCTCATCAACAATGTCATAATGTCACCACCAGGTAAATATTCCATGATGAGATATAAGAAATCTGCATCTTGGAATGAATAATGGAGTTTTACTATGCATCTACTGTCAACCTCTGCCAGCAAGTTCCTCTCTGATCGAACATGTTCAACCTAAATTTGAACGGAAATGGTGAGAAACAAGGCGTATAAATTGATTCCAAAGGTCCAATGAACTTTAACAAGTAATGACAATATTTTATCTACTTGCACTGATTTTTCTTTTTCTAAAAAGAAAGGACATCCGACACACAAAGCACAACCTCAAATGAATAATATATTCCAAGTACCAACACTGATATCTTATATAAATTTGGTTTGGATTTATGTAGCATTATTGGTAAGGCCTCTAAAACTCTGCCGGAGGAAATCATGAAAAAAGGATTGATGATTTATGAATTTTACTTCGTTACTGCAATACCTGTCCGCGGCTAAGCATTTCTGACTTCTTTAACTTCTTCATGGCAAAAACCTCTCCTGTACCTTTAGCACGACATAGCCTCACCTACATTTTTCAAAGAAAGTTAAGAACATAATATAAAGGAGCTAGATTTATAACAAGAGATTAAATTTGATGCATTTGTACTGTCGACAAATCATATTCATTATTCAATCTCCTTTTGAGACAATTATTATTAGAGTCAAACACTTCTATTAAATGGTAAAGCATGATTGGATGACTGCAAAAATCTTTAACTGGAAACGAAACAAAATTAAGTCATCCTAACAAATTATTAGATACTATATATGAAGGAATCTAAAGTTTATAATATAACATAATCTAAAATATTTATTATGTACCTCACCAAAAGCACCTTTACCAATTACGGTTAATTGCTCAAAATCATCAATTCCAACTTTACGTCTCTGAAGCCTCATATATTCTGTTTCTCTCCTCTCCAAATTCCTCATCATCTCCTCCCGCTCTTCAACCGATATTTGAGCTTCCTGCACTTTCCTCTGTAGCTCTCTACGTCTGAAAACACACCAATAATAAGCAATTAAGATCAATACTTCTTTTTTCCCTCCTTCTTCAGTTTAGGCAATTAGTGACGAGAATTCTGTCCTATGAAGTAAAATTCACTAAAGTCACTGCACCAATCAACCACTTCCAAGTAACTCTTTCTATATACAAATGAAGCAGATGTTTTTGAAAGGAGCGATTAAATAGATGACATCAAGATTTTTAATTCACAAATAAATATGTTTAAGAAAAAAAAGGAAAAAACTAGTGCAGCATCAAATTTATTCTATTCTAAATTTCTAACAGCTTTTCTTTTCTCGTAAGACTAAACTCAATAAATTGATTAATTAATAGAATAAATACAGTTTGAGTTTACAGGCGTCATCATCACAAAATGCTAATTAAAGCGAAACAGCACTTTTTATTTATTTATTTATTTCTGTCTAAAACATTGCATATGATAATCAAAATAACAGTTACATTAAGCTAAGCTAAGCACATTTGAGAATTGAGATTACATTAAGCTAAGCACCAAATCAAATGCAAAACAATTGCGATCATTGCTGCACTCGCGCTACGACAATTGCAAAACCAACAGTTACATCCGACGCAGATAAAAAAAAAAAAAAAAAAGAAACTACATCTGATTCAGCTAGAATTCAGTTCCAAACCGCAATTCGAAACCATATATTGAAAACGAGAATTAGAAATAGTAGAAAGGAACGACAATTATGTATGTATAGATATATACACACCTGTCTTTGCGATCCTGCAATCCTTGGAGATAATTCTTGTAGTGATTCTCGATGAACTGTTTAGCGGCGGCGGCTTTCTGCCTGGTGACCGGCGACGAAACTGAAACGTCCGGTCCGGAGTCAAATTCGCCGGCGGCGCCGGCTCGAAGATCATGCTGCTTGAGGTTGATGGCTCCGAGCCTAACGGTTCCATCGTAGCCGTCCATTCCTGTGGAACGGATCGATGAGAAACCAACGGACGGTGGTGATGACGACGATGACGACGACGAGGAGATCTGAGAGAGAGTAAGGTTGCTAGCGTACACTTGGTGTTTGTTATTTCTGAAAGCAAGACGTTAAGCAATTACTTCTATTTATTTATAATTTCTTTCTAATATATTCTGTGCTGTGAGCCTGTCACTGTGGAGAGTTGAATTCATCAATTTATATAACTACTTAAATCTTAAGGACAGCTAGCAGAATGGTAGAAAACCAAGATTTTTCTTTTGAAAAATATTTAGACATTAACTATTTTTAGTAATTTTAGTTATCATTTGATATGTAGAAATATTAAACTATTTTTAATAAATAAATTTTATTTATTTATATATATAAATTAAAAAAATATAAATTATATTTTTTATGAGAAAATAAAATTTTTATAAATATAAATATAAATTAATATTAATAAAAATAATAATATTTACTGAATATATAGAGTTGATTTTTTTTACTGGCGAGAACTTTTTATTATTAGTAAAATGAGATGAGACTAGATAACAATATTGACATGTATGTTGTCCTTAGCTTATAAATTTTAAAATAAAATAGATTCAACTATTATTATCTAACTAGAAAATTATAAATTCAGATAAAAACTTGTATTGGTTATATTTGGTTATGTGGTTTTTTCCTTTACAATTAAAAGTATTAATTTTTTATTGGATTTGTTTTTGTTTTTGTTATTTTGTTATTTTTAGATTAATATATAAATACAAATGTATATTAAAATGAGCTGCTTAAAGTTTCGAATTTAGATGCTTAAAAAATTGAGTGATGATAGATAAATAAATCATTATTCCGTCAAGTTCTTAAACACCATTAAATCAAATCAAATACACGGCGAAAGCTAGTGCACTCCAGGTAAAGTAGGGAGTGCAACACTCTTTAAAAATTAACCTACTATCAAAAGTTATCAGGTAAATTTAATTTATTTATTATTGTTATTATTTTTTTTTGTCATAGGCTGAACAAACAAACCGGCACTAACAAAAATACTAATTCCCTCATTTAACACACGGACGACCTTTGCACCAAAAAATACTCAAGAAAATTTGATTGAATTCCTCCATTACTCTATTATTGTCGATGTGATGATGTCTTCAAGCATTTTCACTGTTTTATTTGTTGGCAGATGCTTCCATTATCGTTCTGACTAATCACAGATTTTAACGCTTTTGAATCCACCACATTCCACATCTATCATAAATGACCTTTAAAGACGCATGTCTGTCGCTGCTGCTGGTTGGCTAACTCCAAACGCAAAATCGATTATGTAGAAGAATCACGGTTTCTATGAAGGCTCCATCAGATGACGACATAGTCAAAGCACAAAATAGATGGCAGTTACAATAAAGTTCATTATCTTTTATTTCAAATTATCCTCAAATTGTACATAATAAAATAAAAAATAAAAATATAATTATATTTAAACAATTATTTGTATTATTTTTTTATTAATTTATTCAAAAAATAATTAAATTTTAAAGTTAATTGGTATAAAATATTACAGATATAAAATTAAGAAAAAATTTTATTTGTATAAGAACGAGCCTAATAAATAATTATTCTATTTAATATATAATTAAGAATATTTCTTTCTTTATCAACGAGTTATAGTTCAAATGACATAATTTTCATTAACTTTTTAAACATTAATTATTTATTTTACATGCAATATAGAAATAAATGAATATAATATTTATTAAATAAACGCAATTACATAAAAATTTTTATCGTCATAGTGTTTGAACCAAATAAAAGAAAATATTATTTTAAGAAAAACTAATAATATATTTTTAGTAATATTCTTAATACAAAATAATAAATTTTAAATATTATTTTAAATAATATATATTAACTAAAATAATATAATTATCCAAAATAATATATTATAAATATAATAAAATAACATATTTCAATAAAAAAATTGTTAATAATTTTAATTATATAAATATTTTTTATATAAATTTTTGTTTCGTACAAAATAAAATTATTATATGTTTGTTTGATTTTTATGTTGTATATATGTTCTTTTTAATTAAATTTATATAATACAAAATTTTTTATCTTTTTATTCATATTTAATGTTTTAATTTTGTTTCACACAAAATAAAATTATATATATATATATATATATATATATCACAAAATTTTTTATAATTGTCTTTATATTTAATATTATAATTTTATTTCACATAAAACAAAATTTACTTAAATTTTAATATTATATATATATAACACAAAAATTTTTATCATTGTGTTTATATTTAATATTATAGTTTTATTTCACACAAAACAAAATTTATTTAAATTTTAATATTATATACATAATATATATTTAATATTTTTTTAAGATTCTAATATATCTTTTTTTTCTGGATTTAGTACATGAATTTTTTAACTTATTTTTTATGTATTATTTATTTTAATTCTAAAGTCTAATAACTTTTTTTTGTACAGACATGTTGTTTTTAATATTTATGTACTATTTTTTATTTTGAACTTCAGCCCAATATCTGAGATTTACAAAAAAAATCTAAAACTTGTAAAAAAATGATTAACCTGATTAACAGGTTGCCTTTTTAAATCTAGACCATTCAAATAAAATATAATAAATAAAGAGTTCAGATTTAATGAATTCACAAGGTGTGCAGCACTCCATACTTAGCAAGGAGCGTTTAAGGATGAGCCCAAATACACCTACAAAAAAAAAACTTTTTTTTTTTATTCCAATCTCTTCTTCCTCTCAACACGTTTTTTTCCTTTTTTTTTTCTTAAGATTCTGGTATCTAAAACTTATGTCTTTTTTTTTTCATACCAGTTATATGTTTTATTGTTAAAAAATAAACCAATAACATTTTAGGCACTTGGTTGGGACATAATTAAAACAAAAAACTTATTCACCGGACGTATAAGTTTTTATCCAAGTAAGTTTTCAATCAAATATTTTAAAAGAAAAAAATAATAAATAAAGTACTATTTTAGTTTTTAATATTTAAATTAAATTTTAATTAAATTTTTTATATTTTAAAAATTTTAAATAAATTTAATACTATTTTATCATTAAATTTGACAAAAATAATCAAGTAATGTAAATATTAATAATATTATTATACATGTGTTAAAAAATTATAACCAACGTTTTTTTTTACATTTTTTTATAAAAAAAAAACTAAAAACCTAGTAATCAATCATCAATATTTTATAATTAAAAAAAATGATAATGATTGATAGATTAATTTTACTTAATAATAAAATTAAATATTATTAATTTTTTAATATATTAATTATTTATGTCAAATTTAATTATAAAATAACATTAAATCCATTTGAAATGACTTGAAATTTTAGTATTTTTATTATTTTTCCCCTAATCTGCATTCTTCTATGTGTTTGTTTTTTTCGTTTCTTTTTTTTTCCTTTACTTCTTTTTCTTCTTATGCTATGCCCTTGTAGTTTTTTTGTGTTTATTTTTTTGTTCTCTTAATTTTTTTGTGTTGTTTTTTTTCTCTTAACACCTTTCTTTTTCTTTTTCTTCTAATTAATATTATATTAATTTTACAAAAGTTATGCGTTTTAAAAAAAATTATGTTTTCAAAAATTTATGTGCTCATTATATAAAACTTCTGTATTTAACAAAATTTATATATTTTTTATTTAAAAAATCAATAAATTTTTAGAATTTAGTTGAATTTAATAAATTTTTGTCCTTAAAATTTGACAAAAATTTTAAAAATATTCTTAAGTTTTATTTCGTTCCAAAAATTTTCTATTTGTATCAAATATATCCTCGACGGTTAAATTTTTAAAAAATTTAAGATCAATCTAACAATAATGCATGAAAATAATACTTGATTTGCTTGTGTTGAAGGGCCATTCTTATGAAATTGTTGTTGAATCGATCTCAAATTGATGCAAATCGAAAACTTTTAAGACAAAATTAAAACAAATAAAATTTAAAAATATTTTTAAAATTTCTGTTAAATTTCAAAGACAAAAAAATACTTTACCTAATGATTTATTAGAACAATATGATATTTAAAAAAATAAATATTAAACAAAAGATTTATTAAAAAAAAAAAACAAATTGTTTTTACCCATTTCTTGACATGTGTACAAAATTTCCTAAAGTGTGTGTTGGTGAATGATGTGAGTGGGAAATTGTGCACACACACAATGCTATGTTTGTGAAAGCTGTAGCAAGGCTGTCTTATCTGTATATATGAGTTGTACATAATAAGAGAGAGAACACACATGCTTTGAGTTTCAGTCATGAGAAAATTCCAGTTTTGTCTTTTTGATCTTCTAGATTTATAGTAGGGTCAATGGCTCAATAGTACTTTCCTGATTTCCTCCTTTACTTTCTTCTTAATTAATATAATTCTTAGCTGAAACTTATATTGATGTAAATATATTAAAAAGTTTTATAATTAAGATTAACTATTAAAAATTATTAAAATATTAGTGTATTGTATATTTAAGTTGTTTTTTTTATAAATTTTAATATATTTTTAAAATTTTTAATCTCTCATAATCATATCTTATCTTATGTATGCAAAGAATTTAAAATATTTTTGACTATTAAACATAAATAATTTTCTAAATTAGATTAGAATTCAAATCGTGCTTTGATGTAAGTAGAAAACTTTACAATCTTTTTATATATAACTAGTGTGTCTCTACTAATCCATTTTTTATTAACTAAATGTGTACAGTAATAATAAATGTAATGTTAGGTAAAATGGTAAATATTTCATATTCAAATGAAAAAAATTATGGATTTAAATTTTAGATATTATAAAATATATTTTCAATTATATATAACTAATGCTATTTTGAAAGAAATTATACACTAAATTTTTTCATATTCTCATTATATATCGTATAAATATAAAAATTTCATTTTAATATTTTTTATATTTAATTATATTATCATATCAATAACAATAATTATTTTTACCTTAACTAAGACAAAGTAATTGTTATAGACTGCCACAAGTCCAATTCGATTGGTCGGCGGATTGAAACACCGCCTCGGATCCAAGCTCTGAACCGTTCCACACCAGGAAGAACCCAACAGGCCGGTTCCCAACACCCGTGCGCGCGCCTGACTTGCCATTAAGCGGCCCAAGTCACCACGCCCAGCAATCGGTCGGGTCGGTATCTTTGGGACAGCACTCGAATCTCCGACCTGAAAACCGAAACGACCTGCTCTTCTCCGCATGGATCAAGATAGCTCATAGATACTTCCTGGCCATTAGGCTAGGTCACCTACGGGCCCATCCAGCACAGTATATAAGGAAAAAGGTCAGCTCTCTCCCCAAAGTACCAATATCTTACCTAATTTGATTATCACCTTGTACTGACACTGATTTAATCGTTGGAGTGTCCTTACAGGTGATCACCCCTCCATCCACACCCCCTCCAACATCGCTAGCTTTCAACCCGCTTCTCTACATCCGCTCCAAGTTAGTCCAAGGTCTTATCCGCTCATCCTCTCACCACCACCCGACTCGTCGAGCACACAAAATCTCCTAAGTAACGAACAGTAATATAAACAAATAAATATAGTTAGATAATTATGTAAAAAATCTTCTACAATGAGTGTATTAAAATTAATTAATCTTATATAATTATCTTCTATATATATATATATAATAATAATCAAATTAATTATATATAAATATATAATAATTAATTTAATAATTAATTTTTATGTATATAATATATTTTAATTTTACAATATAATATTGTTAAAAGTTAATTTGAGTTGCTCTTATTATTAATTCATTAATTCAATTAAATTTGAATATTACCTTATACATCTTAGTTTATAAACCAATAATATTTTTAAATTGAATTTAATATGTCAAAAATTATTTTTAATATGAAAAGAGAGATAGTATTTTAATTGAATATTGACATTTGAAGTGTTTTATAGTATTGTAGATATTGTGCAATACATCTCCACGTGGTACAATACGCCTTCCACGTGTTGACTAAAATACTGTCACGTATCCAACATACTCCATGTATTGACTAAAATGCTGCCACGTGTCTAATACGCCCTTTACGTATTGTAACACACTGTTCATGTATTGACTTTCTACCTAAAAAATTCACTCACCTATAATTATACTAAATATTTATATTTTCAACTAAAATACTAATATTTTTTCATATAAAAAAAATTAGCCAATAATTTTTAAATGATATATTGGGAACAATAATTTTTGGAGGAGGTGAAGGAGGGATGAGTGGGATGGGAAATGAGATGGGATTGGTCACATGGATGGAATCTTTGGAGGTATTTAAGCATGTATGATATGTGAGTCAGACTAATCCAAAATAATTAAGAAAGAAGAAGAGAGTGACGGCATTGTCGGCGGAGATTGAAGAGAGAAAAAGAAAAGAAAAGAAGAGAAGAGAGGATGGAAGTGAGTGTATAGCTGTAGTACTGAATGGGTACGAGATGCCACGTTGATGTGCGTGAATATCACGCTTTCAAACATACGCACGAGACCTGTCACCTCCCTGTCTCTCTGGGAACTGGGGGACCGGATGCCATATCAGGGATCTCAATTCTTATCACTCATCCTTCAATAGATTTATTGGATATTTATTTTATTAAGTATACAAATAATTATTTTAATATTAAAATTTAAATAAATAATTTAAAAATATAATATATTTTTATTTTATTCATAATTATTTAAATTATTTAAAAAAATTATTAATTATCTAATATTATCCTAAAAATAAACATTTCATTTTGATCGAGTATTAGTATAAAATAAGAGAAAGTTTATTATCATCATTTTTATTAAATTTTGACTAATATTTAATTAATAAAAAAATAAATAATTTCGTATTGTTAAATATAATTTTATATCATTAAAAATATTGATAATAATATAAAATCTGTTGATCATTTAATATTTTTCATAAAATAATTTTTTTTAAAAAATAATAAATAGATTTTTATCTTTTTATTTTAAAAATAAATAATTAAGTTTTTGAGTTTCCACTAACTAAAAATACAAAAATATCTTTTAATTTTTTAAATGTAAGATATTTAAGTTTTTCTGAAAAATTTATTTGTTTTTATATATTTTAAATTAAAAAATTTTAATATTTCACATCTTAAAAAATAAATAATATTTTTGTATTTTTAATTAGTCAAAAATTTATATATCTTTAAATTATAAAATCAAAGATTTATTTATCTTTTTTTTATAATTATATATGTATATGTATCTAATTACGTAATATTACATAAGTAAAAAAAATTATTTATTTTATACTTTAAAAAATATATTAAATTTATAAATTAAGAATTTTTTTTTAAAAAATATAAAGAAATTAAGTTTTCGATATATTTATTTTACATTTATAAAAATATTTAAATTTTTTATTAATAATAAACTTATCATATGTCTTTAGAATATATGTTAGCTAAATCTAAAAAAATATTATTTATTTATTATAAGTTCAATAATCTATTAGAGTATATTTAACGATTCTTGTGACTAATTATGCAATTTAATATATATATATATATATATATATATATATATATATATATATATATATAAATTAATACTTTGATTATGTGATATTAACCAATAATTTTAACGTTTATTTAATCTCCAATCTAAGAATCAAGCCACCAATACTTAATTAAGAAAAATGAACTTTTCTCTGTTAATTAGAGCCTTAGATTGACTTGAAACTAATTAGTTTAATCAGTGATCAATAAATTGAGTTAGTTTGATTTTTTAACTAACATATAGTAGTTAGTTTGATTTTTTAACTAACAGATAGTAAATTAGACATTATATATAACAAAATTAAAAAAATTTCAAGTGTATTAAAAATACTGATGTTCTAATTGTTTTAATCGTTGATTTTAATTAATATATATTATATATATTTTTTATAATTTAGATCAACAGTTAAAATAACTAGAATACCAATATTTTCGATATACTTAAAACTCTTTCGATAAAATTAACATATTTTATAAGTAGGGGAAAAAAACAAAGTTGAATATACATTTGAAAAAATAACACTAAAAGTATGTAACTAACATATAGTAATCAAACTATGAAAGCTTGTAATGTATCACCAACTATTTTATAATAATATAATTTTTAGAAAACTGTTTGACTTTGATTCAAGGCAGGTCAACAAAAAATATAATTTAAAATCCGCCTAAAAAAAGTGTATTTGGTCATATTCCAAAAGCCAAACCCACCATAAATTAAACTTCAGGTAAGATCAAGGTAATTTACCAGTTTTTAATAATATTGTTTCCGAATAAACTTTTAATGATTTTGTATTTTTTTAAAAAAATCAGCATGGAACAACAAAAATAAACACAAATACAAAAAAAATATATAAAATCTATGAAAATAGTAAAATTAGCTTACAAACAACTAATAGTTATTTTCAACATTATAATCAACAACTAAAAAGGCCAGCATCATATCATTCCTAATAACACAAAAAAATAAATTTTTAGCAAAAAAAATAGATAAATATTTAACTTTTTGTCTCGTAAATATTTAAGTTATTGAAAATTAAAAAATACATATACGTTTTTAAACTTTTTAAAATTAGGACATTTAGATTCTCCATTACATTGAACTTTATTTTGAGACTAAACAAAGACATAAATTTTATTCTAATGATGTGGACGTTACGATGTGCCACGTAAAAGTCTAAAATGGTTAATCACTTTAGACTTTCACATAGCATACTATAACAGTCACGTCAGCAGAACAGAATTTATATCAAACATTTTTATTAGATCTCAAAAATTTAATGTAATAGAAAGATCTAAATATCTTAATTTAAAAAAAAAATCGAAAACGTATATATTTTTTTAATTTTTAAGAATTTAAATATCTACGAGACGAAACGTCAGAAACCTATATTTTTAAGCCAATCAATTGTTAACTTAATTTCAATTTCATGTATAAAACTTTATGATTTGACTGTTTGCTTATGGTTGTTATCTTTTGTAGATGGACGATTGCATGAATACAAACATAAATGAGCTCAAAGAACCTGTTAGTATTAATTACGACATGACATTGGGAAATGAACCCAAAATGCACAAAATGATACCAAATGTCCAAATGTTAATTACTCATTTAATGGGCCAGCGGTGGTTCAGGTTCACCAACTTATGTTAATTCACAGTTGGCAGTTGGCACTTGAAGTCTTCAACACATGCTTTTATATTACACTATAACACTTGAAAATTTAATACTAGTAGTACTTTAGAACTTTTATTTTAATGTATTTATTTATATCTTCAATATTTTATCCATCATTTTAAAATTTTAATTTCTTAATATATTAATTTGTCGAAAACTAGCTGTATTATTGGATGGGGTGAGTCAATATGTTTATATATGCATGATTCATATTCAAATACATTGAATTAATTATAATTATACCAACATTTTAAAATGATAAATAAATGAAATAAATAATGATCATGGCATTATTTTTATTAGTGTGTACTTAATTATTTGAAAAATAAGATAAATAGTTTAGGCAGTGGCCATTGCAAAGCATAATCAAAAGTTGACCCACATAAAATAATAATAAAGACATCCAAAGATAAAACAAAATATGAAAAAACAAGGATTTAACTAATATGTATCTTTAACACACATGATAAATTTATTATTAATAAAAAAATTTTAAATTTTTTAATAAATAAAAAATAAATATATTAAAAACTTAAATTTTTTATATTTTTAATAAAAAAATTAATTTATAATCTTATGTTCTTAGAATATAAGATAGATAAAATTAATAAAAAAAAACACAAAAAGAAATAATGAGAAATCGGATAAAAACATTGGTTATTTTGAATTTGTTAAACGTTATACTATACACAATATTAGCATGAATGTAATTAACTAAATCTAAATCATTGAAGATCCTAGAGCTAATACATTTTGTGAATCATAAGTGGTGGTGTGTTGTTATTGGCAACTCAATATTCACTACATTTTGCTCCATTTTATTTGAGACATCCTCTAAGTTCTTATTTTCATCTTGGATTGGAGCACTAGCTATGTACTTGCTTAGATTCTTTGAAACACAAGATTTTATTTTGCCTAATCCTATTTGTAACAATGATGATGTCCCTTCTAAATAGTTGATAAATCCTTTTCCCTTCTTTCCAATTAGAGGAGCCATTGAGACTAACAAACCAAAGACAGCAATGCCTCCACAAATTCCAAATAGGCCAAAGAATGGTTGGGGACCAAGTTCAACATTTTGAATAATGTTGCTATTTGGAGATCCACAAGTGGTTTTAGATAACATTTCTTCTTCTAGTTTTTGTACTTCTCCACTTTCTATTGCTTTCAATGTTGCTCTTGATATGTCAATTGATAGGGCTGAACCCTTGGGAAATGCCTGCATACATTTGATAAGGTTATAACTGTATAATATATATAGAAAAAAGAAAAACTCAAATGTTTTTGAAATAATAATATTTTAGTGATTTTAAGTTTTTAACAGTTGATTTTAATTAATATATATATATATATATATATATATATATATATATATATATATATATATATATATATTTCATAATTGGAAGACCAGTATTTTAAAAACATTTGAAATTTTTCTGTTAGTATAAATTAAACAACACTTGGGAACTATATAGTATATATAACACAACTTAATTATAACTCAATTATATATATCCGATTCTTTATTTATTACAGTTTGGCTGTTTTTAAGAGAAAAAAAAATATATTTTAGAGAGTTCAACTAATCATAGTTATTAATAAGAGAAAAAGATAAATCTTGAGCTTTGACTTTTTTTTTATTACAAAGACAATTAAGTAATTCATCAAACTTAAATACAAATAATTACAAATGACTTCTCATTTATATAGATGAGAGACTTATTTAAATTAAATTTAATAAAAGACCTAACTATTTTTGTGATATAAAGTCAGGATTTAATTATTATTTTTTTTTAAATTTAACTAACACGTATCATAAGAACACAAGAACACAAGTTAAAATTATCAACTGAAAAAATCTGACCTGAAACCCTGATAAAGGGGCAACCCGGTGCACAAGCGTCCCGCGTTTAACGCAGGGTCCGGGAAAGGGCCGCAACCAAGGTTGTAATGTACGCAGCCTAAACCCTGATCTACAATAAATTAGTTCTTTGTCTATCGTGTTAAAAAATATGGTAAGCAACTAA
This sequence comes from Arachis hypogaea, assembly GCF_003086295.3. Lineage (NCBI taxonomy): Eukaryota > Viridiplantae > Streptophyta > Magnoliopsida > Fabales > Fabaceae > Arachis > Arachis hypogaea. The sequence continues at coordinate 117,022,625 of NC_092041.1, read as the reverse complement.
AAAAAAATTTTCAATTAAAAAAGTTTTTATAGAAAAAGATGTAAAGTTGAGTTTCCAATATATTTGCTGTGCATTTTCAAAATAAAAATTTGAAATCTTCTATTGGTAATAATTTTAATACGTGCTTTTAAAACACATAATAATTAAAACCTTTTTCTAATAAGAAAAATTTTAAAAAATAAGTTATGAAGAATGCTAGTGAGCCATCATAATTTATTATTTTTTATCATTACTTAGTCATTAAGGTTCAAAAGTATAAGATAAAGTATATTATTGGATTACTAGACTAAAGGAATTAGATTAAAAGAATTGAGTTTATGATTATGCATGGTAAAAAATAAAAGATTCTGATATCCAAAGCATTTGTCATAAATTATTAAACATATATATCTTCTATTAAAAAGGAAAAATTTGCACAATTATCCTTTTCAAGTTTCAACTAAAAAGAGATAGGAAGATGAGAGAAAAAAACTCACAAAGCCTAATCCACCAAGCTTTAAGGTAGGTCCTGCTTTGATATATCCCTTACAATGTGTAGCAAGAAAGACTTCAGCATGAGGTGCAATAGTAAAAGCTGCTACAATTTCTTTTTTCTCAAAAGCCCTTGGAAAATCACTAATTGATTCAAAGCCCTTAACATTCTCAGGCTTGAATTTCAGTTCATTAACCAAGTAATGAACCAAGAATGTGTTCTTATTGCAACCCACTATTGCATTGGTCCTTAGCAGTGTTTGTATATCAGGCACAGATGGTTCAAGTTGAGACACTGTCATCATTGATGAGAGGCTTGCTGTGAAACATGTTGTCACTATCAGAATTGCAAACAACCATGGTGCTAGCACTGCTCTGGCCAAGTTGCTTTTCACAGGTTCTCCTGAAAATACAATAATTATTTGATTTGATATGAGTTTCATAGAGGAACATGGGAAATTGACAAGTTTTAAGCAAACATATGATAAGATTTTAATTATAATCTAATAATGGCATGAAATGAAGTACTTACTATGTACAAAGAATAATGTGGTGACAGAAAACCATAGCATGGTTCCAAACCCTTTAAGCTCTGAATTATGTTCACGTTCAATCAACCATATAACAAATGATATAAACATGTGCATTGCTGCCATTAACAACCACATGTCTTTTGTGAAAGCTTCCATGAACATCCATGTTTCTTTTGATCTATCTGGCTTTACTTTTGATACCATGGCAATACCGGATGGAATATATGGATTAGAGAATTCAGCATATGCATATCTTTGGTCAATTACTTGAATATCACCAACAGCAGCATCAAAAACCTACATCACCAACATACATAAACAATGCCATAGTGTTGTATCATAAGCCATATATGTGTTAAAACTATTTATATTTAGATTTCTTTTAACGGTTACTTGTAAATCTTCTTAGATTTTTCTCTAGTTTTATTTACAAAATTATCGTCCACCGTGAGTTCATTCAAGATTTAATAACTAATAAGCATTCTACAACAAACAAAAAAGGACAACCCGGCATACAAACACTTCGTGTTAACGAAAGATCCGGGAAAGAGCTGCACTAAAGGACGCAATCTAGCTAGTCTAACTTGATAATTACATTGGTGGCTAATTTCATGTCTTGAACCCAGAAACAACTCAACAATTGGATAAACAAATCAGACAAAATTTGTCATTCTGAAAAATTTTCTTCCTATATTACTATGGAGTGAACTAGTGAAGATTTTACCTTATTGTTCACTTGCACAACTATGTCATCATAGGATCCATAAAATGGCACCAAATCATAAGGAAGCTGATAAGGTAAATGCTTCACAACTGCTTCAAAGACATGTATTGAGAAACCAGTGATATGTGTTTGATTCAGCCTCTGATCATAACTCACATTCACAAACTGAGGACATGGATCCCCAGCAGGGACACCAATCTTCACACTCCTCCTTCCTTCATTATTATAAACCCAACCTTTTGGCACTGATTTCGATCCACCCGGCCAATTCGCATTACTTAAAAGTACTCTACCAGAGGTCGAAGCAGAAGCAGAAGAAGGACTAATTTGGTTGACAAGGTTCTCTGAGAAACCGGATTCTGGTGACCAATATGCTAACTCATTGTAACTTCTTCCAATAACATTGACAATCTTAAATGTTGCTGGTTCCAACAATTTTCCATCTTTGAAAATTATTTTACCACTTAGACCCTCATGATTTGTAGCTACAACATTCTTTGATAACTCTTCCATGGAAAAGTTTCCTTGTGATTGTGATTTTCTTAGAGCATGAGCAATGATCCAAATGGCATCATAAGCTCTAAGAGCAGAGAGACTTGGATGGGGTTTTCTATTTCTTCTTCAGGATATTCCAACCCAAATTCGCGGCGGAACGCGAATTTGAAACGTTTGAATGTCTGGCTCAACTCGACGAAGCTTGTTTTGCACCCAATAACACCTTGCATATTGAAGGTAACAGATGAATAATCCAGTGAATCAAGATGGCTAGCTATGTCATCTGTGATGATCCACACTGACCCTTTTTCCATCAACCCCATCTGATTCGCTTTCTCGAACAGAATAGTTGCAAACTCTAATGATGATTGTAGAATCAAGAAAACCCTGTTATAGCTCTTGTTCTTTAGCTTCTTAAGTTCATGTTCTATAGCTGTTTTTGGGTCTAAAAGGGTGTCCACTGAAGGAAAAGCTACATAGTTTTCAATCTCAGAATTAACATGGCTAAGAGAATATGAGAGTTTTGTTAATATATCTGAATCATAAGAGGTGAATCCATTGTCATGTTCATAAATTGCTGTCACTTTTCTCCAATTGAATTCACATATGATGGCTGCAATGCATTGTAAGTTTAAGGTAATGTCATTACCTATTTGTATGAAGTTTGGCAATGGAATTTGTCTTATTTCTGAACTTGATGTTAGGGATATGATGGGAATTTCCTTTGAGCTTTGAAGAATCTCATTGACCAATGTTGCTCCATCAAGTTTTGTTCCTATGATAGCTTGCACCTTTTTGCTGTTTGCAAGATCTACACTTACATGAAGAAAAGAGGAAAATAGTAGATGAATTAATCAAAGGCTTAAAAGTTTAGTAAACCAAGAATTTTAAATGTCAAATAAACACATTCATTCAAGAATTAATGCAAATACATGGGGTGCAAAAATGATGAGATATCAACTTTATCTCTTATATTCTGATATGACTCTAAGTTTCAATTATGATATGATTATGTGAATTACTATGCTATACTGACTTGTTAAGAAGTGAATTAATTAGGATGAGCGATTAATTTTTACCAAAGATAGGGAGACTCAAACCCACGATCTCTTAGACGAGTAGGGTAAAACTATGCCATTTGAGCTATAATTCATTGACAGGATGAACGATTAATTGTAAGGGTGAGATTAACAAGTTTGATCCTAAGAATATTATAATTTAAATAGAATCAAGTTGTAGCGGTCAAATGGCAAGTAGGACCACAACTTCAAAATTAATATTTGCAAAAACATAATTATGTGTTTCTACATGCTTACATCAATATACATTAACAAATATCAACAACAAAAAAATTAATTATACTTAGGTAGGTAAAACATCACGCAGCTTCTAAAATTATTATTATTATTATTATTATTATTATTAGGAAGAATATGAAATATGAATGACTTGTTTAACTATGTTTATTTTTGTCTCATATACTAAATACTAAATTAAGATACATTTAGTAATATTGAATGAGAAGTAATATCTACATTAGACGAGTCACGCATCCTATATATATAGTTGAAAAATATGTATGAACTTAACGTACAAAACAAAATGAGTAATATATATATATATATATATATATATATATATATATATATATATATATAAGGTTGAACGTTAATTACCAGCTGCCACCATACTAGATGGATTCCGATGAGAATCATTGAAGTTCAAAACAAGCTTGGAACAACTCAATATGCTATTAACATCTTTGATAGCAACTTCCATAGCTATCTTCTGCTCCATTCCAATTAGTGAATGGAAGTCTATGATTGCTCCAATGTTCAAAATCTTGTAGTCTATGCAGCTTCTTCTTCCTTCTCTTTCATGATCTTTACTATCATTAGCTTTGGACCACACAATCAGAGGCAACAGCAGTGCCAAAGACAACATTGATAACCAACGAGACATTATGCAACTCTTTGAATTTGGAAGGAGAAAAGATGAACCATATTTTGGTTATATGTATGATTAGTTAATAATCGAAGAAAAATTATTCTGGAGGAGTTGACATCTGAATTCTGACTAAGAATAATTATTAACATATTGTTAGTCAGGTCTTATGTGTATCTACTAAGTATAAAGAATTTTATTAAGAGATTTGCGAAGAATTTGGTGTATAATCCTTTTCTCTCCTAAAATATTCTTTAATAAAATAACCATGATTATTGGAGATGTCATTGTTATAGTGTACAAATTCAGCAAAGTAAAACAAAAAGACAAAGCTATGAATCAGCAATGTAGTTATAGTGCTTTTTAACACTTTCCTGGAAAAGAGCCGAGATCATACTTTTAAAAATCTAATTTGCGAAGGCTTCCACGTGTATAAAAATATTGATTTCTTTTAATTAAAAGAAAAATGATTATCTGATAAAATAGCTGAAACAAACACAACATCCATTAATAAGAGTAAAAATTTTGGATGATCATAGTCAACGAGAGAGAAAAAAAAGAAAGAAAATATTTAATCACTTCGATTATCTGCTTCAGGATATGACTTCTGACTTCTGATATCTGAGACTAAGAATTGGTCATGAACTTTCCTTTCCCTTGCTCCTTGTTGATATTAAATATTTCTTTCGCTATCACCTATAAGCCTGGACACCATTATTTTACAACTTAAGTAGATTCTAAGACAAAATAATAGCAAGAATTAAGAATAGTTCTACCAAAAACAACACTAGCATATCATCAAGAATATGGGTGGACCTGCAACATACCCTTTTAAACTTATTCCTCTGGGTTAGACGATTCACATACAAGATACACTACAAAAATTTACACCAAGGACAAGTGGGAACCAAAGTAAAGGTGGGACTAAAAATAAATAAGTATTAGAAAGCATTTCTTCATTGAATACCCAGAAGAGTCCTTCATATTCTAAAGCTATAAGCACAGTATAGTAGTGACTCAGGAGAGAGCCAACTGAGTTTTTCTCTTTGAACGAATTCTCTGCAGAATTGTATGTACTCGGATGTGTTGGCGGTTTGGCAAAAAGCCAGATATAACATCTTCATCCTTGGCTGCATCACTGTTCTCTTGAGTTTCACGGCTCATCAGCAGCAGAGGAGACACCTCTGGCAAGAAATTGATTCCGGCAAGGTGTTGAGCCCATTTGTAAGGGCGGGAAGTTCTATCACGAATGAACATTATGGAATCCCCAACAACGAGTTTGGCTGACTGCATCATCATCATTCAATAAAGAATATATATACAAAAGATTAAAAAAATGAAAGAAAGGTTACATGTAGATATAAACAAGATAATCAATAAATAATACGAAACCACGCAAACCTGGTGAGGAAGCTCGCAACCAGTGTCGTCAGGGAATAAATTGCATAAAATGTCATTCTCTGGACCATTGTTGGATTCTTCCGTTCCAACACATATAATATTCAACTGCAATATGTATTCGAATTTCAGAGTAATGAGTTTTGCAGACTTCAGTTCAGAAACCTCATTGTCATAAACATGGAGAACAATTTGAAGTGGATGAACTTCAAATATTCCTGCCTGGTCAAGACTCTCTCTGTCTTGAACCCTCCTCGGCCTTTTGCCCGGTCTCTGAGCATCTTCATCATGTTCATCATCTTCCAATTCGGAACATGTGGAAATACCTAAAGCACAAAACAATGTCATATAATAAAGAGGACATCTAAGGAATGGTCAGGATTATAATATTCAAATTTCAAATGCTTATGACCCTATCATTACCCACGATGACCACCAGTTCTTGGTGAAGCTCGATACCTATATAACAGAAACTATATAGTATATACATTTGATTTTCAACAATTACTGTCCTAAAATATTTAATAGGAGCGATATTCTGGTCTGAAGTTGATTAATCTATATGATACTAAAGAGTTTCAAGTTTATAATCCTGTGGATCAACAGTGCAACGACATTGAGCGAGCAAGGGAACTAGATAACATAGATGCTAGTCGATAATTAATAGAAATGATACAACTTTTACTTACCATTGTCCTTAAGAGCTTGATGATGTGCTAAAGCTTGAGCATCTTTCACGTTTCCTATAATCTCCAGATCAATAGCTTCTCCAAATGCTTCCTTTTGAGCTGACAACTGTGAGAAAATTACATAAAGAGGTTGTGGAAGCAATTCCGCAGAATGATGCCGCTTTATTTTCTTAGTATGCTCCAAGCCTAGTTGATTTTGTACTGGTAAGGAAGCTTTCTTAAGAGGCTTGAAATTTGAAGGGAGAGTTGACAAAAACTTCTTTCGCTTTGCAATTGTCTCCGAAAGGGTTTTCTTCTTTTGTTCTAGTTTTTCATGAAGTTTACAGAGCTTTTTGCGCTGATAAAAAAAATTGTGAAATAAGAAATTATAATCACATATATTGCTCTCCAGTGAAAATGCTAAGAAAGCAAATGAGAGAAGAAAATTTCAAGTTTGAGATATTACAGATAGATGCTTATTACATGAGTAGCCTTAAATATCTGCAGCTTAAATGCCATATATAAGTTACTCTTTGTCATGTTCAACATAAATTCGAAATGCATCAATGATACCTCCTAATCAAGAAACTCTGATCAAATTCTTCATTTTGATAAACAAAGCAAATGGCAAAGAAGCCAAAATCTAAAGCAGTTAAGTAAATCAGTAATATATTGAAGCATGAAAGTTAAATATTCTATCATGATTTTCCTTATTAGCATCATAACAAAATTTTAAAAACAAAAACAGCATCAAAGTGGGCTAGTAACTTTTTAAGGGTATCCCATTGTCACCTGGGATAGCTCAAAATTGAGCCTTTTAAGCATCAGATCATGAGCACTGTGATTTGACAGAACACAGCCCTTGACTTCTTCAGGCGCATCACGAAAAAACTCTTCCTCGGACACCAATTCAATATCAGGATATTTTGTTGTTAATTCTTTGCAAGCCTTTATTGCTTTGACATAATAACTCTTCTCATACATCAGATTGTGAAGCTGCAGGGTTGTAGACTCCAAAGGCACCTTTGCACTCTCAGTTTCGCTTCTAACACGTTCTTCCTCAACCAGTATAGAACGATTTATCTGTGATATAAACATGGATATTAGTCATGATAGCGCATAATGACATTATTTGATCCATGTAGTTGACTCACTACAAGATCTAAACGGTTTTCAATTCCTAGTCAATACAAAATCTCACAGAAACTGTAGCTCAACAAGCTATGTTCGCGAATTCGTCTGGGAAAATCGAACCTTGTTCAATAGCTAGCTAACTAACTAACTAACTAACTAATTCAGAAGCGGCAAATGAGCAGATGATATTATCATCGAGCTGAACACAAGTTTGCCAAGCTCAGCTCAGCTCGCTTAACAGTCACGGCTACTAATTTGTATTCCAACAGTCATAAGCTGAATACTCTCATTCACAGCTCGATTTGTTAATAGCTCAAAAAGTAGAGTTTGTGAATCCATAACTGAATTCAACACCCTAGCTATTAACTAACTAACTACTTCGGAAACTTCTAACAGCCTGAGGATATTATCATTGCTCTAAAAAACAATCTAACTATGCAAACTACATATATATTCTTTTTGTTCTTGTAACTTAATATGCTGATGCGTTGTTAAATATGAAATTGCGAAACCCTAAGAGGGAAAAGAGTGCGACGGCGTAATGAACCTGACGGAGATTGAGGAATTGGAGGAGCATCTGAGAAATGAGTTCTCTGAGGAGCGATTTAGGTTTTCCATCTCTTTTAAAAGACAGCATCTCCGACACGATGCTCTCTGCAGAAGCCTTCGCGTCTCGCAGCAACCGGAACGGACATTCCTCCGATGAAGAAGCATTGGAGTCTCTGCTTCCGCTTTCCGCCGTCGGAACCACCATCTCCTCGTCCTCTATGCCGCCACCGTCTTCAACTGTTCTCATCAGCGTCTCTGTCTAAGAGCGCGGGTTCATAAAAAAGCTCTTTTTTTTTTAAGCTAAAGAAAATTATATGAAATGTGTTTTTTTAAGCAGTCAATAGTTATAAGAACCGGACCGGATCTGCCGGTTCGACCAGAAAACCGGTAATCCGGTTATTTTGCCGGTCCGATTGAGTAAATCGACCGCATAGGAACAAAATCGGAGAGAACCGTTTGAACCGCCCGGTTTTGGATTAAAACCGGAAAACCGGTGATTTTGTGAAACCCGGCCGGTTCGGAAATCATTTTTTTTCTTACCGAAAACGCTGTCGTTTTGTTTCTTTAAAGAGAAAAAGCCCTAACCCTGCCTAAACGGCTACCCCAATCCCCAGTACCCCTCCCCTGACCCCTGGAAGCCTCTCTTCCTCACCTCATCACACCAACAATCTCGAGTCTCAACTTCTCGAGTCTCTTCCTCCCCTCATCACACCAACACTCTCTTCCTCGCAGTCTCTCTCAGTCTCGAAGACTCTCTTCCTCTGCTTCGTCTCGCCGGCTTCACAGTGTGTCCGAGTACGTCGGGTTCGTGGCTCCGCGTCTCTCGTCATCGTCGTCGCGTCTCCTGCGTCGCTGCTGCGGTGCTACCTTTCCGTCGCGTCTCCTCCGTCGCTGCTGCGGTGCTGTCTCTCCGTCGCCGGAATCTGCCTCATCCAGGTTGGTCTCCAAACTGTGAGGTATGTTCTCTGTTTTTTTTAGTTATTTAGTTGGATTTTAATTTGATGAAGGGAGTGAATAACTGATAGGTTAGTGGCAGATTGTTGATTATGTATATATTGTTGAGTTATATTTGTTATATTGTTGAACTAGTTAATGGCAGATTGTTGATTTTTTTGTTGATGGTGATGCCTTTAATAATAATGTTGCTGCATAGTATTGGAAAATTTATTGTTAGTTTTGAAATTAGAAAAAAGAATCAATAGTATAATGTGATTTTGAAAGGCTAAGACTTTAATTTGAATAATGTGATCATATATATGAACTAAAACTATATGACAAGGATAGGATTATTATTATTATTACCTGCTATAAGTTGGATGAACATGCCATCATTGATGGTGAATTCAGGAGTGATTGAATATTGTCCGAGAACATTAATTTAATTGTAGTAGTACAACTAATTTTAAAGATTATTATTTTTATTGTGTCAAATTAACATATTATTGATGATATGTATTTTAAATTTTTTTCAAATTTTTTATTATTTTATATTTTTTATTTATATAGGACCAGTTTTATTGGTTTAACCAGTAATTTATCGATTGAACTAGTAAATCAGTAAATCAGTAGTCTAATCAGTTTAATTATCAGTTCGGTTCTTATAACTATGATTTATATATTAAAATTAGCCACCAATGTATTTATATATAAATACATGTGTAATTTAATTTATTTTTAATGTATATTTATATTTTAATATATATTTTATGCTAGTGGTTGACTTTAGAGACTAATTTTAGTTTACACGTAACATAATCTAAATTTTTATTGGTTTTACTTGAAAGTTAATACGAGGTAATTTTAAATAATTTTATTATTAGAAATTAAGATAAACAGGTGATTTTTATAAAAGAAAGAAATAATTGTATCTTCAATATTATTGTAAGAGCTAATTTATATTTTTTTAAACAGTGATTTAATTTTAATATGATTAGTGTAAGAGAAAATAGACTATCAATCAATTATTTATAAAAAAATGTCATCATTATTGTGATTTCGCATACATTCACAATAATTTTTTAAAATTATAAAAATATAAATAAATATCAGCATTAAGTAACTTCCTTAAAGAGGTAATTTGGAAGGAGAAATGTTTTTATTTAGATTTGTTGTTTCATCTGTACATTAGTCCCCTTTATCCAAAGGGAAAAATGAAAATTATTTATAAAAGTTTTTAGCCGATATTTTACCTTTATAAAAGATTATTCTTGTTTTATAATTAAGGTTAATATTAACTTCAATTCCTAGAGTGTGCAAAAATAAATGGTAAATAATTCATAATAGCCTATCCACAAAAAAAGTCAGCATACAAATCTATGGATAATTCTATAGAAAATAGATTTTCATGTGAGAAGAAAATGTAAAAATTATTAAAAATAAAGTAGTACATTCCCTTAAATAAGTATTTAACTATTTATAGTCACAAAATATCTTTGTTATTTTTTCTCTTTAATATAACATGTACCAATAATACCAAAAATTGATAAAGATTGAATTTGTTCAAAAATATTTTACACAAAATATTGAATTATAGGTTAATTATATTTACAAAATTAATTATACATATTAACTAACTACTTAAATCATTTTTTAAAAAAATACATTTAATTTGATATAAATATTGTAAATTTTGTCAAACAAATTTAAAAATATATATACACAAAAAAATTAATCTAACATATAATTTATGTAAATATATTTTATTTAATTAATTTTTTATAGATATATAAATATATAATGGTTAATAAGTTTTGGATGGTGAAAATCCATTTGCAATTGTGTTAATATAAAGTTAATAGTCGTAAGATAATTTAATAAATTTGATCAAATTGTCAATCTAACAACTTTTGACTTTCAATTATTAAGTATCAACTTCACAAAATAATTACACGTGAGTTTTTAATTTTTATTTTACCACTTCGCTAAGTAGACAACGAAAAATCTGAACAACGGGGTTGAAATTTGGCCTAATGAAATAAAAGAAAAAAAAAACACTTCACCTAAATTATCTAACAAAAAAATTTTATTGAGTAATTAAAAAATTTTAACCATCTATTATTTTCTAATTTACCAAAGCACCGGTTTCTCTCCCAAATCTTCTACCATCGTCACCGTCGCTTGGTTGCCAATCAGCCCATCGTCGCTGTTGGAATCCTCCTCACCGTCGTTGGTTCGTCAACAAGGACTCTCATCAGCGTCGCTCTTCTCTAGACCAGAAACGAACGGTGCCGTCGGGCTCCTCTTCGCCGTCGCTGCTTGACTTGTCACACACCGTCACCGACGTCGCTCACTTCTAGTGAAAATAACATCTACTTAAGGATAAAAATAATCATCCACATACCTAGTGAATTAAACATCTAACATATTTTAATTATATATAACTAAACTCAATCCTATCAAATAACCATCCACGTAAGAATTTAAATAACCATCTGCATGCCTACTAAAATGATCATCCTGAATTTGCCATTGAAGTAACTTCATTGAAAGACCGTGGTAAAAACGATGCAACGATTAACACTGGTGTTGTTCCTTCAACGGTTCGACAACTACCAGAGCAGCAGCCACTGGTGAGGATGATGGTAGGCGATACCCTTCATGCAGATCTGATCTATCATCGATACTATTAAACAATGCCGATTTTAAAAAAAAATAATAGTAACGAAACAACACAATTCAAAGCAATGACAGGTGAAGAAAGAAAAAAAGAGCCAACCAAAAATATAAAAGGACTGTTTGAGCTTGGCAAAAAAACCGCCAGAGATGTCGGCGAGAACGTCCTTGACAAGGAAGACATAGGCGTTGCCACCTTCACCGAGCTGCTTGACGATATGGAATCGGTTTTCGTTGATCTAAACATCTCCGTCGTAAAGTGTGTTCAAACCAAAAAATGAACACCCTATTCTTCTTTTTCTTATTACAGCAACACCAAATGAGACTTTGATAGAATGCTGTGGCGGCGTCAGTACAGCCAACGGAGGTACAACGGCACGAAATAAGGACTGGAAAATAATGACAGCAGATTTTGTGTGTATATTAAAAATTATAGTAACACTAAAAATAACTGTACATAATATAAATGCGTTTCTTTCATGACTTAATGTAAATACATTTAAATAGTAATCCTAATTTTTTAAATTTTAAAATCTAAAATTAAATAATTAATTAATAATTTAATTTTTATTTTAATTTTATCTTTTTTTAATCAATTATTCATATTGTTCACAATTATTATTATTTTCTTATACTCTCTATTTTATATCCTTGTCTCACTTCGTATTTGTAGAACATTAAAACCATTTTTTTTTATATATTCTTAGAGCCAAAACCGAAACCCATAACTCAGAGTCTGAGAGGAGAAAGAAAAGAAGAATAAAAAACTCAATCAGAGAGAGAGAGAGAGAGAGAACAAACTGAAGTTAGAACGAAGTCATCGTCTTCCTTTGTTCTAGTTTCAATTCCGACACTCTCTGTTGGTTTTCCATTAATATGGTTACGGAAGGACCCGCCATCGAAGCTCTCGGTTCTCTCTTCAAAATCACACAAGTCTTTCTATGGTTACTCTCTACTCTCTCTTTTCCTCTTCTATTCCTTTTCACTCTTATTGTTAGCTACTTCGTAAAAGTTAAAAACTTCAATGAAAAGTATCATTTTTTTCCTTTTGCTGATTTGAAATTGTTATTATGAAAATGAATAAGTAAAGTTTACTCCTTTTTTGAAATTTGGTCATGATATGTATCATTTTTTTTATTTACCTGCAGGGATGATGGTTCTCCGGGTTCTCTCCCACTAGAAGGCTCTGTAAGTAGTTTTTTTTTTTTTTTGGTCTGACACGAAAAAAAGAACATCAAGTTTATGTTTTTATTATGATTGTCACTGTCATCTGAATATTTATCTGTAACTAGCATGGTTGATATTTGATATCTTGATATTTATATATATATTTTTTCATTGTGATATTAGAAATCGGCTGAAGTTCATGGCAATGGCAATGACAATGACAATGAAAATGACAGCTCGAACCTTGTTCCTGGCAAGTGATTCTTTTTTTTCTTTTATCTTTCTTTTGAAAATAAAACAGTGTCTTTTAGTTTGAAGACTACGTGTTTGTTTTAATGAAAATGAGAGTTATTAGATAACAAATGATTACACCTTGATCATGGTAGATTAATTTGCATTCTAGTGCTAGGAGAGTTTATTTAATCATTATATATCTTTTGTTTTGCCCTTTGTATTTTGCAGATTGGAGCGATCTTCTCGAACCTGAGGATTTGGAACTTAACAAACAGATGAGTGAATTGGGTCTCCCTCTTTCCTTTCACACAACCAAAGAGGTATGATTGCAACTAGTTATATTATCCGATTAAATTTTTTTCCTAAATGGTTCGTGTCTTATGCAATGTCACATATAGTTAATTGGTATTTAGATGATGGGAATGCCCTGGCTCAGGCTTAGTGTAACTATAACTGATGATTAAGCTGCATTCTTAAAGTTACATAGCTGAATGATTTGTCTTCATAGTGAATTGTGTTTTGATGCAGTACCACTCTGCATGATTCCTATAAAGGACATAACCTTGTTTTGTTTTTTCTTGTGGCAAATCTTTTCTTTTTGTTTTCAACTTGAGCATCATCACTTATTCTCTGCTATCATTCATTTTCTGCTCTATTCATATTCTTAGATTATCAATTCCAAAATGTGGTACTAATTTTGTTTTTTGTTTTGTCATAGAAAAGTGGACCAGGGAAAGGTAAAAAAAAGGGCTCACGTTCAAAGCTTCGGCGTACTTGTCATACTGCAGAGGAGGTTGTATCTGCTGCTGAATTTCATGATAAGGCAAGCAGTTCTGTATCTTGTGTATCAATGCTGGGCCAAAGTGAATCATCTTACTGCAGTGTAATGGAGATTGATATGACTCGATGTGCCTCTGTTGAAGGAGATAATTCAGCATGCTGCACTGCAGAGAAACATGATGAAGATATAATTGAGGCAGCAACTAATGAAACCCCGGATAGTGACTCTCTAATCAACAATGCATGTGTTGATTTAAAAATTCCACCAGCTTTGGCCACCGGAGTCTCTGCTGGAAGCCACTTGACAAGTCCCAGCGCCAGTTATTGTGGGATAAAACACGATGAAAGCTTAATTGGCGTTGAATGTTTAGAAATTTCACCAATTGTTAGCAAAGAGACGACCGAGAGTGAGACCATTTGCAATGATGATGATGCTGGCACTTGGCATCCACCAACTAATGAATCAGAATTGGTTACCATGAGTATAGAAGGGACTGGATGTGGCCAAATCAACATGTCAAATTATCTTGGCGAACTCGGAGATTGGATGGTGTTTTGGGATACTTTCTACATGAGAAAATACTTCTATAATACCACAACACAGACTTCTACATGGGACCCACCCCCAGGGATGGAGCATCTAGCAATTGTTGAGTCCATTGAATTAGACGATGGCAGGGCTTTAAAGGAAGCAGAGGAGTGCAAAACACAAAATAACACTAAAGCACCCCATGAAACCTTGATTGAAGAGGAGTCAGAAGGAAAGCAACATGATGAGTATTCAACTAGTATCGAAGTTGGTGGCAAGTTGGTTTCCGATCTCACTACACATAGCGAGGAGCAATTGGTGGATCATTCTGATGAGTATCTTGAGAGAAGTAGTTCCAACGGTGGAGTTTCATGCTCCTCAGTATCAAATGCTATGGAGCACACAATTAGGTAACTGTTCTTCAATTTTAAGTTAGTGTAAATGAAGTAATTCTTGTTTGTGAACAATTAGCAAAGGCATATTGTGAAAATTCTTGTCTCAATGACCTTTCTTTGTATTTATTTGCTTTCCTGACAATTGAAATTCTTCACAGTTCCAATGAAGGAAACATACAGGCAGCATCAGAGGTTAATTATAAACACTTAGAAAACATGGTTATTGATACACCTGAATATATCGAGTTTGATCCATCCACGTCAAAAGAGGGCAATAAAGTGAAAAGGAGACATAGGCAGAGAAGAAAATCCTATAGTGAAACTGAAGGTTTGTTACAAAAAACTTCAGTTATTGCTAACTGCTTCTGCCATTTATCTGGGTTCTGCAATCTGCTTGCTGTTCTACTGAACGTCTTGACTAATTGGCTCCAATTTAATGACAGTATGGTTCGGTTCTACTAGGAGTCAAATACAATAATAAAATCAATAGATGCCTAGATTTTTTTTTTTTGCTTTATTGTAGTATAAAATTCTAGAGTACTATATAGGTGCTTACATTGGTATAAATTGATTTTTCATTGTCTTATGACTTGTGAGACAGTCATTAACATAGATTTTCTTAAGCAGCTGCATTGTGCTGCCGATAGCTGACAGCCGGTACTTTGTAATAAACCATTTTTGTATTTTGCAGTTCAATTTCAAGAAATGCCTGAAGAGTATCCTGCTGCAATTGGCAAATATTGGTGGCAGAGATATATTTTGTTCTCTAGATTTGATGATGGTGTAAAAATGGATGAGGAAGGATGGTTTTCTGTCACTCCAGAGCCTATTGCTCGACATCAAGCAGAGCGTTGTGCTAGTGGCATTATAATTGACTGTTTTGTTGGTGTTGGTGGGAATGCTATCCAATTTGTGAAGAGGTTAGTACTAAATAATCCCTAGTTGATACTTGATAGGCACACACACCCACCACCAAATAAAAAGACTTCTAATTTTGTGATGTCCATTAATAATATTTCCTAAACATATTATTTGTATCACCCATCTCATATAAGACTTGTAGTTTTTTAAGGAAGAAAAATCATAATTTGTTCCAATACTTAGGTCTTCCTCGGACAGTTTTTTGAAAGTGGTTATTCAAATCTGTACTTACCATTGAATTATTTGATATTTCAGTTGCAATCATGTGATAGCGATTGATATTGATCCGCTGAAGATTGATTATGCTAGGCATAATGCTGCCATTTATGGGGTGGATGATCAAATTAACTTCATAATCGGTGACTTCTTTGTCTTGGCACCTAAGTTAAAGGTGCTAAACTTTCCATGTTATATGCTTTCATTTTCTTGTTTTTCACCACATAATGGATTAGTTTTTATCGCTTTCTCCCTCTTTACCCTTACTAGCTTTTACTTGTAGCTGAATTAAAAAATTTCTGCAAAAGGTTTGGTAGCTGACGACAATATTATCTTGCAGGCCGATACGGTTTTCTTGTCTCCACCTTGGGGAGGACCTGATTATTTAAAGGTTGCGACTTATGACATGAAGACAATGCTTAAACCGCATGATGGGTGTGTAGATGCTTGTCATGTTTCTTTATATACCTCTTAAACTCATCTTCTAGTTTGTTGTGTAACTTTTTTTGCTTTCCTATTTGACTCGATGCGCTTCTGTGCAGATTTACTCTGTTCAATCTTGCAAAGGAGATTGCTTCCAAAGTTGTAATGTTCCTTCCAAGAAATGTAGATTTCAATCAATTGGCAGAGTTATCTCTATCTACCAGTCCACCATGGTCACTAGAGGTAAATTTCAACTTTTTGCCTATTGAAAAAACAAAAAAGGATTAACATGATGCTTAAGGGGTTGTAACATAATATCAAAAGTAGCACATGTATTCTCATGAATCATTATTATGTTGTATGATGTGGTAAGTCTGTGTCTATCATCAACTAGAGTTTATGCAGGTTATATGATGTTTAAGTTGACTTAAGACTTAAGTTATATCAATGATTCTAGGTGGAGAAAGTTCACTTAAATGGAAAACTGAAGGCGATCACTGCATATTTCAGCGACACAAGAGTTGGAGGTTGCTCGATGAATAAACACATTCGCTTCTGCTCAAGCTCAAGTGATGAAGAATCAGGATCCCTGCAATGAAAGGAAATATTCATAGTCATAGGTGAATATAAGGTCATGTTCTTGGTTTGTGGTATTTATGTGAACCATTTTAGCATTATCTGCAAAATGTAACAATGCCTTTTGTGTTACATCTTGTGTGGCATTGCTACATTGTATAGCTGTTCATATTGGAGAACCTTTTTTTTTTTGTAAAAATGGTTTCAATAGTTTATAAATGGTTGATTACCAAGCAATAATTCATAGCAGCACATGTGCAATTCATAAATTACCAAGAAAATATAAAAAACCACATGACTCGATAGTCAATTAGAAGAAATATAAGAAACAAAAAAGAATATTAACATGTAAAAAATACATCAGGATAATTTTATATCAGAAGTTTAGAACAGAAATTCATTTTAAAAATATATTTCATTTTGTCAAAATATCAACCAAAGCTTTGTAACCTCTACTGGTCAAATTTGATATTTACTTAAAGTTAGAGGTCAGTGTAAGTCTTTTTCAATTATTATTACAAGTTTATAATCATATGTAACACTGTTGATTAAATTTTGTTCAATCTTAAAATTGGCTTCTAGAGGTCTTTTTAAAATACTACTATCTATCTATCTATTATTATTATTATTATTATTATTTAATAATATTAATAATATAAAAGAAACCTTTACTACTCTTTGTTCATTTAAGAAGTTTATTTTTATCTATCCAAACTAAGTGAATCAATTATTTTTCGGTTAATATAAGTTTAGAATTATTCTTTTTATTATTTTTCATTTATGTGCTATGTGTTTCTATGTTATGAATAAAAATGTTTGTGCTGAAAAAGCGTAGAAAAAGAGAAACAATAATGCATGCACATGTGTTTTTTGGTTAAATTTATACCAACTTAATTAATTATAAAAACACTTATACCTATAATATCACCGTTCTAATATTGTGGGAATAATACGATGATAAATTGATAATAAATCATAGGTCATGAAATGGTAATAATACTGGTAAAAGAAATCACACACACCCTACAAACCAATTTAGATTTTCTTCCTTTTATGCAATAACATCCTCTTGGTCAATCAACAAAAGAAAATAGCTGAAGTTATTCCAAGAACCTTTAGCTTGGTGAATTTGCGTTTTTTTTGTCATTTGAAGCACTTTTCAAACGGATATGGTGTAAATCTTTTCACATAGCATTGAAGCCCACCTCCATTATTGTTCATCACATACAATTGTAAGATCACAATAATTAAGTTGCATATAACTTATACAAACAAAACGTTTTAGCGTTTAGAAGAGAGATAGAGACGAAAGATTGATAATAAGAGACAGATACTGAAATAAGAATGAAGTTCTGATTTAATTTCTACATAAGATAAAGTTGAAATTAATTAATTGAAATTGAAGTATTTTAGGTATAAAATGTTATTAAAGTTTTTAATTTCGGTTCCCAAAAATTTCAGTTCCTGTGTCTCCGTTTCTTTGAGGTATTGAAATACTAAAATTTTGAAGACAAAGAATAAAATTTTAATACTGATCTTTAAATCACCAAACATGATACTAAATTTCAATCTCTCAATCTCTATCACAATATCTCACAACAAACGCTACCTTAGTGACATGAATCTTTCTTCAAATGACTGAATTTGAACCGTTTAAATTGTGCCTTGTTTTGCACCCAATAAGACCTTGCATATTGAAGGTAACAGAGGAATAATCCATTGAATCAAGATGGCTAGCAGCTATCTTTCACAATCTTATAGTCTATGCAGCTTCTTTTCATGATCTTTATTATCATTATATTTTGGACCACACCAATATAGGCTTGGAGGTGTTTGAATTTGGAAAGGAAAAAGGATGAAACATATTTTGGTTCCACCTATGTAAGGCTATTCTTGGAATTTCCATATACAAAGATCTATTCTCAAACAAACTAATGAAAAAATAAATATGAAAAAAAAAAGGCAAAGGCATGTAGCTAGACAACAAATACTTTTTAGTACACTGTCAAACTTGTATAATTTATAAATGAAAAATACTCAATATTTTAATATTTTATAAAATTTGACACCATTTTCTTTCTTTCTTTCTTTTTTGAGAAATATTTTGGTGAATATTTTTCTGGCTTGGTTAAATGAACTCTTTGATGAAGCAAAGTCCCATCCATGAACATTGAGATCTCATGCCTTACGTTATATAGTACAAATGTTGGGGTCTATATATTCTATAGTCTACATAGTATTAGGATCACTTCCCAAATTTTGATTTCTTTTGGTACAATTTTCTTCACATTAATTTCTATCAATTATTAGTATTGTCTTGTTTCTGATCTTTGGGTTACCAGATAGTTTTGCCCACTTTGCAAGGTACAATTCTTATTTTAGTGATAATAGTGACTAGTGGGGGCATGGTTTCGGTGGTATTGTTGCTTATACTTATAGTACCTCTGATCTCATTTTTTTTTTTTATTTTACTTGATATTGATTATTGTCATTTAGGTCCGTCATTATATATATATATATATATATATATATATATATATATATATATATATATATTAATGAATAATTTAGATATATATAAAAATATTATTAATATAATATTTTTATAATTTAAATATAAATACGATATTTTAAGAGTATTTTTATATATATTTTTATTAAGATAGAAAATTATGCATAATTTTCTATTCATAATTTTCTATCCTAATAAAGATATACATAAAAATATTCTTAGAATGCTGTATTTATATTTAAATTATAAAAATATTATTAATATAATATTTTTATGTATATTTAAATTATTCATTAATAATATATATATATACTAAATATGATAACAAATTAATTAAATATAATAATGATAATTCTTTGATCAAAAAGTAAAACTAATTAAAGTAAATACTATCCAACTCTCTCTAAATTAAAACATAAGTTATCCTAAGTATTATTTTCACCAATTCGTATATACAATATCACAGTTTTCGCTCAAATCTGTTGACCATTGCTAACATGTAGTACTCATGAAGCTACTTAATTAGTTAATTAATTGTGAATTGTAATAACATAGGGTTCCTAATACAAATAAGATTGGAAGAAGTTTGCAAATGAAGATTTGCCAGAAGAGCATTACCATTTTTCAGGTCAAGTCTTTTTCGATAGAATCAGAATGCATATGACAAAATCAGGGGGTCCACGTTATGCATAGTTGTGTATATTGGATTCAACAGAGTGTGAACTCCATTTCTTTATATGGGTAATTAATTAATTAATTAATTAAGAATAACATTTTATAATTATGGTCTTACCTCATTTTTCTCTTTTATTGAGTGTCTTTATAGAGTTTTATATTCTCACCTAATTAGATGTTGTTACTACAATATAATATATAATAAAAAAAAATTACATCGATTTTTTCCCTCAAATTAAATGATGATACACAACCAAAAAATATATATAAAAAAGACAATAAAACTTAACATATAATTATGTGTGTTTAAGTTACATATACTATTCTTGGAACCTAATTGTTGTCCTTTGACCTTGATGGAACAATAATAGGCTTTGGATTCACTTACAATTTTAAATAAAAAATTATCCATATCTTATATAAATGATAAAATATTATAAGCTGCATTAATTTCTGCTGAAAAAAAAATGTCAGAGTCAGGCATCATCTCTTCAGTGCATCACATGCAAGCTTTCTTGCATAACAAATTGGAAGCACATAATTTTATTTCATATTTTTAAGATTTCATAGGAAGAAAACGAATTCAAGTGTTGCAAATTTGTCGGAACCAAAAGATATGGGTCGCACACTTGTTCACTGCTGTTTTCAACTGAGACAGAAACTCAGAAAGAAACCCCATCTCAGTTTTTTTTTTTTCCTTTTAGTTTTTATTTTTTATTTTTATTTTTCTTTTGTCTTTTTCTTACTAAGATGACAAAAATACTATTTAGGGATCACGAAATTATGCTTCCCACCAACCTTATATTTTCAGTATCATCATATTCTAGCAATATTATTTTGTTCATGATCAAATTTTTTAATCTGCCTCTTCTTTTGGAAACAAGCATAATATGTTTAATATTAATATTATTCACCTTTTTTAAAAAAAAAATGGTGTTGTTGGAGTTTAATGATCTAGATTTAAAATAATGTGAAAGGTTCAGTTTGTTAACAATTAAAGTTGAAATCATAAGTTATCATTTTGTTGAAATTTTACCTTGTGTTGAAGGAAATAATTTATGAATTCTCTTTCATTATTACTAACAATTTCATTAATATATAGCCATAAAAATATACTGTAATATAAAATATTTCATGTCCAAGAAAGCCATATAAACATAATTCAATTAATTTTATCAATATAAATGTTAGGAACTAAACTTTTTATATTATTTAAGTCAACATTAATCATTTACTTATTTTTTATTACAGATATTAATTTTCTACTATTTTCTATCCCAGAAAACAATAATACTTTAAGACTAAATATTGGAAAGAATGTTTATAGTGGCAATCAAGTAGGACCACAAGACCTATAACTGCAAACTGCATGCTTAGTAATAATCAGCATTATTGTCAATTTGTCATGCTATTTCTCCTCTAATGATGCAATTAGTGTTACTATTAAGTATTAACTTATAAAAGTTTCAATATGAAAAGACAATAATACCCAAAGTATTAATCAATTCAATATCTTCAAAGAAGGCACACCACCCAATGTTCCAGTCAAAGGGTAATTAACATCAATTAGCATCAAAAGAAAAAAAAAATAAAACACAAACACGCTATTAGGCCATTAGTGATTAGGCCACATTTGATTAACAACGATCAAGAATGATAATTCACTCCAAAAGAACAAACATAAGGTCACATTCAAATTAAATAAATTGCCACCTAGAATTGGTGTGAGACATGATTATGAGTCCTTGTCTAGTACTACGGCTATGTCTCTCTCAAGTTATTATGGAAATAGAAGCTATTTCGTTGCAGGTCATTATCGTCGTTGAAAAATGGTTGCTTAGCCTAGTCATAGCCGTATGGAATAATTGAAGCATATATATATATATATATATATATATATATATATATATATATATATATATATATATATACTAAAATTTCAAATCAAACTATGTAGATGCTCTTTGTACATAAGTATAGATGTCACTCAGGTTGCACACTTTTAATAAGTGATATGCCACATTGTTACTAGAGAATAAATTACAATTGTCTGCCATGAAAAATTAATACAATAAATTTATTTAAAATATTAGACATCTAACAAATTATTGATAAATTAACTTAATTTTAGTTACGCCATTTGAAAACATGATATATTACACGAGTCAACGTCAAATATCATGCCAAATTATGAACAACAACCAGTACAAAATACTAACAATTAAAATGACTTAAAATCTCAGGAACTAAAACGAAACAGCTTGCAAAGTTTAAGTAGATAATTAAATACACAAACTAAGCACATAATTATTATATTAAAATTGTTATTTGTATATTAAAATTAACAATAAAATCAGTCATTATATATATTATTTGATTTATTTTTAAGATATATTTTATATTTTAATATATATTTTATTTTAATAACAAATTAAATGTACAGCCTAGCATGATTAATATTATATTATCAGTAGTATTAAGAAATTAATATATTTTATGATTTATAGTTATTAATTAATTATTATTAATATTTTTAATAATAAAATACTAACTAAATTTTAATAAAAGTATTGAATTTAAGACTTTTTTGATATTATAAAAAAAGTTTTAAATGTATCAGAAACACCAATGTTCCAGATATTTTAATTGTTGATTTTGAATTATAAAAA
This sequence comes from Arachis hypogaea, assembly GCF_003086295.3. NCBI lineage: Eukaryota > Viridiplantae > Streptophyta > Magnoliopsida > Fabales > Fabaceae > Arachis > Arachis hypogaea. The sequence goes on along the minus strand of NC_092041.1, from coordinate 117,000,000 downwards.
ATTAACGGTTAAAATAACTAAAACAACCGTGTCTAATACACTTAAAATTTTTCCTATATTATATTAAGGAGAAGAAGAATGAGAAGGAAGATGATAAAATGGAGGTTGAGAAGTTGCTTCCATGAAAGAGAGTAGTAGTAAGTAACAGTAATATACATACATACCCGCCATATTTACTTAACTTCATTGCGTGTTGTGTGTCTCTGATTCTTCTACTCTCTGCCAAATGCCAATACGATACATTCAATGCTCTCTTCTAAGCTTAATAACTAACTAACAAACAAAAACGAACAAAAAGAAATTAAGAACTAACCTCATCCTTCTTCTTCTTCTTCTTCACGGTTACCAATGCCGGAGCTAGGGTTTCACCATCACCACCACGAATCAGCAGCCTCATGGATGAGAACAAGAGGAAGAAGCAGAAGCAGAAGGAGTAGCAGCAGCAGCCACACTCCTGCTTCTACCAGATCCACAGCTGCACTTCGCGGTGCCGCCGCCGCCGCTGCTGGTGACAGTACCAGTCCTGACTCCGTTATATTCACGCTCGAATCCAATCTCAGCTTCTTCTCCTCCGCCTCCGCCAGCGTCGAACGCTGCTCCTTCGCTTCCGATGCTCACGACCGTGATTCCCTCGCCTCCGAGCTCTCGCTGGTAAATCCATCATCATCGCCGTTAATTCGTCATGCTACTGCTTTGCATTTATTCCGTCGCAGTTGCAGTTGCGGTTGTGGTTGCCGTTATTTGCAATTTTACTAAAAGCAGAAGATTCGTGAAAGAATAGAGGCTGATGTGGTCACATAAGAAATCTTTAGTTTGAATTGCAATTGTGAAAATCTGCATTGCACAACAATACGGTTAATGCAGCTAGTTGTTATTGAAGTTAGCGCTGCGAGAGATCGTAGTGAAAATTAAAATACAATGAAAAATTGTAGCGGATAAGGTGCAGTTAATTAAAATCTGTGGCGGCGATGCATAGAAAATGCAGTTGAGAAAATCTGCATATGCAACTATGCATTTCACAGTAGAAAAAGGAAGAGAGGAAGAAATCTGTTTTCAAAAAGAATTTGAGCAAAAAAGCAATGCATTTGCAGAGATTTTCTACATTCACAAGCTGTGGCTGCAATTTATAACTATTTTTTTTTTAACTGAGTATTCGAGAGTGGAAGAGGAGTTTTTGAGAGTGATGAATCTGAGAATGTTCTGTTTTCAAATTTGTTGCTGGATCTGTTTTTGCAGCATTTGGCAGGGAACCACGAGAGTGAGTTTCCACAGAGCGAGACCTGGAGCGGTCCAGATCCGGATCCGGATCCGAACAAAGAACTTGCAGATTTGGCGCATAGCAGGAAGCTACAAGCTGTGTTCTGTGGAAAGGGAGAAAAAGCGAAAGGTGAAAAAAATGTTATCACTTATTACGTAATGTGAACTCTTGGATTTTTATTTTGTACTTTGTCGAAAAGATCGGAGAGTTGAAAAAAAGTTCTATTCTTTTTTTTTTTTCCACTTTTTTTCAAAATTAGTACTGTATTGTTGTTATCGCAGTTCAAAAGGGAGACAGTGATGCTGACAGTGATGATGGAAATGAATTATTGGAATTTGATTCTGCTAGAAACTCCTTTTCCCTAGCTCTGAGAGGTACCTATTCTCAGGTCCCAAAATTTGAAATTCCATTTCTTTCTCTCTTTCTTTCTCTTATATGATGTAATTTTTGGAATTTTATGTTCTCATTAAAGAATGCCAGGATAGGAGATCAAGATCTGATGCATTGTACAACAAGCATGATAGGAGAAGGCCTGCTTCATTGGATCTGAACAATGGCATTGCCACGGGATCTTCGCCTCGCCTTGGAGCTGTGAAAAAGAGTTCAGTTTCGTCTAGAAGGTCTGGTTCTGGCACTTTCCCTAGTCCCGGTACACCGAATTATCGGCAAGGTGGTGTTGCAATGCAAAAGGGTTGGTGCTCAGAGAGAGTTCCTTTGCATTCTAGTGCTGCGCGCAAGCAGGTTGGTGCGGCATTGTTGCCTCTCAGCAACGGCAGGACTTTGCCATCCAAGTGGGAAGATGCTGAGAGATGGATTCTGAGTCCTGTTTCAGGAGATGGCATGGGGAGAGTGCTCCCACAGCAGCAGAGGAGGCCCAAGTCAAAAAGTGGTCCACTTGGGCCACCTGGTATTGCATTTTACTCGATGTATTCACCTTCTGTGCCAATGTTTGAAGGCAGGAATGGAGGGAATTTTATTGCAGGTTCGCCGTTTTCTGCTGGTGTCATCTCAGCTGATGGATTAGCTGTCACTTCTGGTGGCCATGCTGGAGTGCTTCCGGGGAGAACGGATCCTTGTATGGCTCGCTCAGTTAGTGTCCATGGATGCTCTGAGATGCAGAGTCAGTCTTCAATGCCTCCCCAAGGTTTATATCCTTTATTCAATCGTCATCTCCTTTTCTATTTTGATGAAATTATTTATAAATATGATTTTGACATGACATAATTTTGTATGCTATCAGTAATATAATACTGTATTGCAATTATGCTCTGCTATACGATTGACTTTTGAGATAGTAATTATAAGAATTTAACAGTTATGTAGCAATCATGATTGCATGAAGCCATGAATGATGAAAATCTTTTTAGACCGAGACACGTGAAAAATAATTTCTTTTAACAAATACATAAATAAACTTATGTTTGAAAATAATTTCACCTATGAATTGCATAGTCAATAAATCCTTTATCTTCAGTGAAAACTCATATTTTATGAATTATATATTGACTGTAAAAGGAGGTGTGGGTGGAAGGTTGGTTTATTTGTTAGAGACACTATTGACATGTTTATGTAGTAGTTGATAATTTTATTCTTGATGAATGATGATCTCTTTGAAGTATAGATGATGTTCTTCTCTAATCATGTAGTTTACTTGTTTTGGCTCTGACTTACAGAGAATTTCGATTGTTTCAAAGATGCTGCCACCAATGTATCTCCGGAAGTTTCAAGGCGAGACATGGCAACACAGATGAGCCCAGAGGGTAGCTCATGCTCCTCTCCTAATATGAGGACTTCTTTCTCGGCCTCCACTCCACCTGTCCTGCCCATAACAGAATTGCAGAGTGTCTCATTCTCAAAAATGGATATCAGGGATGTGCAGGTAGATGAACGCGTTACAATGACAAGGTGGTCCAAGAAACACAGGGCTTTATTTTCTGGCAGAGGATCAGAAAATGTGGACCGCTGGAAAATGAAAGAAACAAGTTCTCAATCTTCATCTTTGGACAGTTCCGAAAGATCAAAGACTGCTTCAAAGTATGATTTTTTGTGTTGTACAACTTTCGTTAAATTTAATTGGTAAATAATAAGACAGGATTATTCTGGACAAATTTTAACTGAAATTAATGGATCACATAGAGAGAGTGCTATTTAGTGTTGTTTTCTCACTGAACTTGACCCCTTTCTTTTACTCATCTCTTAACCATATGTAATGAAATTGTAGTAACTGGTGGTACCAAAGTGTAGATTGTTTCTAAAATGGAAGCCCCTTTTTTGTTGTTTCAGGGCTAAAAGGGAGGAAGCCAAAATCATTGCATGGGAGAACTTGCAAAAGGCAAAAGCTGAGGCAGCAATACGGAAACTAGAGGTTAAGTATATTCTATCTGGGAGAAATTCGAATAACAAATTTCTCTTGAAAATATTTACTATATAGAAGAAAATAACATCATAAAAAAGCGATTATGCGCATAGTAATTTATTGGTCTAAAACTGTAAATAGTAGTCTAATATTCGTCATAAATATTTGCATTAGAAGTTTCATTTTGGAAGTCTTCATCCTAGTCTTAATTCATAGTGCTGAAATATAACCTTCTTTTGGTTATCTGTGTTTGCTTGTACCATTGTGATAGTAGATTAGTCTTAATGCAAGCAGATGAATATATACACGAGCATTATAAGGATCATAATTTTGTGAAACTAATTCATACCTTGGAAAACTTAAGGATTCTTTATATTTGGGGCCAAAAGTTATTACTGCATGATAAATGATGAGAAACCTGGAGGGGAAAAATGATCAAAGCTAATACATATAATTGTTTCGTTATTGTTTGACATTTCAGATGAAGTTGGAAAAGAAGCGAGCATCCTCTATGGATAAGATCATGAACAAACTGAGGGTAGCTCAGAAAAAAGCTCAGGAAATGAGAAGTTCAGTTTCAACCAACCAGCCCCATCAGGTTGTCAGAACTTCGCACAGGGCACTGTTATTTCGTAGAACTGGCCAGATGAGTTCTCTTAGTGGTTGTTTCACATGCCATGCCTTCTAAAGCATCTCGGCCATTCTTATCTGTTCTAGTAAATCTGGGTAATTTTCTCTTTAAACCTTGCCCTGCTTCATAAATAACATCCTTCTAAAAGTCTCTGATTAATTAAGTTGAGAATCTTTAAAACAAATTACAAATGTTCTTGAATTTTAAAAAGTTTGACTACTTGTCAATGTACCTCATTTTTCGGACGAATGACGAGATTCCATTGGCTATTTATGTAGTAAATGCATTTCTGCTCTTCATAGGCTCACTTTTATTGTTCCCTTATCTACTTGCCATGGAAATGTGTTTCTAGTTACACATTTCTTCATGAAAAAGTCTAGGGGGCCAACAACTTTTGTGTTTTCTGGCCAGCACTTAACCATCAAAACAAAAGTGAGTGATCTCCCACTATTAGATGTAATCTCACACCATTAAAAACACTATTGATAGCTAATTGATGGTTACAAAACACCAAAATTGCTGCCTCCTAGCATTCTTCTTTGTTCATTACTTTGCCTTTTGACAAAAGGATATTGATTACATCCATGAACAGGTTTATTACGAATGGATTTGAATGTGCTCCTTGATAATGAGTGAAAAATGTACAAAGATAGCCACGTACGAAGCTGACACTAAATGTGTGTCATGGCGGTTTTGTAATGCATGAATACCATCACCCTCTCTCAAGGGTTCCGAAAATTTCTCAGCCCCTTGTACTCTTACCCTCTGTCAGTTTGGAATCAGTTATTAATACTATAAGTATGTACTTAGTCCAATCCTTTAGAATAAGCTTCTTTTTGTATGTTTTTTTTGGTCATTTCTTCTCCTCACAGGACAGTTTGTGAGAACAATATAATCACCAATGTAATCTATTATCCATCTATAGTAGAACAATATATTAACCACAATGCTCTGCAATTTAGTCATCACTTCCCAAAATCACTAATTCCTTAATTTGTTACTTGTTTGCTATCACAAATTTTCATTTGATATATACAAATGCTGCTACTGTAGAAGAAGTTTTCAAAGTAATGAGTTAAGTGCTGCATTTATTAATGATGTTTATTGGTTTAAATACATAGTATCACAGAGATGATTACAAGAGGATAATAAGGAATTCTTTTACAACAATTTGACCAAATAATAAGAACACATGAAAGATACTGCTAGCTGGATGTGATTATTCTAATCAACGTGGTTTGCTATCTTAAACCTGATCTTAATTCTCTTCCTTTTTTATCTGTCAGTTGATTTCTTGTATTTCTGTCAAAATCAGTAATGCACCACAATTATGTATATTCATATGTATATCTATATTTATATCTATATCTTTATGTATATCTATGATTTCTTGATGCTCAAGAAAGTCATGGCTTTAATCAGTTTTTGAGGTTTCTGAAACGGAAAGATCCTGAATTTCTCGCAATGATCCCAGTCGAGTAACATTGACATAATCTGGGGGAAGATGTGCTGATACTCCTGGAATTATCAATCCAACAAACCTAGCCAGTGTCATCAACCAAGTGTCTTTGTATTCTTTGCCTTTAACCAATGGGAGAAAGAATCCTCTCACAAGCTCCCAAACTGCGTTTAAGATCTTGGGTATGACCCATAATACAGAGAAGTAATTCTTGTTTGGCTCCTCCTCTAGAACCTGGATTCCAATCATAAAAACATAACTTATTTTCACAAACATCTTTTGCAGGGAAAAAGATCCTTTAAAGTGAAGAAAATTATAAAGTGACAAAAGTAAAGAGTTCATTATCATTGAATTTGTAATTTCTATTATGTGTTAGTCTCACTATATTGATTTAAGGGTGATTATATTCTCACTTTCATATTTTATCAAAATTTTCACTCTAGAGGAGCTTAATATGCGGAAATATGATACATCTTCACAGTTCACATAATGCAAGCACTTTTAATTTGAAAATGATAATCAATTCACCATTCAAATTTCATACCTGCCCTTGGTACAAGCTGTTGAAGTATAAGGAAGGACCAAAGTGCTTAAAGAATAGGGTTTTGTCTTCATAAGGGATCCTAGGCACCAAGTCATTGCAATAAACATACCTCCTATATTTCACATCATATTTTCTCATACTCTCTTTCATGAAGTCCCCAAATGCTTGGTCCCCTACCCTTGGCTGCCCAAATGTGTAAACCCCTTCTAACTTGTCCAAAAGCCATGCCTCCTCATGCAAAGTAAGAATTGCAGCAAACAAAATTGCCAATGCCCCTCCCAAACTATGCCCTGTCACTATGAACTTTGCATCCTCATTTGCATGCAACATTGTTTTCAATTCCTCCCTAAGCGTATAGTAAGCATAAATATGATTACTTTTGCTTGTTTGATCTATCTCTTTGGGCCACCCACCATTTTTTTGTAGGCCCAATGCTTTCATGAACCCACTATGGATCTTTCCAACATTGGGAAGCTCATACCATGAGAGATCTACATCTGTTATCCATTGGGCAGAATTAAATGGTTGGGTGCCTCTAAATGCAACCACAATCAAGTTGGGTTTGGTCTTAGTGTCTTGTAATATGATGGCTTTTGTTGACCAAAGTTCTTGGAAATCTAGCACATAAGTATTTGAAATAGTGTCAATGATAATGATGTTTGCCAACTCCCAATAAAAGGAATATATAAAATTAAATATCTAATAAAAAGTATTTTATTTTTTATCCTTTTGTCACATGCCATCACATTTGTACTTGCAATAATTTTTTTTTAAAAGAAAAAAAGTCAGACTTATGTAGAAGTTAGATTTTTTTTTTTTTTATCAAAGATAGGATTAAGACTCGAATCTGCGATCTTTAAGTAAGTACAAAAAAATTATACTATGTAAACTATAGCTCGTTAGTGTGTAGAAGTTAGAACTTAGAACTATACATCTGGAATCGATTAATAATGTTACTATTCTTATTACTTAATTTGTTTAACTAGTTTTCAAATAGGTTGTAAGTATCATAATTATGCATAATCTAGTTGGCACTATAAAAATAAGATACCATCAGAGGTAGTTGACTTGAGGGAGACATCATTGCAGTTTTGGTAACCCCTTGCTCATCCAACTTGAAATTAATTTTTGTGAAAAAAAATATTTTTAATTTTCATATGACTTGAAAGGGTCATAGAAATTTCAACTTTTATCTTTAACACAAAAACGTGCTAGCTAGACCTAATCATAATGTGACAAATCAAAGGAGGCCGGGTAGATTCATGTATCAAATAAATAAACAAAAATAATATAAAAACAAGGAGGGAGTAGATTCCACGAAACAATGTTTTGAAAAAGGAAAACTCTAGGGGGTCAGCAGTTTTGTTGAATTTTGGCCAGCATGTAACCAGTAGAGAAAGGTGAGTCATTGGATGAAATTTCACACCAATCTCACACCATTAGATCATAATTGATGGTTATTTGATGGCTACCAATCACAAAAGTTGCTGGCCCCCTAGCATTGCTCTTTGAAAAACTATGAAGTTTTGTTCTTGTAAGTACGTTAACCTTTTTTTCAGTAGTGTCTTCATCTAAAGGTTAGACCTATCATAAAATAAATTCTTAACTTAGTATATCATATTTACGTCTCTTATTATTCTCTTACCCACTTACTTCTAAAGTAATTAACCAATAAAAAAATATATATTAAAAAGAAGGTAAAAATTCAGGTGAAGTCGACTTCACGTAAAGTTGATACCTAAGAGTCGTTAGATGAAGATTTAGTCAAATCAGCCAAATCATTTAACGATTCTCATATATCAACTTCATGTAAAGTCAACTGCACCTGAGTTTCCACCTACAAAGAAACCATATCCAAAATAGGTGCATCAATACACGTGCTGAGTGCTGTCATTTTTTCACATGATTGATGCCACTTACTAGATTAGATTAGTTAGATATGATAGCTATAAAATTCGTATCTTGGAAGCAAAACTTCGTATCTTTCGTTTGTTATTTAAATAATAATAATAAGAAGAAGAAAAAAAAAACTCGTATCTTCTAAGCAAAAAGTATTCCCAAGAGATGATTCTCACTTACCGTTCCAGAAACTGTATAACCCCCAAAACTTCATCTGCAATTATTTTATAAGAGGGAGACAAAAACAAAGGTCAAATAGAAGATTAGACATCAAATTTATCCTTCAAAAGAGTAATTGATAAAAATTGTTATAAATGTTCGTACCAATATATATTATAGACAACAAAAAATAGTTGATATTACATAGTTTCTTAATAAATTTGAAGTTATTGTCATCTTTTAATCCTAAAGTGACTCTTCTGTCATTAGTTGAGAGTGAGAAATAAGAAAAAGAGGATATGTTGTTTAAGAACTTAAAAAAATTGTAACAATGTAAATGAAAATGTTATATGCATTATATCTGTGTATATTTTTTGCTTTTTAATATTAAAAGTGATTAATAAAAAGTAAAAAAATAAAAAATAAAATATTTGTCTTTTGTAATACAATAAGACAATAAATAATTAAAGAAACTTACATGCCAATGATTTCTAATTGCGTTTCCAACGTATTCTTCATTCTCGTAGGAGAACTTTGAAGCCATCATAGATAACAAAGCTTTGTACTTTGCATCATCGTTCTTATCTTGAATGCTTTTGTCTAAGTCAACTCGGTAGTCAAGGAACCCTGCCACGGACATGAACGTTGCTGATGATGCATCTGGTGTTATCACCTTTCCTGCACCACAGCCTCTCTTTAATACTAGAAACAAAAATTCATAGCAAATACGAATTTGACAAATAAAAGATATTATATTTAGAGACACAAAATATATTCTAACATAAAAGATATATAAATATTAATAAGAGACATAATTTATTTTTTATTTTTTTATTATTTTTGTTAATTTTTTATAATTATATTTTTTTATCAAAATTTTAAATAAAAAAATAAGAATAAATTAGATTTTATAATTTGTTTTAATTTATCAATAAATAAAATATAAAAATACTAATTTTTGTATCTCTATTCTTTGTGTCTTGTCTTATATTATAAATGCAAAAACTATCACATTTGTATATAAACCATGTATTAGATGTATCTGAAAAAACATTAAATTAATATTAAAATATGTAAAATTATATATATATAGAGGTTAATCTAGTAATTTTTTACGTGTATAAAATTTTTGAAATCCTATATATGAAGATTTGACCATTTTTTTTGTTTCCTCTCGCCTAATAATCAGATAATCACAATTTTAGTATCTTATTAACTTTGTGAATTATTAATTAGCATATATAGAATCCATTGTATTGTACTCCAGCAAATTTAATCAATTTTAACTTTTGCTTTTTAGGTACCTAACGGCGACCCAATTCAGAGAACAACGATATTACAGAGTTTTAAACTTTTAATTCATCTTTTAATATATATGTCATTTTTTTAACATAAGTTTTTTTTAAAAGAAATAGAGAAAGATCGCATCTTGTTTTAAGTTTTAACAACGAAAGAGTATATGAATTCCATAGGAGAGTAATACTGATTCTACGAGGAATAAGGAGTTTTTAGGTGTAAATAATTCAGCATATATAATGATCAATCTCTTGATGGCAATGTAGAATGGGAGGAAGAAATTAAAAAGAGTATTGTTATTAATTTGTCTACTATTATTCTAGTTTTTAACTTTTTGTGTTTATGTTGTTATTATTAGGTTGCCAGAATTTGCTTATGTATGTTAGGCACATCATGCTTGGAGCTTTTACCCTTTGTGGTCGATATAGTATTACCAATACAAAAAAGTGTATCGTTGTTTTGCATAAAAATGAATTGAGAATTTTCATGTGACGACTATCTATCTATCTATCTATCATATATATATAGGGAAATTCTATGGTGGCATAGAAAGTAGTGGCTAAGAATGGCCAAGAGTTGACTAGCCTATCAAAAGAGGACAAGTGATGATACAATGAATTGAAGGTGAATCTACAACAGTCTAGCTTTATGCAAGTCTACCATGCTCCATATGCTTCCAAATTTTCCAAAATGCCTCCTAAGTGGTTCGAACCCTTACCCTAAGGTTACAAGAAAGATAGTTTACCACTAGACTAAGATGCTTCTTATTAGTGTGTGTGTATATATATATATATATATATATATATATATATATAAAACAATATTTTATTTTACTTATATTCAACTTATTTTAATTTTAAAGTCACCCATTTTAAAATTAATTATATTTTATTTAACTATAAATTTTATTAAATATATACAAATTAAAAAGATAAACAAAAAAATTTATTAACCACAATTCATTTTTTTTCTTTTATAATTATATGATATCTATATTTTATATTTTAATATATATTTTATATTAATAAATAATTTTAGTATATACTTAATATAATTGTTTAAAATAATATAATTTTAATTTTTCTTTTTATAAATTAGAATTCGAATTTTTTATTTCAATAAAATTTTTATGCTTTTGAAAGTGCATCTTCTAAAACATATTTTTCTACTATATAATCTCCTGATTGGTTGTGTATTTTAACACACACAAAAAAAAGAATGACTAACTTTGTATCGAGAAGGATGATCATCCAAGAGCCCTTCCAATATTATATTGTGTTTCGTGGAAGAGTCATAATTTAAAAATGATTTTTTATTTATTAGAATTAAATTATAAATTTTTTTTAAATAGATTTTTTTTTTCCACAAAAGATAGCTAATTTTAGTAAATGGAGAAGAAGTTTTGTTTCACAAATTTATAATCATTTATATTGGACCAGTATTAGGAAAAGAAAAAATAGAAACTATAATAATTTATTAAAGTTTGTCCACTTACTTGTAAGGTCCAAACATAAAAAATATTTTTTGGGCAACGTAATTACAAGTCTACCTTGCATTACAAGAACACAAAGAACAAAATTTAAAGACTCAAAGAACTCAAGAACATGAAAATGACCAAACTTAAAATTTTTAGAAAACCAAATTTTTTTTTCGAAAATCAAAAGAAATCCACATCAGCTTAATGGACGTCAGAACTGAACCGGTGTAAGGTTATTGGGTCATTGGTTCAATCAGTGAGTCACTGGTCGAACCGAAACAATTATATAAAATTTAATTATTTTTTTATTATAAGTACTTTTATTTTAATTTTATAAAAATAATTATCATTTTCAAATTTTAATACTTTATTAATTAGTTTATATTTATTGTATTATTATATTATTATAGGTGAAAACTCACGTACAGTTGTTTTCATGTGAAGTTGATATTTAAGAACCGTTAGATGATTTGACAAATTTGATTACATATCATCTAAAATTTTTCAACTATTAATTTCATATGAAAACAATTGTATGTGAGTCTTTACCTATTATTATATACTACAAGTATTTATTAAAAAAATAATATTAATAGATATCATATAATTATAAAAGAAAAAAATAAATTGTGATTAATAAAATTTTTTGTTTATCTTTTTAATTTGTATATATTTAAAAAAAATTTATAGTTAAATAAATATAATTAATTTTAAAATGGGTGACTTTAAAATTAAAATAAATTGAATATAATAAAATACAATATTGTTATATATATATATATATATATATTATAATTTGTATATATACTAATAAGAAGCATCTTAGTCTAGTGGTAAATTTGGAAGCATATAGAGCATGGTAGACTTGCAGAAAGCTAGATTGTTTTAGATTCACCTTCAATCCATTGTATCATCACTTATCCTCTTTTGATAGGCTAGTCAACTCTTGGCCATTCTTAGCCACTACTTTCTATGCCACCATAGAACTTCCCATATATATATATATATATATATATATATATATATATATAATAAAAATATATATATATATATATATATATATATATATATATATATACTCAATGTTACCTAATTTTTACCAAAAATCAAACCTACTCAAACTCTTTCTTTTTCTTACCAATTCATTGGAAGAAAATTAATTATACAAATAAAGTTTTAGCTTCCTATGAAATAATCAAACAAATTAATTATTGTTCATAGTTCATACATAAATTAGTAAAAAATATAACATAGCTAGTAATAAATTTGGTATACAATAGCGGTTAGAAATATAATTATTCATGTTGTCTTTTTCTATTAACCTTTTATATATATATATATATATATATATATATATATATATATATATATATATATGCAAAAATCAAACAAATTTAAAAGAAGTTCTTATTTAAGAAAGAATATAAGAGATATAATAATTTATATTACTTTTTCTTATTAACTTAAAAGAAGTGATATCATGATAATAATATGATGATGTTAATTAATTTTTATTTTTATTTTTTGTTTTCTATGAAATTCTTTAGTCCAGCAAAATAAAAACTAATTTATCATAAATTTAAGCTCTATTTAAAAGTTTGTTATTGATCAATCAATTATCACATACACATGAAATTTGAATACCCACACCTACTTAAGTCGACTAGTGAGAGATCCATCCAAGTTGGTTATGATGAACATAAACACAAAACCGGCAAAAATGGTTGTGAAGAAGTAACAGTGAACGAACCTTTTAGTTTGTTTTTGAAGAGCCCTAAAAATCCTCCATTGCTTGAAAGTGTATTGAGCCACAACTCCAAGTTGCCTCCTACCATTTTCATGGTGTTCCCTGAAGTGAATAGAAGCTTTTGCGCGACAATGGAGGTGAAGAGGAGCCATCTTTGCCGGAATTCCTCTGCTTTAATGTCCACCGGACATTCGATGAAACTCCGGTTTTGGAGTTTAGAAGAAAAAAGGAGTCTCAGAAGATCAAGAAGAGTTGCCTCTTGAGGGTTCAGTAAGAGGTAAGTGCCACCAAATAGTTCCTTGCAAGACATAGCTTCAACAACAATAACAAGAAGCTCGTGATAGCTTTAAGGATATGTGTATGCGTCAAGCAAAACCTTCTATCACAAGTATATGGAAAATAATGCAACTAACTCATCAAATATATATATATATATATATATATCCTCTCTCCATATATATAACATTTAAAAGATTAAATCCATGTTGGTTACTTGGTCATAGTAATTAAATTTAATATAATATTTTTATGTGACTAAGATATCGTTAAAAATTAGGATAAACTAAAAAAAATTGCACTCGAATAATTTTGTCGTTGACAAAAATGTACTTAAATTTTGTTATCAACAAAAATACTCTCAAATAATTTAAAAATGCGACAAAAATATCCAACATTAAATGTATATTCTCAAAAAATGCTTAGAGATTGAATTTTGATGTGATTTTTTGCAAGCATGATTAAAAAAATTAGATGTTTTATCCTTAAAATTTAGTAATTTTTTGCTAAATATATATTTTTTCGTGATTTTTTTGTCAACAACTAATAATACTTTAAAAAAAAGTACAAAAAAAATATATAGTTAACAAAAAATCACAAAATTTTAAAAATAAAAATATCTCAATTTTTTAATCATGTTTGAAAAAAAATACATCAAAATTCAACCTCTAAAATATTTTTTAAGAAATATATATTTAATATTGAATATTTTTGTTGCATTTTAAATTATTTGAGGATATTTTAGTCAATAACAAAATTTAGATGCATTTTTATTAATAACAAAATTATTTAGTATAATACGTATTTATATCTTAATTATTATTTTTTTATAAAGACATATTTACGTGAGTAATAATTAAATTTAAATATTTTAAGTGAGCCAAAAAACAAGTTTTAATCTTAATATTCCTTTGACTAGAGATGAAATAGAAAGGAAATAAGCAATAATTATTTCTCAAGATTTAAAAAATAAGTTCATCATTCACTATCTTTTAAAATAGTTTCAAATTATTAATTTTCAGACAAAAAAATTAATGCTATCAAATACTTAATTATATAGTTTATTGTTTTTTTAAAAAAAATAAATTAAGATAATGTTGTTTATCATGCATTAATTATTGCTAGGGTCATGTGTGACCTTGAATAAAATAATATATAGATAATGCTTGATGATCTAGCTTGCGAAGGGATCATGTTGTGTTTGTATTAGATAATTAATGCTTAATCTAATAATGTATTTTACTCTTATTAACAATATTTCATTTCCATATTATAAGGTTTTGATAATAATTGGTTGTTGGAGACCAAAGAAGCCTTAAAAGAAACCAAATGACGAAAATGACACAAGGGGCTAGTTGTCTCTTTGCTAGTCATTGGTCAATTTGCACATTTTAGTAATGTGCATCCATACGCAATCTTGCAATGTCATTACATAATTTTACCTTTTCAAAAATCAAAGCTTCTTGGAGATCAAAAATTTGGGGCAGTAGCTTTCTAATTATTATACAATATTCCTAATCTAGATGCTAACTTGTTACTAAGGAATTCATTAATTTAATCCACAATTCATTCTTTCTGCTGCCAAGTTAAGAGAAGAGTAGGGTTTTTATTTTTTATTTTTTTAATATTTTTTAATCTAGGCAGATCGAATTTGTCGTTAATTAATATATTGCTATATGTATAAGACGATATTCGAATCTTCAATACTTATTTAAACAAACAAATGAGATAATTACTCAACCAACCCAAATTAGCTATAGAATTTTTATTTATTAATATACATTTTAGCTTTTTTCTTACTTTAAGCTTTTTTATTGTTCTTACGTGATTTTTAAGATTGAGTTATATTTTTCTTGAGAAACAACATTTTATATATATATATATATATATATATATATATATATATATTATTTTTTTTTGCCAAAGTGATGTAATATTATTTTCATCTTGTATAAGAGTTGGTTACCTTGTCTTATTCTAAAATGGAGAAATGAATATTCTTTACTCAATTAACTTATTATATTTAATAAGTTACATTTCTTTAATTTTGATTTTTTTTATCATTTTTTATTGGCAACTAAGATATTTTTTTTTAGTGATTGAGGATAAAACACAACTAATAAAAAAAGAAAATAAAATTCTAAGAGATTGTTAAGATAATACTGTCGAATATTATTCTTAAACTCCTTTGAAAGCATCAGAAGTTTCACTTGTTGAGAATAAGACCTCAACACAATCTTTATCATGATGTCCACCACTGTGTTTGTCTTTCTCAAAATCAAGTAAAGATCAGCACGTCATTTTCAAGTTATGATACCTCTGATTTTAAGCACCAAAAGGTATGCAAATTTCGAATTATCTTGGAAATTGTTAGCAAGATTGAAAGTCTCCACACAGTCCGTTTTACAAATCACATCTCTTTGTCCGAAACTTCATGCTAAAAGATATTCTCTCCAAATAGCAAACAATTCTCCATGTAAAATATTATTGCTCTTAATTGTTCTCAAGCAATCTCTTTGCGGATTTTTATTCCAATCTCTACTAACACATGCAAAACCAATATGATCACCAAATTAATCTTAAAAGTACTTATTAATAGAGAAGTTCATGAACCGCTAATTATATAAAGAATAGACACTCGTTGCTATTTAAAAACATTCCGAAAAATAAGAGTAGACTAAAAAAAATCTAAAAAAATATTCTTTATTATAGAACAATAACTAATTCTTAAAATCCAAAGAATAATATAAAATTTCTAAAAACGGCCAAACTAATTGAGCTTACAGATAATTTTTTTTTCTCAAACAATTAGAGCAACTATTTGAGGGCGACATGCCTCTCTTAAAACGAAAAATACGAGTGGACAGTGCCACTCAAAAATAAAACCAAGCTAAAAGTTTGATCTTTTTCGAAAGAGGCAACTAAGATATGTATGATGATATATATAACTATATATTGATTATTTAATATTATTATTTTTAGAGTAAATAACTTGAACGCCAGTCATACACTCTGACCGGGCCTTAGTTTAGGGAATTATTTTTGAAAAAAATAATTGTTGTTATTTTAATAAATTGTGTGTGTGTGTTTTTATATATATATATATATATATATATATATATATATTATATATATATATATATATATATATATATATATATATATATATAAAGATTCAAACTTCAACCTGGGACCATGTCACACGTCTAACTTACAAAAGCGTGTCTAATAATGAAAAATATAAATTAATTAATAAGTAACTCATTATCATATATTCTAAAATAATATGTCAATTAGTTCTTCAAGAAATTTTTAATAAAACGTTTTAGTTTTTAATAAATTTTATAGCTTTCACTTGTTAAATAAAAATTTTTAAAACTCATTTAATAATTTAAATTTGTTAATACTCCCCAATAATATCAAATACAAAGTTTCTTAAGAACTAAATAGATTTGAGATAGGGAAAAGGATATTCATCTTTAATTTCTTTAGAAAATAAAAAATTCAGTCAAAAACGAAACTAAAGTTTAAAAATTTTGAATACCTAGAAGATTATTATATATGCTAAGAATACTTGCATCTAGGGGTAGCAACGGGGCGGATAGAGGCGGATTTTTGTTCTACCCGATCCCGTCCCGCCGTACAACAACTTGTATAGAGCTCGCACCGCTTCTACCTGTCGGTAGTAAAACGTTGAATCCTAACCTGTCCTTGCGGGTACCCGTCCCGCCCCTATAATTATTAAAATCCAATAAATAAAATTAAATTTCAAAATTTATATAACTATCATCACATACATGACATAAATTAAATTAAAAATTTAAATATGTTACAATATTATTAATCATTTACTAATTTTTTTTTTGAAAACAAACAGCTCAACACAATAGAAGTGGAGCAACCAAGTCGGCCAAACTAATTTACTAATTATTTTACATATATTATACATATTATATATTAAAATTATATATATTATATATATAGCGGGGCGGATATTACCTAAACCCGACCTCGCCCCGCCGCTCCTAAGAACCCGCTCCGAGCGATAGGGGCGGAGTGGGTACCCGCGAGTTCGGATAATATTGTCATCCCTACTCGCATCCACTGTGCTAATAGTTATCCAACTGAATTAAACAAAAAAAAGGTCCTCCATTGAAGTAGTCAACCAATGTAATTATGTATTGTTTTCAATTATTTTTTATCACTAGTCATTTTCGTCGAAGATTCGAGTCTCTATTAATAATGGAATTAATTAATTGAATAATGAAAGCAAGGAAGATAACAACGCATTAGAAAAAGCATGAAATGATTGATAAAATTGTGGATTACACTCGGAGGTTATTTTGATCTAACACCTAGAAAGTTAGAATTTGGATCATGCATGTTTGGTAAAATAGCATAAGTAGTTAAATAAACAAATTATTTTTTTTTTCAAAAAATATGTAATATATTGTCTTCAACTATTTTATTAACAAAGTCGTCTTTTTCCTTTTTTATTGGAAAGTTGGTCAATATTTTACAAAATGTTTCAAAAACCTCTTTAAAAATAAAGTACTAGTATTAATAATAAATATATTGTGCAATATTATCAAATATTAAAACAAGAACAAAAGGTTTAATTAATTTGAACCTACAAACAACATAATAATACTACTATGGGCCTATGGAAAAGTGGGTCAATCATTTGAAATTTGGATTCTGTAGCTGCAGTTTGTTTTGAAGAGGCCCAAAGAAAACGTAGATAGAGGTAGTCATTGAAGCCCAATGCCCACAAAATGGCAAGAAATTAAAGCGACAAATGCAAATATGACAAAAAAAAATGCAAATATCTCTTAGGTAGCGTTTGTTTTGAGGTATTGAGACTGAGACTCAGTATTGTGTTTGTTGGTTCAGAGACTGGTACTAAAATTTCTGTTTCTGTCTCCAAAATTTCTGTATTTCAGTACCTCTAAAAAGTAGAGACACAGGGGACTGAAATTTTTAGAGATAGAGACTAAAACTTTAATAACATTTTATACCTAAAATACTTTCATTTCAATTAATTAATTCCAATTTTACCCTTTGTGCAAATTAAATTAAAGTTTCATTCTTATTTTAATTCTTGTCTCCTATTTTGCAGCAAACAGAATATTGAGATTTATTTCAATCTCTGTCTCTTAGTCTCTGTCTCTCAGTCTCAGTCTTTTTGTCTCTGTCTCTCCACCAAACGCTACCTTAATGCATTGTTTTGTTTACTGTTTACTGTTAACAACCATAAATCATCCCTTTCTTACCCCAAAAAATTTTTTTTTGTAATCGGTTTAGGTCTAATTTGAGTAAACAGCTTAATTAAGTTATTTTTGAAAAAATAGCTTAAATAATAAATGATTATATTAAAAGTAGTTTATAAATAAGTTATTTTGTGTTTGAATTTTTAGTTCTAAAAGTATTTATTTTATAAAAATGTGATAAAAAGTAGTAGTATTATGAGAAAAATCATTTTTTTTTAACTTCTCTATAAGCTCCTAAATAACTTCTTAAAAAGTTACAATTTAATTTTTAAAATTACACCAAATATTAATACTACTACTTTTTATAAGTTAAAAACTCAAAAAAATTACTTTCGAAACTACTCAAACGGCCCTTAATAATGTTGTGGAAACATCTTTTGTGACCGATTGGACTATTTAGCAAACTGTCAATATCTCCAAAAAAACTCCAAAGCAACTTGCCAACTTTACTCACTTGACCCATTACATAAACACAGTGAAAATGCCAACTAAATTAGGTTATGAAATTTGTTTGGATCAATTAAATGAGATTTGACTCTTCTAAAATTATTTAGTCATTTAAAAAAATAAATTAATTTACATCATTAATTACTCTTAAATAAAGATAATAAAATTCATAAATAATAAATATTATAAATTTATAAATATTAAAATATTATTTTATTATTTTACTAATATTGTCACTTTAAAATATTTTTTTAATTAAGTCAATTTAAACAGTATTCTAGCCATTTAAAATAATATTACACTAAATAATTAAAATATTTATTAGAAATATAATTTGAATGGATCAACTTTGATATTTTTTTTAAGTTTCTATAGATGTGTGAGAGAGAAAAAAAATTGTAAAAAAGATAAATTTAAATTTACAGTTACGAATAATTCTCTTTATATATATGTAGATAATGTTTTTCTATATTTCTAATTATTTAACTTCTTTTGCTATTTAATTGTAAAGTTAAAACTTTATTATATTTATAGTAGATATTTGTTTGACGAAAAAAAAAATAAATCCAAAACTAAATTAAATTAAATTAAATTTTAATAATAAAAATAAATAATATATAATATTATCTCAATTGAATCTTAAGAAAAATTACTAACTATTAATAATTTTGTTTATATTTAAAAATTTAAATTAAATTTTAGATAATTAAATAATTGAATTATTATTATTATAATATAAATTTATATATAACTTTTTTTCATTGTATTAATATTTAATAATATAAATTTTATCGTACATAAATAAAAAATTTTAAGCATAGGAATAAATAGGCTCAATTTTATGGTTATAGAAGTCTTGTGTGTGATCTACTCGGATATGGATTTATGGGGTATAAGACAAATCTATGAGACAGTTTTTTGTGAGTGCCAAGTAGAAGAACTCAGACCATGCAAGTTGTTTGATTTAAAAATTTTGCTGAACAAATCGGATGGTCCGATTTGGAGCTGGAAAAATTTGAATTTCGGAAGGTGGAAATCGGACCCTCTGTGTTCTTTGTAGGTGGTAATTTTTATATGAATGGGAACATCAAATTGAAGGGTACAATTTGATTATTTTATATTTTTTTTGAATAAAGTTAAGCTAATCGAGGAGTCCGATTTGCTTGTAGAGGCATATATAAAAGTGTGTAACTGGTAGAAGAGATCAATGCGCGTCTTCTTCTCCTTCTTCAACGGCTTCTTCTTCTGGTTTCTTCTTTTTGGGTTTCTCTTTTGCTTGGTATGAAACCAAAAGATCTGATAGTCAAGTTTATGTTCTTGTTTAAATGATTGAGATAAATGAGTGACAGAGTTCTTTTAAAAGTGTATTATTTTGGTCAGATTTTGTTACAAACATCTGAAGGAGTAAAATTTGTTTGTAAAAATCCATTAGATGTTATTCCTTTCACAATATCATTTGATGAGCTCAAAGGTGTGATATGTGAGAAGATTGATTCTGAGAGGTCAAAAAAAATATCATGTATTCTATACAGATATCCCATACCGGTGTTTGATGAATTCGTCCAATTTCAAGTCAAATATGTAACGGATGAAGCGAGCATGTAGGAGATGTTTTCAATGTATATTGAAAATCGGGCTCAATTCTCGTTCATCGAGTTGTACGTTGAGTTCGAACAATCTGAGACCGACTGAAATATTGAACAGGAAGATTACAATAGTGACAGTGAAAAAGAGTTCGAAAATAACTACAAAATTGTTGATCCGGATGGAGATGAAGATCAAGGTGACGGAATTATGGCTCCAGATGTGATAGACGTGGCAAATGCTAAAATATTAAAGTCATGCTAAACTTTTTGTTAATTACAAAATTTTGTAATTACCATGTACTAACCTACCAATTAATTAACTCTCATTGTTACAAAATTTGCACAACTATGACAACAACACACATATTACTTGAAACCACACAACTATCATAAATTATTTTACTAAATTCAACTAAAACAAATAATTCTAAGTTCTAAAATTAATTATTAATCCTTAAAATTATTTATAACTATCTATTAATACTAATAACTAATACATATATTCCTAATCAAAATTCTCAACAATATTACAACATTTAGATTAGTTGTTTATTTATTTTCGGTTCAAAAATTTTTTATAATATCCAAAATTATAATTTCTAATATTAATTATTTATTTACTATTATTTAAATATGTTCGGTAGGTCGGGTACCGGACGGTTCGGGTTAAAACCCTGCGGACAACGTTTCGAATAATGGAGGGGCTCGTCTGGTTGTGGTTCCCTGGTCCCGAGTGAGCGAGGTCCCGAGTACTTCGAATGGAGAAGGGGGGTGCCACCTGCAAAGACACTCCGACGCTCTTGTCAGAATATGTGCAGGCGGTGAGGGAAAGGTGTGTCACGTACCTTGGGGGGAGAGCCAGTCTCCCCTTATATATATGTCAGTAGTGGGCCCTTGCAGTGAGCTGGCCCACACCCTCAGAGATGTTGTCTTATGGCTGTGTGCGAACCGTACGGGACGCGTGTCCGGGTCGGGTGGAGGACGCGCCATTGGGCCGGCGAGAGCTCGGGTCGGGCTGACCCGCATGAGCTTTGGGCCAGGCCGTAACAGTGCCCCCGACGCGTCAGCGATGGCCGTGGGGGCCATGGGTGGCGCGTGATGTCTATACTCGTGCGTTGTCGCTGGGTCGGCAGATCGTGGGAGGGACGCGTCTCTTGTGCGCGTGTCCCTTGATCTGCTGTGGCATCTGTTTGCCGTTTCGGTCTCCGCGCTGGGCATTTAATGCTCATAATGACTCGAAAAATCCTGTGTGCAAAGACTATCTTGCCCCTGCTTCTTTTCGCGCTTCTTTGGGGGTGGTTTTTAAACAGTTTTCTCCCTATCCACCTCCCACTTTTATCATTTCTAACTTCTTCTCTCCCTAACATCCAAAGCTTCCTGCGTGAACCCCTTCCTGCTTCAACTCCCAGCCCAGATTTCCTTCATCGTTCCAGGTAATTTTCTGGTTTCTTTCTTTTGATATCCGCGCTATGCTCTGTTGTTTGTGTGATTTATTATTTGCATCTATTGCATGACTGATTTTATTTTGTTGAGAGGTTTTTTCAGTGTTGGGATAGGTGGGTTAGGGAAGGGGTACCATTCCAGGATAGTCTTTTTTGGGTGGTTTGTGAGGTAGGCGTAGGTTTTTGGCCGTGTCTGGTCATGATTGAGTTGAAAAGGTGTGGTTTCTGAGTTTTTTCGGGCTCCCGACCTCTTAGACTAACGGAGTGGTACCCCGCTGTAGGTATGCCTCACGTTGTCTCCCGGGCTTCCGGATCCGCTGCGGCTTATGACCCGTATGCTTGGGTGACTGACGATATAAGGAGTTCGCCCAACCAGATGGACTTGGAGGAGTTGACGGAGTTCCGGCAAGCCGGTTACTTGTGTGGGGGTACTGACGAGGAGGCCAACTATGAGTCCATTGTCCCGCTTCCTCGCGAGCGTATTTATGAGCTCAATTTTCATTCTCCTCGCGTCCCCGATTGGATCTGGTTTTACAAATCCATGTTCACACAAGTCGGTGTTCGGATCCCGTTTTCCGATTTTCAAATGGCGCTGCTGAATCGGATATCCGTCTGTCCGTCTCAACTTCATCCGAGCAGCTGGGCTTCTATCCGCTGCTTCGAGATGGTCTGCGAGTATTTAGAGCTGCCGGCGTCGGTGGACGTCTTTCTTTTTTATTTCAACCTTACCAACCCCTCCAAACAGGGGAAGGCGAGAAAAGGGTTTCTTTCTTTCCGTGCTGCCCAGGGTAGGAAGATTTTTATCCTTTTTGAGGATTCCTACCATGGTTTTAAGGATAAGTATTTTAAGGTTCGTCCCGTCAAGGGTCGCCATCCCTTCTGGTTGTCGTTAGAGGGGGAGCGCCTTATCCAGACTTACTGGAGCTTTGGCGCGGGGTCGAATCCTTTTGTGAAAGTATCGTACAAGAGGTTGTCGGCTGTAGATAAGAATATAGCGAACGTTCTTCTCGCTATCTTTGAAAAGAATCCTGTGAATCCCCATCTTCTTATGGGTGAACGGGAGGCCGGCCGGAGCTATATTCGTGAGTTACCTTTTTTGTTTGTCTATGTTTCTTTGTCGTTGTTATTCTTCTTTCCAGTTTGACGACTAACGTTCTTGTTCTTTATTCGCAGTGGAAATGTCTGCCACCGTGACCGGTCTCGAGAACCTGATGAAGACCTTTTTTGAGGCTAGTGATGATGAGAATGCCGAAGAAAAGGGGGCCGGCAGGTCGGAGGGTCCGTCAGGGGAAAAGGAGGGCCATGCTTCCCCTGCCCAGGATGCCGAGACGTCGGGAAAGCAGGGCCTAGGGGGTCAAGTTTCCCCTGCCCGTGAGGAGGGACCTGCCGACGGGAAGGCGACCCTCTCCCCCCATCCAGATAGCGACGTGGAGCTTATCCACACTCCCAAAAAGCGAAAGATGTCTTCCAGCCCGGAGGGGGTCCTAACCGTAATGGAAAGGAATTTTGATGCCTCCAAGTTCATTGACTCCCAGTTGATACCCGGGACGGAAGAGCATTTTCATGCAACCGAGCTGTCCGGGCAGGCGAGGTGGATGTATCGCACCTTGCTTCGTGGGGCCGTGATAGCTCGGAAGGCTGAGTTTGAGCTATCTGGGATGGAGGCGCTTCGGAGGAAGCTTGAGTCTTCTGTTAAGGCGAATAATGACTTTAAGGCTCAAGTTGAGCTCCTCCATGGTCAGCTGTCCGAGATGGGGGGAAAGCTTAATGCTGCCGAGGAGAAGTCGTCGTTTATTGCGGAGAGGCTGAAGGCGTCTGATGAGACCGTGGCTCGGCTTCTTGAGCGTGAGATGACCTTAGAAAATCAACTGAACGCCGCTCAGGGTCGAGTTGTCGCTTTGGAAGAGGAGCGGGAGCAGGCCATCTCGGAGGCGAAGGCCGCTAAGGCAGAGGCCGTTGATCTTAAGAAGAAGCTTAAGGTGGCCAAGGAGCAAGGGAAGAATGCCATCTTGATGACCGAAGATGCCCTGAAGGCCCAGCTGAAGATTGCTGCTCCTGATTTCGAGATCTCGTCAATTGGTGTTTTCAAGACTATCCAGGACGAGAAGATTGTCGATATGCCGAGGAAGTGAAGTCTTGTAACTTAGGATATTTTGTAATGTATTTGTCGAACAACTTGTTGATGCTTTGTCGTTTTGTTTGCCTTGAACAATTTTACGTGTTCGTTGCGCATTTTGACGCTTTGTAAGTTATCATCGTTTCATTGCTATGATTTCTTGCTTGTTTCATTATTTTGTCGTGTTGTCATTTTCGTGTTACCGTTTATTCTGGGCGGGCTTATGTCTTGTGCCCGTCTTGCCGTTTTCGTATTTGGTAGCAGTTCGGACCGGTTCGGTCGCGTAGTCGTTGAATTGGTTGAGGCCTATGAGCCGTCTGGCTCCCGGGGTGATCAGTCCCGTGGTGCGTTTTAGATTTTGGTCACGAGGGACAGATATCAAGTAAGAGAGTTTAAACAAAAAAAATTTGAACAAGTAAAAATTACTCGACAGTTGGGTAAGTATTTGACAAGGTAAGTAAACAAGTTGAAATAACATGTGGACGGGGCGAATACTAACTCTCTGGCTAGGCTCTCTGGTCGTTGAGCCGGTGGGTCAGGAGTAGAACCTCTTTAGGTTGCTCGCGTTCCATGTTCTGGGTATTTCCTTGCCGTCTAGTTTTTCGAGTTTGTAAGCGCCCTTGCCGAGTACCTCCCTTACCCTGTAGGGGCCTTCCCAATTTACCGCCAGCTTGCCTTCTCCTGGGGTCGGGACGCCGATGTCGTTGCGTCGTAGGACGAGGTCCCCTTCTTCGAAGTCTTGTTTGAGGACTCGTGCGTTGTAACGCAGGGCTATTCTTTGTTTCAGTGCCGTTTCTGTTAGGTGAGCCATCTCCCTTGTTTCTTCGATCAGGTCTTTCTCAACCGCTTCGCTCATGCCCGCGAGGAGTAGTCGGGGGCTTGGTTCGCCGATTTCGACCGGTATTACCGCGTCGACCCCATAGGTTAGGCGAAAGGGGGTTTCCCCCGTGGCGCTTTGCTCGGTTGTCCGGTAAGACCATAAGACTGAGGGGAGTTCGTCGGCCCAGTTTCCCTTCTTACTGTCTAGGCGCTTCTTTAGCCCAAGAAGGATGACTTTGTTAGCGGCCTCTACCTGCCCGTTTGTTTGGGGGTGTTCTACTGAGGAGAACTTTTGCTTTATCCCCAGGCCAGAGAGGAATTCCATGAACTTTTTGTCGGTGAACTGGGTTCCATTGTCCGAGATAACGACCTCTGGGATGCCGAAACGGGTTATCACCTGCCTCCACATGAACTTCCGGCAGTTGGAGGACGATATGGTGGCTAGTGGTTCAGCCTCTACCCATTTGGTGTAGTAGTCAATAGCTACAATGAGGTATTTGACTTGTCCTGGGCCGACCGGGAAGGGTCCCAGGAGGTCGACTCCCCATTGTGAAAAAGGACGTGTGGTCGTTAGCGAGCTTAGCTCGGAGACTGGTGCTTTGTGAAAGTTGGCGTTTTGTTGACACTTTGTGCATTTTGTGACAAATTCCTTCGAGTCCTTCATCATTGTTGGCCAGTAGTATCCTGCTCGGACGAGCTTCCTTGCTAGGGCTTTGCCCCCGATGTGATGTCCGCAGCACCCTTCGTGGACTTCTCTAAGCACATAGTCCGTTTGGTCGGGGTGCAAACACTTCAATAGGGGCTGGCTGAGTCCCTTTTTGAATAGTTGTCCTTGTATGATTGCGTATCTGGCCGCCTCCCTTCTTAAAGCTTTGGCCGCCTTCTCATCTTCGGGTAACTTGCCGAGTTCCAAGAAGGTGGTAATGGGATCTAGCCATGAGGGGCTCGCCCCCGTCAGGTGGAGGGCGACCGTTGGTTCCTTCACCATGCCCTGGATGAGCGACCGGTTACCCGATCCTGGCTTTGTGCTCGCTAGCTTCGACAAAAGGTCTGCTCGTGTGTTCTTTTCTCTTGGAACGTGCTGGATAATGACCTCCTGGAACTGGCTCATCATTTGCTTAACCTTTTCCAAGTACTTTTGGAGGAGGGGGTCCCGGGCTTGGTAGCTTCCGTTTACCTGCGAGGTGACGACTTGGGAGTCGCTGCATACTTCGACCCTCGTCGCACCGACTTCCTGAGCCAGAACTAGACCGCCTAGGAGAGCCTCATATTCAGCTTGGTTGTTTGACACTGGGAACTCGAACTTGGTCGATTGCTCATAGATGACCCCTGCTGGGCTTTCCAAGATGACCCCTGCTCCTCCGGACGTTTGGTTGGAGGCTCCGTCCACATGAAGCCTCCACCGTGTGCCCGTTTCCTCGGGAGGATCGCCCGTTACTTCCACCAAGAAGTCGGCCATTGCCTGTGCCTTGATTGCATGTCGAGGTTCATACTGTAGGTCATATTGTGAGAGCTCGATGGCCCAGGTCATCATCCTTCCAGCCAAGTCAGGTTTTTGCAGTATTTGCCGAATCGCCTGATCTGTCCTCACAACTATTCGGTGACTCTGGAAGTATTGTCTTAACCTTCGGGAGGATACTAGGAGCGCCAGCGCCAGTCTTTCCAGTTTGTTGTACCTCAGCTCTGGTCCCTGGAGTGCCCTGCTCACGAAGTAGACGGGCTGTTGTGTCCTCGCTTCTTCTGTGACGAGGACCGCGGCAAGCGCTTCCTCGGTTACTGATAGATAGAGGTAGAGTGGTTCTCCGGCTCTGGGTTTCCCGAGGACTGGTGGTGCCGCCAAGATTTGCTTGAAATGGTTGAATGCTTCTTCGCACGCTGGTGTCCATTCGAACGTCATTCCCTTTCTCATTAAGTTGAAGAAAGGTATGGCCTTTGTCGCCGATGCGCCGAGGAAACGGGACAAAGCTGTCAATCTCCCAGCGAGTCTTTGGACGTCTTTGATGCAACCCGGACTCTTCATCTGAAGGATAGCCTGGCATTTTTCGGGATTGGCTTCCACTCCTCTTTGAGTGATCATGAAGCCTAGGAACTTTCCGGCCTCCATGGCGAACGCGCATTTGAGTGGATTAAGCCTCATGCCGTGCTGTCGTAGGGACGAGAAGACATCGTTAAGGTCACTCAGGAGATCGTCAGGTCGGGCGGTTTTTGCGAGTATGTCATCTACGTAAACTTCCACTGTTTTGCCCAGGAGTTCGCTGAATATCTTATTCATCAACCTTTGGTATGTGGCTCCTGCGTTTTTTAGGCCAAATGGCATGACCTTGTAACAATAGATGCCTCCTGGCGTTATGAACGCCGTTTTTTCCTCATCAGGTCGGTGCATCGGTATCTGATTATACCCTGAATAGGCGTCCATGAAACTCAGATATCTGTACCCTGCCGCTGCGTCAACGAGCGTATCAATATTAGGTAGGGGGTAGCAGTCCTTGGGACAAGCCTTGTTGAGGTCAGAGTAGTCTACGCACATTCTCCACCTCCCGTTGTGTTTTTTAACCAGAACCACATTCGACAACCAAGTCGAGTAATCCAGTTCCCGGATGAATCCCGCTTCTAAGAGGCTGGCCGTTTGCTTGGCTACCTCGTCTGCCCTTTCCTGCGACATTTTCCTTCTTCGCTGGGCCACTGGTTTGGCTCCTGCCTTTACGGCCAGGTGGTGTGACATGAGCTGGGGGTCTATTCCTGGCATGTCGGCAGGCGTCCAGGCAAAGAAGTCGGCGTTAGCCCTGATCATTTCCATCAAAGGCTCCTTTATTTCGTGCGGGAGATTCTTGTTTATGAATGTGAACTTATCGTGCTCCTCGCCGACTCTGATCTTCTCCAAGTCTCCTTCTGGCTCTGGTCTGGGTTTGTCGTCTACCCTGGCGTCCAGGTCGGCCAGGAAAACTCCTGACGCTTCCTTTGATTTTTTCCTGAGAGAAAGGCTGGCATGGTCGCAAGCGACTGCCGTTTCCAAGTCGCCCCGGAGGGATCCCACGGATCCGTCATCGGTGATGAACTTCATCACCAGTAGTTTCGTACTGATGGCTGCCCCCAGGTCGTTAATGGTCTTTCTCCCCAGGATGATGTTATAGGCCGTTGAATCTCGTAATATTACAAAGTCAGCCATGATTGTCCTTCGTCTTTGCCCTTGTCCCACAGAGGTCGGGAGTGTGATGATCCCATCTGGCTTTATGAAGTGGTCTCCTAACCCTACCACACCGTGCTGGTGGGTCGTCAGGTCGGAATCTCTCAATCCCAGGGCATCGAAAACGTTTCGGAACATGATGTTTGAGTCTGCCCCCGTGTCTACCAGGATTCGTTTGACGAGGCCGGTTCCGACCCTAGCCGTAATGACCATGGGCGGACTTTCCGGCGCTTCGTCGAACCATTGGTCCTCCGGGCCGAAAGAGATAGGTGGGAGACCCTTAAGACCTCTACTAGGTGGCGCGGAGATCGCTAAGACCTTGGCATCTTTCTTCTGCGCCGATTTCGACCTCGGGGCGGTATTCCTGGCCGTCACCACGGTTACCACCGTGAGACCGTGGTCGTCACCCTCTGGCTCCTGTCATCGTCTTATTGGTCGGGATCTGTCCTCGTTGTCGTTGTCCCGGTTGCGTCTCCTTGGTTCCCTTATAAGGTGGGAGAAGTCGGCGAGTTTGCCTTCCCTGATAGCTTGCTCGAGGGCGTCCTTTAGGTCAAAGCAGTCTTGGGTCTTGTGCCCGTAACCCTTGTGGTACTCGCAGTAGAGGTTCTTGTTTCCTCCTGTCCTGTCCTTCAGTGGTCGGGGCTTCGACAGTATCCCCTTTTCTGCTATCTGTTGGTAAACTTCAGTGATAGAGGCCGTAAGGGGGGTGTAGTTGGTGAACCTCCCAACTCGGGGGAACGGTTTGGATTGTTTGCTCGGACCGCCGTCCCTGGCGTGTTCCTTTGGTCTTTCTCTGGCGTTGAAGTGCCGGGATTGGTTGTAGGCGGGCTGCCGTTTATTGGCAGCCACGACTCGGCTGACTTCCTCGTCGTTAATGTATTCTTTGGCCACGGATTGGATCTCTTGCATCGTCCAGACGGGCTTCGTGGTGAGGTGCTTCCTGAAATCCTCATTCGACAGCCCGTTTGTTAAGCACAAACTTGCCACTGAGTCCGTCAAACCGTCAATTTCCAAGCACTCGTCATTAAAACGGTCCAGGTACTTCCTGGTCGGCTCTCCGGGTCTCTGTGTCACCCCCAGCAAATTGATTGGGTGTTTGGCTTTGACAATCCTAGTTGTGAACTGAGCCAAGAAGGCGCTGCTGATGTCGATAAATTGGGTCACCGAGCCTTGCGGGAGGTTGTTAAACCACCGTATTGCCGGGCCCGCTAAGGTGACCGGGAAAGCGCGACATCTGACCTCGTCTCCCACCCCTTCTAGGTTCATTCTGGCCTCGAAGGCCGTCAAGTGTTCTAGGGGGTCTTGTGTTCCGTCGTACTTCATGTCTGTCGGTTTGTCAAAATGTTTTGGTAATCGGACCTCGAGTACAGAGCGGTGGAAAGGGGTCGCTCCTATTATGACAGGTCCTCGGGCAGTTCTTCTCAACTCATTGTTCTCGCGATGGGGTTCCTCGTTGCCTCTGTTCGACGCGCGCCGCCTTTCGTGCCGGGCGTAGATAATGGGGTCGCGACTTCTTCTTCTGGGGCGTATCCATTCCTCAGTGCTCTCCGACTCGCATTGGGGGCTCGGCGTGCGCCTCGAACGGCTTCTCGAACGGGAACGGGTGGGGCTCCGCTCTGGGGAGCGTTGGTCGCGCTCTCTCTCTGCTAGCCTGCGCTCTAAGTCTTGCATTCTGTGGCGTAGTTCTTGCATTATCCTGGCGTGGTTGTCACCCGTCCCCCCGAAGGGGCGTCTCTCGTGAGTCTGCGTCGCATCCCTCGTGGGCGACCGTTGCTGCTGCCGGGATTCCGTCGCGACGGCGCCTCCCCCGAGTATGGGAGGCGCTACCTCGGAACCAGTCCCCGTTTGGACCAATACGAAATCCATGAACGTTTGTCGTGGGTTCGTTCCCCACAGACGGCGCCAATGTTCGGTAGGTCGGGTACCGGACGGTTCGGGTTAAAACCCTGCGGACAACGTTTCGAATAATGGAGGGGCTCGTCTGGTCGTGGTTCCCTGGTCCCGAGTGAGCGAGGTCCCGAGTACTTCGAATGGAGAAGGGGGGTGCCACCTGCAAAGACACTCCGACGCTCTTGTCAGAATATGTGCAGGCGGTGAGGGAAAGGTGTGTCACGTACCTTGGGGGGAGAGCCAGTCTCCCCTTATATATATGTCAGTAGTGGGCCCTTGCAGTGAGCTGGCCCACACCCTCAGAGATGTTGTCTTATGGCTGTGTGCGAACCGTACGGGACGCGTGTCCGGGTCGGGTGGAGGACGCGCCATTGGGCCGGCGAGAGCTCGGGTCGGGCTGACCCGCATGAGCTTTGGGCCAGGCCGTAACAAAATATATATTCCTAAATTCTAAAAAATAATAATAATTATTCTGTTTATATTCCTAAATTCATTTTTTAACAACAATAATAATAATTAATTTTCTAACAATGATAATTATAATTAAAAAATATTTAAAAAATCTCAAGATAAACTTACGTATATTTAAAAAACAATAATAATAATAATTCTGTTTTAATTCCTAAATTCAATTTCTAACCACAATAACAATATTTAACTTCCTAACAATAATAATTATAATTAAAATTTTAAAAAAATAAAAAAAAATATTTTTTTAAATAACGATAATCATTCTGTTTACATTTTAAAATTAATTTTCTAACAATAATAATAATTAACTTCCTAACAATAATAATTATAATAAAAAATATTAAAAAATTTAAAAAAAAAACGTTGGTTATAAAAAATAATAGCCATCATTCTATTTACATTTTGAAATTTATTATCTAACAACAATAATAATTAACTTCCTAACAATAATAATTATTATTAAAAATATTAAAAAATTTTCAAAAAAAACTTACAAATGTTGAAAAATAATAATAATCATTTTGCTTATATTCCTAAATTTAATTTCTAACAACCATGATAACAATCAAGTTTCTAACAATAATAACTATAATTATAAAATATTAAAAAATTTAAAAAATACTTACATAATCAAAATGGTTTATATAATGCATAATATGAAGTTGGGGCGATCAACATTTTTAGCGTTGTGTTTTTTTTGGCATTTTAATTTTCCTTTCATCATGCACAATAAGGAACAATGGAGAAATAAAGAAGAAGAAGAGTGGTATGAATTTGAAAGTGATAGTTCGGATAGTAGGTGTGGGTCTTGCATGGATCTATATTGGAATTCAGAGCACCTTTCAAGAAGTAGTCTGCGCGCGACACGTGTTCGAGACTTTACAACTCGGACCGTGCGTTTTGACTAACGCAACTTGGACCGTCTATTTACTTGGAAAGAACTCACATGGTTCGAGTTCTGTGACTCTGACACCACATGGCTGTGAAACAACTGTATTTTCCATATCCGAGTCCAATCTCATTGTAGCTTCCATATTCAAATTAGAAAATGGAATAAATACAATGATATAACGGGGCACTATATAATTTAATATATGCTTATTATTTTTAGAGAAAATTTTGCGATTTTTTTAAGAAATTTTATAATAATACACATTAAACATAGTTTTATCTATATATGTTCTTCAAATAACGATAATTAAAAAGAAATAACTCTTTATTAGTTATTCTAAAAAATAATCATTAAATTTAATTTAGTAGTTATATTTGATGTACTCTTTATATACTCTTATTAAAAAAATTGAATTATAACGATAAATTAAATAACTAATTTCTATTAAGTGTTTAATATTAAAATATATATATATATATATATATATATATATATATATCTTTTATAAAAATAAGAGAAAATTATAACTAATTAGTACGAGATAAGATAATTACTACATAGTAGTATCTCCACAAATCATATTCGTAAATTATATAAATAGTAATAAAATTTTATAATGTACGAATAACTCGTGAATTATTTGATAAATAGTAATACTCTTTATTGGTGTTTTGTAACCATCAATTAGTTATCAATAGTATTTTTAATGGTGTAAAATTATATCTAATAGTGGATAGATCATTCATTTTTATTTTAATTGTTAAGTGCTAGACACAAAATACAAAAGTTGCTGACCTCTAAACTTTTTCTTCACTTTTTATGGAAGTAGCCACCTTATAACAATTGGTTCATCCCCCTGCCGTCCGCACCACCATTCTTCTACCTGGTTCTTTTTTGCTGTGGACCGGTTCAGTTTGGATTGAACCTTGCAAGATGTAACTCTGTTCGAGTCCGCCTAACCATTCCTAAACCATTTTTCTTAGGTTGGTTCGGTAACCAGAATGTGACTTATAGTGGTGATGCTAATAATAGTTCGGTAACTAGAATGTGACTTATAGTGATGATGCTAATAATAGATAGAATATAGTGAGAATAATAGCAATCAAACATTCAAACATCATGTGGTGGACCCGCACTAAATAGAAAAAAAAAATTGCATGCGGTGTTGGGCAAGGTAGGCCGTTTCTGATACGGGTTTGTTACTTTGTTTGATATGGATAGAAATAAGTCTTGAAGCGTGGTGGTGGTGGAAGTGGGAGATGTGATCGATTCACAAAATAGCAAATATGATACCATAAAAACTTAATTAATTGAATTGAATTGGAACAATATCAGAATTCCATACTTTGTGCTTAAGTAGTGTTATACACAAACTTGGCTGAGACACAAGATCGCTGAGAAACAGGAAGGGATCGAATACTTTCCTTGTTCGTTTTCTTCTTTTTAATCCAAAAAGGATGAAAGAAAGAAAGAAAAAAAAAAACAAGCTTCTGGAGAAAACCTAAGCATCCAAAAAGCAACCCTGAATTACCTCACTGGGTCACTCTGTTTTTGTAGATTGTTATAAGAAATTGCAAATAATAAATATCCAGATGACAGTGGTTTCAGTAATACAGTTCATTTAGATAATTAGATATAGGATTCAAACTACGTGGCCTGAATCAGAGGGACCTTGCAGAAAAATAATTAGAAAGACGAACACCGATGAGTACTTTATTATGAATGGATAGAAAATTTGATATTAAACATAATTTTAAGTGGTGAGTTGAAGAAACCTCTGAGCCATGGGATGGTTGGCTTGGGAGAGTTGGTTAGGGTTTAGAATCTCAACAATCTCACCATCAACGAGGAGGCAGACGACGTCAGCAATCCTCTGTATTTGTTTGATGCTGTGAGACACCATAATCATGGTCATGCCACTATTCTTGTTGAGCTTCAACAATGCAGCCTCTATATTCTCCGTGGAAATAGGATCTAAAGCACTCGTTGGCTCATCAAGCAGCAAAACCTCAGGGGAATTAGCAAGAGTTCTGGCCAGCGCAACCCTCTGTGCTTGACCCACTGACAACTCCGCCGCCGACTTCTGAAGGAAGGAAGCGTCCAGGTCCGCTAGCATCAACAGCTTACATACCTCAACATCTGAAAGCTTCTTCCCGCTGAGGCTGGGGCCGTACCTCACGTTGTCGGCTACAGTGCCTTCGAAGAGGGCGGGCAGCTGGAACAGCATGCCGACTTTGCGCCGGAGGGAGAGCACGTCGAGCTGGCAGATGTCTCGAGAGTCGAGGAAGACGGAGGCGGATGGAGGCTCCCAGAGGCGGTTGAGTGCCCTGAGGAGCGTTGACTTGCCGCTGCCACTGGGGCCTATGACTCCCACTATGACGCCCTTTGGGATTTCCAGACTGATGCCCTTCAGTATTGGGACCCCTGCATCCGACACTCTCCGAAGATCGCGTACCTCCATTTTCGGGTGTCCTTCGCCATTCTCCACCTCCAAAAGCTGCTCCTTCCACTCATCTGTAATTCAAAAACACACTCATCAAATCAATGAACAAGTGATCCATCAAATGAAAGTCGATCAAACTTACTTTACCTATCAGAGAAGACATACTTGCTATTTTGTGAATCGATCACATCTCCCACTTCCACCACCACCACGCTTCAAGACCTATTTCTATCCATATCAAACAAAGTAACAAACCTGTACCAGAAACGGCCTACCTTACCCAACACCGCATGCAATTTTTTTTTCTATTTAGTGCGGGTCCACCACATGATGTTTGAATGTTTGATTGCTATTATTCTCACTATATTCTATCTGTTATTAGCATCACCACTACAAGTCACATTCTGGTGACCGAACCATCTTAAAAAAAATGGTTTAGGGATGGTTCGGCTGACTCGGACAGAGTTACATCTTGCAAGGTTCAATCCAAACTGAACCGATCCATACACAACAGTAAAAAAGAACCAGGTAGAAGAATGGTGGTGCGGGATGGCTACTTTCATAAAAAGTGAAGAAAAAGTCTAGGGATCAGCAATTTTTGTGTTTTTTGGCCAATACTTAACTATCAAAACAAAAATGAGTGATCTCTCTACTATTAGATGTAATCTCACACCATTAAAAATACTATTAATGATTAATTGATGAAACACCAAAATAACTCGTGAATTATTTGATAAATAATAATACCCTCTATTGGTTGAAAAAGGTGCGTCATACAATTCCGGTAAAACTTGATAATGCTTCTATTTAGATAATATTGTCTAGGATATTCTGTTTTTTTAATAATAGTAGACATTAATAAAAAAAATCATGGTTTAAAAACAACTCCTTATTAGTTATTCTACAAAAAAAAATTAATCACTAAATTTAGTTTAGTGGTAATATCTTATGTACTTTTTATGTATTCTTACAAAAAAAAATAATTATAATTATAATTAAATAACTAATTTCTATTAAGTGTTTAATATTAAAATAAAATAAATTTTTTAAAAAATAAGATAAAAATTATAAATTAATTAATACAAGATAAGATAATTGTTATGTGGCAATAATATTAAGTATCTCTCCACAAATCATATTTCTAAATTATATAGACAGTAATAAAATTGTATAGTGTTATACAAATAGCTCATAAATTATTTGGATTGAGTTTGACTATAAATATATATACATAATTAATATATTATAAAAATAAAAAAATCAAACAATATAAATTTTAATTACGACTCCATTGAAATTAAGGTGTGTCATGCAGTTCCTCCAAAATATTCGTTTTCTTTGTAATAATAAATATTAGACATTGCTTTATCTACATGTTCTTTAAAAAATTATGGTCTAAATAAAATAAATTCTTTATTAGTTATTCTAAAAAATATCACTAAATTTAATTTGATGGTTATATTTTATGTACTCTTTATGTATTTTTATTAAAAAAAATTAATTATAATTATAAATTAAATAATTAATTTTTATTTCTATAAAAAATATTTAGATAAAAATATAGTTATTGGTGTTTTTTTGTTAAAACCGTAATTGCAAACAAAATTGCAAATTAAAGTTACATTAGAATATTGAATATGTCAAAATTCAACGCTTTTTTTCTTTTATTTTTATTTAGATTAATTATCTTTTTTATATTTAAAAAAATATTTTGGGTCATATGTCACGAAATTAATTATTGCAAGACAAACATGCCAGCTTTACATTATTTTAATTTATATTATCAGTTTATTGTATTATTGATGTTAACTTTGAGTCTTTATCTATCTTTAATAATTCTCTAGAGATCCAAAATATATTTTTTTTCCCTTGCTTTAATTTCCCAGATGTCTCAAGTTATATTTATTTCATTAATACTTTAGAGGAATATACATTAATGAGAAATCATGAATACAGCAACACTACTATAAACAACATGTAACGCAAGTGCCAATAATAATAAATTACATTATCCTTTTTCTTAACTCTAAATTAGATTACTACTACTATTAGTAGAATATAAAGTAAACAACGCAAGAGTCAAGGAAAGTTATGAAATAACCTTGTGAAAATACATGGTCAAACTTTACGGGACACTTTATTACTTGTATTATATATAAGACAATCACTTAAAAAAAAGTGACTATGCTCTCAAAAGAGCAAATTAAAGAGTAGTATTTTTTTTTTTTAAACCCGTGACCTCTTAATTGAGTATGGAGAGTCTATGTCATTTGAGCTATAACTCATTGGCAGAGTAGTATTTAGTTCAACCAGTTATTTTATTTAATTTGAATAAATTTTCCTTTAACACAGGAATACCAACAATTTCGAAGAAAAAAAAGTAAAAAGAAAAAAAAATCATTTATATACTAAATACTCCTAATATTCGTATAAAAATGTACTTTTGCTAATTAACTGTGTATTTAAATTATTTTTAAATTAATAAATAAAAAATATATATTATTAGTTATTAAGAAAATACTAACATTAAAATAATATATGTTACAAAAGATATATACTTAACGAAATTGAAAAAAAAAATCAGAACAAAAAAAAGGAAATAAAATGGCCTAAGACCATAGTTAAAAAAGAATAAGAGAATATTGGAATCCTAAGAGTGGTTAAAAGTGGTAAAAGGCAAAGGTTCTATGGTCACACTAAAGAGAGAAGCATATAGAAAGATGAATTGATAGAAACATTTTAATTGGAAATAACAATTTTTGGTCAGTTTCTCTCTTTACATTTCGCTTTCCATACTCGAATTATATTCACTTCCTTTGTTCTTTTCCTTAAAATTCATGGACACTTACTTTTAATATATA
This sequence comes from Arachis hypogaea, assembly GCF_003086295.3. Taxonomy (NCBI): domain Eukaryota; kingdom Viridiplantae; phylum Streptophyta; class Magnoliopsida; order Fabales; family Fabaceae; genus Arachis; species Arachis hypogaea. The sequence continues at coordinate 116,963,477 of NC_092041.1, read as the reverse complement.
AACAAAGTTCAATGAATTATTCTCTTCCTTTGCAAAATCTTCAACCCCATTTTGAATATCCTAATTATTACCCTATTACCTTACTTCGCTTTCTGTGTATATTCTTTACTTTAGGAAAACACACACACTACTACACTTTTTAATTTTGATATTAAAAAAAAAATATTTTGTAGCATTGTTAGAATATGGTGTATTTAACCAAAATGTGGAAAATATATATCAAATCAACATATTTGTCTTTTAAAATATCTAATAATTTATTAACAATAAAAAAATTATTTAATTTATTTATATTTTAACAAATTTAAATTTGACAAATTAATAAGATTAATTAGTAAATTTAAACTTGATATATTCAAATTTTTATAATAGTCTAAATTTAAATCTATTTTAAAATAGGAGTTACAAGGCAGACTAAGCTAAGCCAAATACAGATGAGACTATAGACTCCTGAGTCCTGACCCACAACCTAACTTATTTCTACTTAACCTCCACATATCTTGGATGCACACCATCCGATTACACATTTGTTACATATTCCAGGTGGATCCAAAATCTATTAAATTTTAATTCGTTTTGGATCTCAGTATTCAAAATGCGATATACTACAGAAAATGATAAATATTCTATATGTTACATTTTTTAGGCCGTTAAAATGGGCTAAATTTATTGGATCGGTCCATTTACTCATTTAAATGAATGAAATTTGTCTTTCGATTAAATTTCGGACTAAACGGTTGAATCCGATTAACAAAAAAAAAATAACGGATTAAACGGGCTAGTCCGTAGACTAAATAGATGGCCCGTTTAACTATTTTTTTTACAAAAAAATAGTATTTTTAGTCGATATTTTTTTGATTCGACTCAAAAATTTAATCTATCAACTAAAAAAAATATTATTTTTAAAATATTTTTGACTTAAAAATAATATTTTTAAAAAAATAAAATAAAAGGATAAACGGACTGGCCCATTTAACTAATCGAACTGACCATAAAGGGTTCGCGTTAAAAAAATTATGTCCCGCGAATAAAGCGGGCTTAAACGGTCCAACCCATTTAACACACGAATTTAACAGGCCAAGCTTAAATGGGCCGGACTAGTCCGTTTGACAGCCCTGTATATTTTAGTAAATAAAGTATTTAAATAATTTAAATAAAAAATTTCATTATATTTTGTGTTGTCATCGTGTAATAATTGAACTTAGAAATGTTAATTTGATAATTATAACTAAGGGTAAAGTATATTTTTTATCTTTGAAGTTTGATAAAAGTTTTAAAAATACTCCTAAGTTTTATTTTGTTTCAATTTTGTCCCAAAAGTTTTCGATTTGCATCAAATATACCTTTAACGACTAAATTTTCAAAAAAATTAAAACCGATTCAACAACAATTTCATAATAATAACCTCTCAACACAAGTAAATCAAACATAATTTTCATGTATTATTATTAGATTGATCTTAAATTTTTTGAAAATTTAGTCATCGAGGATATATTTGATGCAAATCAAAAACTTATGGGATAAAATTGAAACAGAATAAAACTTAGGGGTATTTTTGAAACTTTTGCCAAACTTCAAGGACAAAAAGTATACTTTACCATATAACTAATATTTATAGAAAACTAACTTTTTATTTTCTTAAAATTATTATAAAAATAGATTAAAAAAATCCTAAAAAAAACAGTTATGTTTAACTTGCTATTTTCGAATTAATTATTTATGTTCATATTTGTTACTAATAACGTCACTCAGTCATTTCCACAGTTATTTTGTGTATGTTACTTAATTACTCCCTTTCGCACTGGAAAATGCTATTAATGAATGTGGCCTTGGTCATCAAGAAAACCTCAGAGATAAATGTCTTTTGTGCCAACTAGCTACCTATCGCCTATTACACCAGCTTTTACATCTTCTCACTTCTCAAGGAAGGAACCCCTTTTAGTCTTTTACCTTATTATGGTCATTCTTAAATTAAAAAAAAAAAAGAAAAGAAAATATAAATAATAAATAACATAAAGAGAAAATAATTTAATTTACAAAGTAAACAAGATTTTTTCTTTACTTCATCACTGATGATTAAACTCTTTTCCTCATCCTCAATCTCATCAATAATGTAAATGAAGCATGAAGAGAGTAAGAATCAGAAAAAAAAAACAAAAAAAAAAAGAAAATCAAAGTACTGAATTAGATCATATATTTAGTCTAAAAATATAACAATAATCTTTTATTCATATTTTCATCAAGTTATTTGGTTCACCGAGTAACTTTACGTGTTTAGGGTACACCTACACTTAATTTTGGACTCTTAAAAAATTGAATTTTTTATTTTTAATATTGGAGTGGTAGTGGTGTTTTTTTAAAATGTGGATTATTGGAGTGTTATACTCAAATGTGAAATTGTTTAATTAGAGAAGCAGAAATCGGACAGTACGATTTATTAGAGGTACAGAAATCGGACCGTCCAATTTATTAGAGGTACAGAAATCGGACCGTCCGATTTTTAGAGGTGCACAAATCGAACCGTCCGATTTGTGGTAAAAAAAAAATTTAAGATACAGAAATCGGACCCTTCAATTTGTGTACTTCCACAGTTTTAAAAAACACCAAAAATTATAATGTTAAGGTATATCACCACTTCTACTTTCATAACAAAAAAAATTAGCCTAAAAAATTTCATGCTGACCTCTCAAGAAAATCTATTTTTTCCCTCTAGGGTTTAGATCGGACATTAAAAAAATAAAAAATAAATAGTATGTAAAATTATAAATAAGAAAATGAAAATTTTCATAAACTAACAACGTAACTATATGCAATCAAAACACACAAAGTTACTGAAGCACCAAATTTGGAGATAAGAATAAATACATAAATTAAATAAAACATTAGGATAAAACCAAAATATATTAGCACAATCGTAGAAATCAATTGAGATATGACATGGCTTCCAGAATGAGATGGCAATCAATGGCACCAGAGAGAGCAACATCAATAATTTTATGATATTAGTGTTTGGGGAATAACAGAAGTTCTTAGGTGCATTAATTAACTACTGTTTTTCTATGTAAATTTAGAGGAATGCTACGGGCGAACTTTTTGGGATTTATAGTCATCAAATAGTTATCAATAAAATTTGTAATAGTTTGAGATTAGTGTGAAATTTCATCCAATGACTCACTCTTTTTTGTTGGTTACATGCTGACCAGAATTTGATAAAGTTACTGTTCCCTAGACTTTTTCGTAAATTTATTATTATTTTTAATTTAAATTAAAAAAATATTAATAAATTAAAAAGATTCATTTGCTCGAGAAAAAAAAAGAGGGAATAAACACAAATTAAACATATGATCCAGTTTTGGGACTAATTAATACACTAAAGTTCTATGTACACACAGATCCAATATGACTTAAACAGTCATAATCTTTTTGATGGAGGAATAATATAACAAAAAATTAAAAAGAAAGCTAAGAAGGAGGCATGAGATTCAATCCCAAATAATCATCATTATCATTTCCCAACACCAAACGAGCCTTGTTATTTGTTTCCGCAAAAGCGTGGCTAAATCCGTAGTCAGGGTGCACCCTTTTCTTATTGGATTGAAGAGACACCCCAAATAGCTTCGTCTTGCAACTCTTACTACTTTGGTCTTCAATCATTGTTATAGAACTCCTCGATGTGTTTGTTGGAGAATTCAAATAGTCATGGTGTTGTTGTTGTTGTTGTTGTTGCACTTGCTTATGCAACATTGAGAAAGCGTTGCAATTAGTTGTTGTAGCTGAAGAAGAAGAAGGTTGGTGTTGTGGAAGAATGAAACTAGAAGAGTAAGTGTTGCTTGGTGCGACAGGCTTAACATGATTCTGAACGAAGTAGATTATGTCGTTGTAGAGCTTCTTCATGTGTGCTAGTTCGGACATTAAGATGTTGTTGCTTCTCCTTAATCTTTCGTTGTCTTGAGAGAGTGCTGTAAGCGTTGATGAAGAAGCAGTAGTAGTGGTAGTAGTAGTAGTGTTGCTAATAATGTCCGAGTCACACCAAGTAGGTAACTCGTCCGAGTCAGGGGAGATGCTGACTCGGTTGTTGTGTTGGTGAAAAGGATGATAAAATGTAGTAGTAGAGGGAAGAATATGAATATTGTTGTTAAAATGATTTTGGTTATGGTTGATGGATGATGGTAGTTGTTGATGATGAGGATGAGTGTGTGATGTTTTTCTTCTATGAATCTCACACAACAAATGCTTCTCCCCTTTCTTGAAGAAGTCATTTGCAAATTCCCATCTATCAGGTACAATCTTTCTGAAACCCTAAACAAATAATTAAAAATTATTAGATAATAATTTAGTCAAATTTATTAAATATTAACTTCACGCGAAAATAGCTACAATTTTGAGAAGGGAAAAAGAGAGGGAGAAAAATACATAGGTGTTGAGTTGGCGAACGAAGCTGGAGAAATTATTATGTTTGAAGTAGTTGGGAAGAAGGTCGCGGGCGAAGTCAGGAGGACGCCAGACAACGAAGGTGGTTTCGTCTTCTCCCCACGAGACAATGTGATCGGTGGCGGCGTCGTCCACCAGCTCGTAGGTCTTGGTGAGGAAGGGCGCCGGCACCGCCTTCTGTGTCTCCAACGACACCACTATGGATTCGCAGTTGCTGTCCAAAACGATTCCCATTTTATGACTCAACTCAGATACATCAGAATCAATCACACACCTAATATAAGTAACAACTACCCCTCCTTTTTGGATCCTATATTCATTAGTCCCCACATTTTTCTAATTTTAATATTTTATTCAATTCTAAACATGCTTTTATGAAAAGAAAAATTTACAATATGACTTATTTCGGTGTAACCGTGTAATTTTGGAGATGATAATAATAATTGTTATTATTAAATATGTCTTGTTTTCTTAATTTATAATTAAAATTTTTTTTTGAAAAAACCATGGTTATTATTTGTGTATTTTTATATATTTTTATATACTGTTTATAGATCTATATACTCTTTTACGGTCGATGACATAGATTAAAAACGTGTATTTTAAAAATTTTAAAGGGAAGTTCTGAAGAAGGTACAGCAAACTTGCCCAAATACCAAAATTAGATGTGCATTTTGGTAAATAAAGTTCAAAAATAAATTTTAAAAAAATATTTTTTATAATTTATATTAGAAAAAAAATCCATGAAAGTAACGTTGCAATAATATATTTAAAAAAGAAAGTAGTATAGTATTGTAAATAGAAATTTGTTGTTTTCCGTCACAGCACCTCGGTTATCTAAGTGAGAAGGGAATATGTGTCTGTCTGTCTGTCATCTTGGACTCAGAGAAAAATAAATAAAATAAAATAAAATAATTAAGGCCCTTTGTTTCAAGACAAACCCGTGACCCTCTCTCCCTTTTCTTTTTCTATGCATTTCTTGTGTGTGTGTGTTAGTGCATATGCAGATAGAGATAGAGATAGAGATAGGGTTCTTCTGAGGCTTCTGACTCTGACATTCATTACCTCTACTCTTTCTCTTTCTCTTTCTCTTTTTTTTCACCCACTAAAAACCACGCACAAGAGAAAAAGAAGAAGAAGCTTGCTGCAGATACATACATACATACATAGATGCTGCTATACACTGCCATCTTTTTGCAAATTGACCATTTTGCACCCCATAAATACTACTACTTACTACTATGCTACAAAATTCAACTCTTCTTCCTACACTTTGTTCTTTACTTTTTGGAAACTTTTTTCTTTCCTTATTAATTAACTATGATTTGTCCTCTAATGACACAATACAAGGCCAAAATATAAAGCTTCTCTATAGTTATTTAATTTGCCCTATATAGCTGTCTGAGTTTCAGTCATAATGAGTATCATGAGTTATATTAATTTTTTTTAAATAAATTATTATTTGTATTCATAAAAAATATAAACGCTGACAAATGTATCCATATAAGAATAAAACGATAATTGTACCCACAGAAAATAGTTTTCACATGCCAAGAATACCCTAACAGACTAATTGTGTAACTAACGTCTGAGTACTCTTGGCACACGGAAGCCTTGTATTTTCTATAGGTACAAATAGTAATTTATTCTAATTTTCATATATATATATATATATATATATATATATATATATATATATATATATATATAAGGGTATGTATGATATTTATCGTATGTGATTTGTTTTAAGAATCTCATATATTTATATAATTTGAATTTTAAAAAATTTGGTTAAAATTTTCAAATTTCATGTATAAATTGAGTTTAATTATTATAACATTATTTTGTTGGAAAATTTAGAGTTTAAGATTATGATTAAGGATTTAAATTTTAAAATTTATAATTAGATGAAAAATTAATTTAAATTGATGTTTTAAATTCTAAACAAAAGGCAAGCTAGAATTTTTAATTTGTCCACCAAATTAAGGTGAAAAAGAGTGTTAGTAGCTTAGATCTGTGGCTGATTGGCTTCTAATAGAAATGTATATGTATGTACAGATAAAGTTGTTGCTGCTTTTATATTAGAAATAATTGGTCAAACGTTTCCTACACTAGCTACTATATATAGTACAACCTTTTTTCCATAGGAGTTTTTGTTTTTAATTTTTAAGCATTGGAACTTTAATTTGTTGATAGATTCAAAATTTTAGCTTTTGGGTATTGACACAATAATTGCAATAATTCTTTGGATGATCTCCTATGAGTGAGTAAACCTATGTCATGAATAATAATTAACCCATGAAGGATATCCCAAATTCCAAAGATATAAACAAATGATTTATAAACTTCAATGGTAATCCAGCAAAAGAACAGTTGTTCTTTTTTCTTTTTCCACTTTTATTGGGTATTGAATAATGTTTGAGACTACAAATTTTTTTTTTCCTTCAATCAATAATTTAATATTAAAATTTATAAGGGTGTTGTGGTTTCAATTCACGTCAAACGAGCTGCTTCTTTTTTGTAACTTTTCTTTTGTTGTTTTATTGTCACCAACCAAAGCATAGTCCAATTTCGAATCCCCATCATATAGTTTAGTTTATATGTATAATATAAGGTACTAGTAAACGATACATCGAAGTATGTGCTATATTATAGCTTAGGCTAAAGTGTATTTTGGTTTGTGTGTTAGTGTAACGACATTTCTTCCTTCCTTCTACATCTTTCTCTTCTTCTATATTTGCTTTCTATCTTTCCAATACCTTTCTCTATATCGACCTTTTTCTTGCGTCTTTTTTCTTCTTCTTCTTATTCGAATAGATAATTAAACCGCCAATAATTCAAACTTCAGTATATTCATGTGTGCTAGTATGCTTTTTTTTTTTAATTAGAAGTGAGACTTGAATTCGTAAACTCTAAGTATGTTATTAGTAATATTTAAAAAATATCACATTGAGAAATTAATATTCTAAATGTAATAATTAATTTTTGTCTAATAATTTTTCTGAAGTCTTATAATTCATTATATCTATATTTTTCAAGCGTAAATCAACCGAAAATCAACTATATTATATGTACATTAAAATTAGTTATTAGTATAAAATATATATATTTATATTGATTTTAGTATATAAATAATATTTTTGACCGCAAAAAGATTACTAATAAAAAATTGTCATCGACAAAAAACCAACAAAATGCTAAAAAATAGAATCATTGAAATACCAAATTTTTTTAAATTTTTTTGGTGACTCAAATTTTTTCAAATTGATAACACAACTAATATTTAGGTGTATTTCAATTGATATAAAATATTCTTTTATAAAATTAAAAAAAAAAAACACTATAGGTTTGAGAATAAATGTAACTCTGTACATATATACCTAGCTAAGAGCTGTATATATAATAGCTGATGCTGCCGTACTGTTTTGCTTTCTTTTACTTTTTCATTGAGATTCCACCTTTGGATCCATATCACAACTAGGCCTCCTCATGCTGACGTGTCCAGGTGTTTGAATTATTGACCCCAAAAGGTTGCATCAATAACAGGGAAGAAGAAATTTCCAGCCTTTTTCACCTCTCTTTGAATGATGAGCGATGAATGGGTGAACGCGGATAGGATCCGATTGGATATGTCCAAAATTTTGATTTGATCTGTATTAAAATTATTGGATCAGATTTAATATCAGCAGTTTTTAAGGTTGAATCCGATTCAATCTGATTCGTACATTTGTAGATTGGATCGGATTAGATATTGGATATATTTGTAAAATATAAAAATATTTTTAAAAATTTATTTTTATTAAAATAATATCAATAAAATTTACTTTTTCCTATTCTTTTAAATATGTTTACTCTTAAAATAATATTAAACATAATTTTCTTAAATAATAAATTAAAATAATACAATATATACGATAATTATTAGTTAAAATAAAATATAAAAAGAATATTTATTTATTTATTTCTTTATTTTTGTGGATACGCGGATATACGAATATCAACACAAAATCCATAATCTGATCCGATTAGTATGCGGATCCGATCTGATCCAATTCGAAAACCTTATGGATCGGATTCATATCCGCACTTTTCGGATCAAATTCGGATAAACATTGCGGATATGCGGATCGGATACGCTGTAAGCATAAACACCTTTAGTGATGACACCCAAATAATATTTTGTTAGTATGTAATAATAATATACACAAAAAATATATAAGGGTAAGTCATAAAAAATTACACTCAAATTATTTTGTCGTTAATAAAAATATTTTAAACTTAAATAAAATATTTTTAAATTATTTAAAAGTATGACAAAAATATCATTTGCAAACTGAAATATTTTACATTAATAAAAAAGAGTGATGCGGCAAATAAAATTTCTTATATAGTAAGTGAGTCTGACATTAATAAATGAGTCAATATATATTTTTTGTTGATAGAACAGGTTTTTTATTATGTATTTTTTACATATTTTTAAATTATTTAAAGATATTTTTATTAATAACAAAATTTAAAATTTTTTATCGGCGTTAAAATTATCCTGGTGGATTTTTGTTGGTTTACCTGTATATAAACCTATAAAATTGATTTAAGTAATAACACCACTCACTCACTCTTGATTTTGTAGCACATCCTTCTCTCCATGCATGCATGAAATCAAACTAATTAATATACAGCATACATTATATGCTTAATAATAAGTTTCCAAATGAAATGATTTTGCGTATAATAAAACGAAAATGATTTTATATAAGTAATATAATAATGTTCATTTCAAATTCTAGTTTTAAAGAAAATACTAAGACGTAGACTAAATTAAAAAAAGGGTAATATTAGGTAGACAAAAAAAAAATAGTCAGAACTTATCTTATTTAGCATTAATTAATTGTCACAATAATTAATAAATGCTAAATAAGGTAAGTTATGGCTGATTTTCTTTGGTTACCAAACATTTTCGTAAAAAAAAAAAATTGCTTGAAATCCATTTGAGCAATAATAATAAGTGGGCAGTGATGAGGATCCAGATTCCAGATAGAAAAGAGAGAAGCATTCATTGTGTGATAATAATAAGTGAAAGTGAAAGCATAGGGCCTTAGCAAAACAATATATTTGAAAATGATGACTAATAATTATTTCAGCTACATACCATATATATGGTTGATTGGTTATTCCATGATTTCTCATTATTGGAAAAACAAGGTTAAACTGTCACACTTCCCCACCACCAGAGTTTTTTCTTCCTTTTTTTTTTCAGAAACTAATTTATAATTATACTATATGTAATTCTCTTAGTTTTCCTCATGTATTCAGTGTGAATATAAGTAGTTGTTTTAGAGAAGAATAATATTTCAAAACCTACTTTAAGCTTACAAGACAAAGATAAATTTTGTATTATTTTCTTTAATTAAGTTTTTTATATAGAATAAAAATTTTTAATTAGATCTTTATACTATTTTAAATTTTATAATTAAAGTTTTGTCATATAAAAGACATTAAAATTAATAAAATATTTTTTTAAAATTAAAGATATTCATACTTAAAAATTAAATCATTAAAATTAAATTTTTTTATTTTTAAAATATTATGTTAATTCTAACGTTTTTAATTTTATAAAGACCTAATTATAAAATTTAATATAATATAAAGACCTAATCAAAAAATTTTAAATTATAAAGATTTAATTATGAATTCGGTAAAATTATAGAGATCAAAAGAGTAGTTTATTTTTTTCTTTATCAGGTTTTTATTTTTTTTACCGAAAATATAGAGATTCGAACCCACAACCCCTTAAATAAATATAGAGAAACTATGTCATTTGAGTTATAATTCATTGGCCAGATTAATTACTAATTAATATATAATATATATTTTATTTAAACAATTGAAGAAAACAAGTCTCTCAAATTATACTAAAAGTATTGTTAGAGAAAGAAGAATGAATTGGCAGAATAATAGTTGGTCTGCCATGGTACCTTCGAAACAAGGATGGTCTTGTTTGATGTTGTTGGTTCTTGATTCAGTTCTTTTTCATCGTCAGCTTCTTCATTCATAACCATTTGTAATTAATTATTAATTAGCATCATTTACTGTTTGCAGAGACTGCACCAATTCATCAGCGGCTGACATGGGAGACAGTAGTCCTTTTTTTTATATATTTTCATGTGTCTCTCTTCCCAATCTCGTGATTCCTTACTCTTTTGTTTCTATACGCTCACATTCATAGCTTAATCTTCTTATTTATCATTATTATATCACCTTCTTCATCTTAAGTGAAGTTTTAACTTTCAGTTATGCTTGTGTATGTAGTTTTAAATTTAAGATTTATAATTCTGAATCTATGATGCACGGATATTGATACAGATATGGGATACGATATGATATAGAATAGGCTAATATGTAAATTTTAAAATTTTATAAGATACAGGAATACACATATATATAAAATATAAAGTATTTTTAGATAAATTGTAATGATATTTTGATATTTTATTGATATTAAAATATGAATTAATTTTTTAATTAATTTTAATATCTTATTTTAATTATATCAAGTATTTAAAATTTTTTTGTTTTAATAAATAATAATATATACTATATCTAAATTTATTTTAAGAATATATGTTAAGAATAAAACTGAACATACTAACACATGATGGTATTTAGGTGTGTTCAAAAGTGTTTGGAGAAGAATTTATTATTTTAAATATAGTTGGATACAGCAGACATCGTGTCGGATGAGTATCCGTGATTGTCTGACACGCAGACATGACAATTCAGCAAAATGTCCGTGTTTCATAATTTTAAATGTATATCATTTTAGATGGTTTGGAATATGAAGAGAAGATCAGCAAAATATCATATTAATTGGATGATCAGATAAAAAAAAGACAAATAAATGATAGTTAGAAAAAAAAAATAAAGAATCTCCTAAAATAATTATGGATCAAAAGAGATTTATGTATAAATGTTAAATAATGTTAAAAATAATCTAGTTGTATTATTATATGAGTTGATTATGCAAGATCTAATACAAGTGTTTTTCGTGAAAGATTTTGAGGTGGTTGTATAATTTATGTTAGAAGAGTACAATGTATGGTTAGAATAAATAATCTTTAACATAAATGAATAATGCTTGGTTAACTGGACATATTGTGGTGGTAATAGTTACTGAAAGTTAAAATTTTAAAAGAAATATTTAAGAATTTTATATAACAATGTGGTAAGATGATAATCCAATATACTTCTATGAAGAAGTTCACATACATCAGCAATTAGAGAAATATAATTAATAGGAAATATTATAATAAAGTTATTTGAGTATAATATTGATAAATTGATAAGGATGTGATAAATGTATGCGTCTAAATTAGTGACTCCTTAATAACAATACCAAAAGAAAATGACTGATTTAGATATATTTAAATATTTGTAGTATTTTGAGTAAATTTTATAATATAATTCATCTGAATTTATCGCCTACAGTTTTGGGGGTCGAAAGTATTAGCAACAGTCGAAAAAAAAATTATATAAATGATCATCATAATATGAATTATTAAGGGTGGTAAAATGGATCGATTCCGTCGGACCGATTCGCTAAACCCATTAAAAAAGGTGGGTTGGGCTAGAATTTAAAACCCGTCAAATTAAAAAAAATCGCTAAACCTGCACCGCCAAATTGGTGGATTTTGGCAGGGCGGGCCGGTCTGCCGGGTCGAAATTTTTTTTTTTAATTAAATAAAAGAGTTATTACTATTATAAAATTAATAATTAATTAATTATAGAATTTTTAAACACTTTTTTTTTCATTTTTTGTTTTTATTCTTCTTTTAGTTATTAACTTTATTTATTTTATTTTACAATTTCGTATATATGCTCAAATTATGTGACTTATTTTTTAAAATAAAGATGATTTTATTGACAAATATTATTTTGAATAATTTTATTGAAGTTAAAAATTAAAAAAATAATAAAAAAAATATATTATAATTTAAGAAAAAATGGGTCAGGGATTAATATGGTGCACTTTTCTCAATCTCATAGATGTAATTGATGCAATTAGAATCTCAGAAACGATTTTAGTGCACGACGTCAATCTCATGGACCATTTTGGAGTTTAACTCTCCAAATTCACCCAACACAAATATATACACCCTATTTCTCTTGCGTCTTTTTTTTTTTTTTTACTTTTAAAAAATTAAAATATTCCTACAAAATATTTGAGGAAAAAAAAACCCGAATCAAATACAAAAGTAGTGGAAGCAATAAAAAAAATTATTAAGCAATAAATTATAAATTTTGTTAGATATCAAACAGATGATACAGTAGAATATAAAAATTAAAAATAAAAAATTTATATAAATAACTTTTTTAAAATTATAATTTTTCTCTACCATAAAAAAATTATAATACCACTTTTTTTTTTTTGACAAAATAAGAATGTACGTCTCTTTAAATATAAGAAAAAGTTTCTCAAAACAAAATTTTTCTATATTATTCAATATTACTATTATTTTTATTAGATGAATTGAATTAAATTAAAGTAAGAAAGCTCAATTTATAAATACACTTTTTTAATGTAAATTATCCATCAATTAAAAGTAAATAATTATTTTTTTACCACTAAAATTTTATAATTATAATTTATAAATGTTTAAATCCTTTCAATTATTTAGCTTTTTATTCATTTTACAAATTTGGCATGCCTTTCTTTATAAGCTAAGAGAGGGAAGCCAAAGCAAGAAGATTCTATTCCAATTTTTTTTTTTCTAAAACACTGTGAAAGTGGAAGCAGCCCCACCTCTTGTATCACATATTCACATGACCACCGCCACTACCTTTCAAAATTAAAATTATAATCATATCATGTCTTATTATTTGGACAAAACTTCCGTTCAGATTTTCAAGGAGAGACAGCTTCAAAACACCCAACGTATACGGCACAGTCAAAATTATAAAAAGGAAAAATAAAAAATAAAGTTGTTTCAGAAACTAACGTACACATTTTTATGATCAAGAAACTATGCATAAATTAAAAGTTATTATAAAAAGTTTTCATATAAATTTAATTTATTGTAATTTAAACAATAATTCAAATTTAGAAAGAGAAAAAAAAAGGTGATTAGTAGTTTAGTACACATACTATATATTATATGGTGAATTTTATGGTGCCTAACTTATTTTTTATGGTAATTTTTGAATATTTAATAATTATTTATTTTTATACTTTTAAAATTAAATATTAATTTTTAACCTTTTTTGATAAGTTAAGCAAATACTTTTAGGCACCATGATAATTACCATATTATATAGTATGCATAATACTATTATACAAAAACATCCAAGTAACAAAAATAATTTACTGATGAAATAGTAAATAAAGGTTAATTTTTTTTAGATATTGGATAAAAATTGGTGTAATTCTTTAATATTGGAAGTTATGGTGTTTTACAAAATTTTGGAGGCTATAGAATTCGCAGAGAGTGTAAATTGTCATATCAATTTTTTTTTTAATTTATAAAGACAATACACAGACTGCGTATTATATTATTTTAATATTAAATTACAATACACCGTCTGCATATTGTAAATACACAAACTGCGTATTATCAGTGAAATATGTATTCTGCGTATTGTACTTTCACAGAACAGCTCCCCTAAAATACTGTAAAATTCTATTTTTTATAACATTAAGGTAAAATTCTATTCACTCTTCCATATTAAAATAAAAAATTCATAAATAATATGCATGAAGTTAAAAAATGAAAATCATATATATATATATATATTTGTCATTAATATACCAAAACAAAAACAGAAGACAAAAAAAATATAAATACACACCTTTATTGTTTATATTTTTTAACTGAAATTCTTTTTAACTAAAAAAAGAAAGAAAAAAAAAAGAAAATGGTATATTCTATACGACAAAAATTAAAGCTACTAGGTTCTCTCTTGTGTCCCTTTTGGCACTCTCTATTGTCTGTTTCACTGACCCATCTTCGCTTTCCATAAAAACACACTTTAATAATAATAAGTATCCTCACTTGAAAAATTAATAATATATATTTACATAGATTCGTGTTAGATTATAGTTATAGAAAAAATGTATAAGACAACGAGACACAGCCAATTAATAGTTAGTTATAATAATATTTACATTGTTATTAATTTAATTGAAGGGTCACGAGGGGCTATGATATATGAATCCATTTGCACGAGCCAATTTGCACTCTCTCATAATAATGTATTGGACAACATGCATGTTCATTTGTCTTTCTAGAGCCACACTTTTTTATATATCATACACACACATGTGCCTCATCCTATACCCTATTTATTATGTTTCTTTTTCTTTCTAATTAATAATAATATCTTCTATATTATTATAAGTGTTCATCATGTGTATTTACACATGTTTTAGAGGGTAAGTTGTAAAGAGTTTTATACGGGTATTTAATTATATTTATATTTATGTATTTAGATAATTTTTAAAAGGATAAATTATACTTTTTGTCTCTGAAATTTGACAAAAATTTTAAAAATATCTAAAAACTTTATTTTATTTCAATTTTGTCTCAAAATTTTTCGATTTGCATCAAATATACACTCGACAGCTAAATTTAAAAAAAATTTAAGACCAATCTAACAATAATGCATGAAAATTATACTTAATTTGCTTGTGTTAAGGAGTTGTTCTTATAAAACTGTTATTGAATCGGTTTTAAACTTTTTGAAAAATTAGTCGTTAGGGGTATATTTGATTCAAATAAAAAATTTTTGGGACAAAATTAAAATAAAATAAAACTTAAAGATATTTTTAAAATTTTTGTCAAACTTTAGGAACAAAAAATATACTTTACCCATTTTAAAATAATGAATTTAAAATTAATTATTTATATAAATATAATTAATTATTGTTTATATAATTTTTTTTATACCAACGTTGCATGAAAATTAAATTCATTTTTTTTGGGTGGAAGTGTTTGTTCATTTTATATTTTTTAAGAAAAAATAGTTATAATACATGAAAATTATAGCACATTTATTATTACATAAATGTATATGTATGAAATGATAAAAATAGAATGGAATAAAGAGTAAAGAGTATATATGAACAAAGGGCATCGTTTGCATGCGAAAGTTGAATTATATTGTCCATGAAAAAATTAAAGACGTTGAAAAGCAGGTTCATGGAAGAATATTAATGTCTCCCTAATCAAAATTGTAGACTTGCATGGCAAGTATAAGATTTGCTTTTTATCACTAAAAAGAAATTAAAGATAATTTTTTTAGCTTACTTTAGAGTTAATACATTAAAAGGAGTGAACAAAATATGTCTTTCCTCCTTCTCTTTAATCTTCCCTTTTCCCCCTCTCTTTCTTTTAGTTTCCTTTTCCTTTTATTTATTATATTATATTTTATATTTTTTTCTTCTTTAATTTCTTTATGTCTTTCTTAAAGTCATCCATGCGACTTACGTAGAAAAAAAAGAGAAAAAAGAAAAAGAAAAAGAGATCCTTCCATTTTTGTGAGACAAGATACAAAAGAATGAAACCAGAACTAGTGGTATATTCAATCATTCATGAATATTATATTCCACCTAATCTTAAATGATAGTATCTAATTTTGTAAACTAGATTGAAAGAAGAGTGTGATAAAATTAGACTCAAGAGTGAAGATTCAGTTTCTTGTATTGCAAGAAAGACAAAGAGATATGAGAGAATGATGCTTTGAGTGAAAATAAAATTGTTATTATTCATTAATAATTAAGATGATTGTTAACTAAAGTGAGATTTTATTGATATTAAAATATAAATTAATTTTTTAATTATTTTTTATTTTAATAAATAATTATATATATTATATTTAAATTTATTTTAAGAATATATGTTAAAAATAAGGCTAAACACGCTGATACAAGATGGTATTTAAGTGTATCTAAATTTTTTTTTATTTTTTTATTAAAACACGGTTGAATAAAATATTTATAAACTTTGAGTAGTTTATATAGTTATCTTGCACCTAAAGTATTCATATTCTTAACAAATTTTAATATTTTAGTTAAATTCAAATAATATTAAATTTTTCATCAAATCATATCAAATGAAGAACAAAAAGCAAGTAGAGAAGTGAACAACCCAAAAAGGTTTGATAAAAGAATAATTTTACACCCTCCTTTAAATTTAACTAATATTGAAAAAAATTAATTAAATTTATATGTTTGATAAAGAGTATATTATTCTATCACTTCTATATATTTTTCCTCCCATGATTATTCATCAACAGGGAAAGCAATGACAAATAGTTCTAATAATTAATAATTAATCAATTAATTAATTATTTCCATTTAATGTGATATTAGACCTAAATAACTCCACTATTATTTAAGCTTTTAACTAATTTGCATGAATGATTAAAGAACACTTTGGCATGCATGCATATATGGCCGACCTCACATGTCTAATAGTGGGACCCAAATTATGTTTTCACTACAATTAGGGCTTAAAATGTCTCTCCTTGACCTAAACATGATTATTAACCCAAAAAAGTATATATATCACCGAATGTCCGAAAAGATAGAAGAAATTAAAAAAAAAAAAAAAAGAAAAAACGAAAAAGTTAGCTACCTAGTGGATCATTAATTATTATAGGCTGAGAAAATATTCAACAAAGAATAAAGAAGTAGAGATAAAATAATGTAGCTATATATAGAGATATATATATAGGAGGTAATAACGGGGAACATAAAGTCTGCTTGGTCACATGCATGTCACGATCCATCTTTTATTTTTTCTCCTTCTCTTCTTTTTATAATGTGGGTGTGATGAATGTTTAAAGAAAAAAAAAAGGTTGATTACTAGCCAGAAAAAAAAAAATAAAAGAAAGGTAGAAGAATAAGAAGAAATGGGCTATATATATATGGATAATTTGAATATAAAATTTGATATAATTGAATATAAATAAATGGTGAGACATTTATCAAAACGAAACCTTAATGTATATACTTGGTTAAAAATTAGGGTTTGTATTTCCTCTAATCACTATCATCGGAGAGATTTGTTGAGTATTTATATTATTAATGATACAATAATTAATCAGATTTCTCCTTCACCTTATCATAAAAACCAAGAACTAGATAATATAAACTATAAAGTGTTAAAACCCTAGACACTATACACTCACTAATTACCCCTCCCTCAAATAGCTAACAACTAAGATATAATGCTCAAATAATAACAGTAATAAGGGTTTGGCATATAATTATGTCCTACTTTTTCTCTCATAATAATATAATATATTATCATGTTAAATTGTTAATACGTAACATACTAAGATAGATATTAACACAGACATAAATACAGGATATGATATAATATGGGACATATCGAAACACGAATTTTAAAATTTTATTAGATGCAAAAATACATATACATGTATAAAATATAAAGTATTTTTTAGATAAATTATAATAATATTTTGATATTTTATTGGTATTATTTTTTAATTATTTTTAATATCTTATTTTAATTATATAAAATATTTAAAATATTTTTTGTTATAATAAATAATAATATATACTATTTTTAAATTTATTTTAAGAATACATTTAAAAATAAGACTAGATACGTTGATACGTGATAGTATCTATGTATGTTCAAGTGTGTCGAAATTTTTTTTATTTTTTATTAAGACACAGTTAAACACAACAGATACACGTGTCAAATAAATATCAATAAATATTATATCTAATATATATCCAACACACAAACACATCAATTCAATTAAGTGGCCGTCCTATATAGATAACATAAGACTATAGGGTAATGTTAGGTAGACAAAAAAAATAGCCAGAACTTGTCTTATTTAGCATTAATTAATTGTCGCAATAATTAATAAATGCTAAATAAAGCAAGTTATGACTGTTTTTTGCTGATTTTCTTTGGTTACCAAACATTTTCGAGACTATATATATGCCCATCCATAAATTTTACACGCACATTCATATTATTCCACCGTTTTTGACGTAACTTTGAAGTTTGTTGCATGCTATATCATATCCTCAATCTAAGGGATTTCATGAGATAATTAATGAAGCTCCTTTTCTCCTAATTATGGTCCCCAGCCATCATTTCATGCATGTAGTTGAAATTAGAGACCCACATCACTTTCATGTTCATATGTAACTTTGTGTACCATTTTATTAAAGTGGGATTTTTAATTTTTTTTTTTCAGATACTAGCCAATAATACACCATTGATCTGTGTGTAACTATGAACATATATAGTTGGCACAAACCATCATGCTCATTATTATATATTATTATCGTTGATTTTTAATTTGGTATATATAATAAAGAAGCCAAAATTTTGGTATACGATTTTTTTCCCTTAAAAATCAAGTGGAGAATACATTATTATTCTTAACAATTTGGCATACATATATGACATCAATTTGTCACTTTTAAGTTTTAAGTTTGTAGATAAATATATATAACAAAAAGTTTATTGCCTTTATTTTACACCATTTTACCCCTCGAATTTATTTTGAGAAAATATTCAAAGAAATGACTATTAATTAATTTATAGTCATTCTCACATGCAACTTCTTGCAAAAACATTAAAACAATTAGTGTAATTCGTTTTATTATAATGATTTTTTAAAAATTTATTTATCTAACACGTATATTAAATATTTTATTGAAAAAATAAAAATCAATTTATCCAATAAGAATAATTTTTAAAATTTTTTTGGAATAATAAAAAATTATTAGAACCAATTTGAGTATTTAACTCTTAAAAGTATCAATTATATTGCTTATAATATACATAGTCTTAGAAACTTTGGGTAAATAATTAAAAAAATATATACATGGGTACGCATTTCATGGAAAAAGAAGATTAGAAATGTACCATCTAAGTGTGGGGAAAACACTTTAAGCTTTGCATCAGAGTGCAATATCCATCATCATTCATCAAAAGCAGATAGAAAACACAGTATGTAGTAAGCATAAATAGTTAGAATGTTCAGGTTAAAGAAGGAATAACTTTGACTGCAAAAGAACACAAACACACACACATAGATATGAGGAATTATTATTATTGGATTGTCAAATTAAATTGACTTTAGAGATTTAATAATATTGTGATGTGATATGAGTGAGTGGTGAAAAGAGAGCATATAGTTTACAAAGTGGAAAGAAGCAGTGTTAAGAGAAGGCTGACCATTGACCCCACAAAGAAAAGAAAGAAGATATGAAAAAGAAAGTATAAAAACAGCTTTATGGGGAATCAGGATATTGTAGGTTGCATGATTGATCTCAAGTAAACATATTCTTGCTCTTAGATTTTTTTTTTTTTTTTTTAATTTAGATTTAGATGGCATGTTTTTATTTGGCATATAAATTTAAGTATATAGTTATTAATTTTCAATGGTTGTGTTTGATTTAGATAAATGTATAGAGAGATATATAAATCTCACGGAATTACTTATTCTAAAAATTTAAACGAGTGATTTTTATTATAAAAATTATGATGTCATAAAATTACTTATTAGAAAAACTAAAATTAATGGATAATAATATATGAATAATTATATATCTTACAAATAAATACAAGTATAAATTAATATTCTTTTTCTCTTCTTCATCTTCAGTACCAACCCCCCCCCCCCCCCCTCTCTTATTAAGAGAGACTTTCAATAGAATATGTAGTTACATACTCTTTTTTTTTTTGAGAGCTCCCAAAAGCTCCATTAATGTTAAAGAGAAAAATCACATTAGATTTTTTTCTTCTTATTTTCAGAAAAGATCAATTAATTAGGTTTTTTTTTTTTTGAAAGCACATCCTAAAGAACAATCCAAACTACTTGGTAAATATATTGTAAAAAGGAATCATAATGGACTATTCAGATGCACTGTTGAAAAGAGGGGTCACCTTCAGAATCAGAATGATCAACGGTCATCGAGATAACATGGGTAAGAAAGATGAGAAAATTTACAAAATCCATTGTTTGTGTTTATCTTTTATGACTTGTGGAAAAAGAAAACCTTTATAATGAGTTTATCATAATTCCTTTGTTATTTCCAGTTTTTCTCTAGTAATAAATATTTAAAAGTTAAATATTCAAAGAATAAGAAAATTATCAGTAGCAGCCTTTACCTAGTAATCTGGATCACTCCAAAAATAAAATTAAAAATGAAAAAGTAATCACGTTGATGCCATGCATTTTCGATAAGATCATAAACAAAGATTGTCAAGTTTTAACGAACCTTTCATTCCAAGTTTTATCTAACCTAGTAGAATCCATATTGTGTAATCATTTATTTATTTACATCCTTTATCCTTTTTCCCGGAACAGAAATATCTCTTATCTCTTATTTTATAGATTGACAGCATGTAAAAAACAATGTTTCCGAATTGCAAGACCACTCTACTACTATGAAAATTCTACACTATGGTACAATTTGCAGGGATTGTCAAAAACTGCTGCTTCAGCTATGCCTTCCTCAATTGGATCGTTAATAAGTAACAAATGCGCTTTGTCGTGTCCTGTGCCGATGTTAGTGTTCTATTGATATCAACCTTGTCTCAAGAAACTTTTCAACCTGTAAATTTGATCATCCGAAACCAAAAAATGTCAGCTTAGAAGAAGACAGTGATGAAAACCAAAATGGCATTACAACAGTTTAGGTTCTATTATTATGAATTATCCATATACCTTAAATTGAACATATCAAAGCTTGCAATTCTATTGAGGTGCATGGTTTGCCCTTACCCATGTGGCATATATTCCATGATCTTTAACTCTGCATAAATAGCATATCACAAAACCACTTATGCTTAATTGAATCAAACAACAAAATAGTATGCAATGCATCAAACTGAAGTCCAATGAGAACCCAGGAAAAGAATAGTAACATATCAAGCATGATGGTTTCCTTACAAATGCAAATCATCTCGATCAATCTCGGTGAACAGGTTAATATAGAAACGAAATCCATCCGCACTTATATCTCTGCATAGCAAACCTGAAAAGATTCAACCAAGATCACAAGTTAGAACACGGTTATCTTGCTTAAACTATTGAAGTAGTAAGCACTACCATACCCTTGCTCTCAGCAGACAGAAGATGCTCCTTCGCCATTGCTGGGGCAACTCCAAGTGTCCTTGCAGCATCACTAGCACTTATTCCAGCCCGAAGAGTATCGGGCTTCATAACAAGCACCTTGATTTTAGTGAAAACCTGCACCAAATCATACTTGCTTAAGTCAAACTTAACCACCTTTTTAATATAAGATGAGGTTGACGTCAAAATGACAAAAACGTGAATGAAGATTGACAACATTAGAAAGGGGCCTTATCTGTTTACAACAGAGAGACAAACAAAAATTAAAGAAACCTTATCCAATATATATAAAGCCAGCAGACATTTGGAGTTAATGATGTTGAGTTTACCAACGCAGAATTAGGGAAACATTTGGGTAAAATCACTAATGCAAAGATGCCAACAAAAGGACATGACTTTATCCACCACATGATGAAATACAAAAAAATATCTATGCAAAAGGAACAGTGATGGCTGCTATGGTTTGAACATGAACATGGCTTATGATTACCAATTAAAAATAAAAAAATATGGTGCTTTTGATTTATATAGCCAACCCTGCCTATTTTCAGCTACCATAGTCCAAGACTGCAAGCAAAACAAAAGCTCTTAAGGCCACAAACTTCGAGAGTTACATGGAAGCATCCAATAGTAGAAAAGACCACAAAAAAGGGGAGAAAACATAGTAAGGCAAACCAAAATGCAGGAAGATGAAATGAGAACAAGTTCTACTTCACAATGCAAGGAAGAAGAGAATAAGCAACGCATAGGCCTTTAAATTTTCCCCGTTTTGTATGGCCTGAAGCTAAAATAATCTCTGGAAAGGGTGAAGGCAAGGATAAAGGTGGAGCAGAAGAAGAAAATCCATCTCCAGAATATTTCATGGGAACTTCGATTCTGAAAAACATAACTTTCCATTTCCTTTTTTTTAACCATCTTACTTCCTTATGTTTCTAGATTATGCCCTCCACTAGATGGGAGAAGAATTAGTTTTCAAAAGGTAATAACAACATCAAACCTAAAAGAGATATAAAACTGACCGGAAACCAAAAAGATAAATGAACTAACCTCCTCATCACTGTGGGACTTATTCTGTATTACCATGACTCCACTGTCAAACTTACGTAGAACCACGGGGCTGAAATAATTAAATAAGATTATCAATGAATGGAAGTACAGATGACAAAAAAGAGGACTAAATTATAGAATCAAACAAGGTAGAATACAAGGAGTTTGATTCAAGTCAGCTACTACCCATGCCTACACTATGACTTCACTTTATCATGCATTGTAACTGAAGTTATTAATATCAAAGACAATGTCATACTACGTACACATCAAACTTCTCCCACAGGGAACATGCTTGTAACAAATCATCAGGTGAGATTAACTCTGTTTATTAGACAACCAAAACAAGCGAGGAATTAGTTCAAAAATGTAAAACTAGAGGCATAACCAATTCAAGGAAGCACAGAAGGGAAAGATTATTAGAACCTGTGCCACGAGCGCGATTGAAGAGACAATAAATATCAATAAGATTGACTATTCCTCCAGCTCTCTCAAGTGGAACTTTGACAAAATCTGCCAACTAAGTATTAGCACGAGCAGATTAGAATACAACAACAAAAAGTACAGCTAGAAGAAATCATGTTTTTTTCTACAAGTTGGAGTTTTCTACAAGTTCTGAATTGGAATAGTTTTATCAAATACAAATTTAACAAAAGACAGCTAGTCAAGTGAGTGAGTAAAATTAATTAGATCCGCCGAATTAACAGGATGCAGAGACCATTGTTTTTCCCACTACTTTTAAACCAAAATGAAATTCATATCGAATGATATGAAAGTACAGCCTAAAGGAAAATTTACTAGCAAAGTATCAAAACTAACGACTCAGTTATCCCAACTCACCCACCCACCCACCCCAATAGTTTTCCAGGCTCGAGTCATACAGCAACATTATGTCAAACTGCAACATGGGTAAATGGCATCCAATGAGGATAGATGATAATACACATGATATCCTTTGATTTGAGCACACTAAACCTTGCGGGAGAGGTCAATGTCATGTTTATAAGAGATGTTAGTATCACATTTTACAAAATACAAGAATGCCGAGTGTCGTATATCCTAAATCTCACGGGGAGTTAGTGTATAATATTACAAACAAAAGGGTGTTGAGAGTAATATTGCCTAATCACAAGAAATTAGTGTAAATTACTCTATTTTGTATGCATCAAGAGGATATTAATGTATTATGTCGACTGATTGATAGATGTTATTCCAACCTTTAGCTGCCTTCACTCATGTTATGCCTAGCTGTCTAGTATTTTTACTTCCTAATATTACCCTTGATATCATTTCAATAGTCCTGCTATACGAGCAAAACTTAAATGCCACCATTATATTCAGAAAATAAAGAATTTTTCAAATATTACTAAACAACATAAATCCCAAAAACTCCAATCCTATAATTTTGTCTTTTTCCTTTAAAAGAAAAAGGAAAGTAAAACTAGTCTCCATGATAAATATGTTGAACTGTGACTTGTAGGAGCATAAATAATAACTGGGAATCTTATTAACAATGCTGATTTTTCCCCCCAACACCAAATCAACCTTTTAAATGTTAACATAATGATCCATCTTAAAGTCTGTCTTAGAATTTTCAATGCATCTTGATGATTGGGAAATAATTTTGCAAATGAGAAGAAACGATAAGCGAACCTGACGGGATAACTGTTGATGATACATAGCACCCGCAGACTCTTTGGTAACGGGGGATATTATACCAACACTCAACAACCAATCTTGCATCTCTTCCTTCGTACCCATCTCCTCATCATTAGATGCATTGGTTTGAGAAGTTGAGCCAGACAAAAGTTTTTGCCTCATTTTTTCTGCTAGCATTACCATCTCTTTGGCCTTGCTCTGCAATCAAATCAGTTATGTTTTCTTTTTGTTAAATAGATCCAAATAACAAAGAAACACATTTCCAACAGCAGGGAATCAGCAGGGTCAGCAAAGGTTATAGGAAAAACATTGTTTAGAATACCTTCCCCACAAAATAAAAACATTATCCAATATTTCCTGTTACCTATGCCAAGCAAATATGATAGCACTTTGGTGGAATGAATATATGTTCAGGTGGAGGGTAGTTCTATAACTAGAGGTAGAAGAGACCATATTAAAAGAGGAGATTTAAATATAAATGGTTCAAACCTGGCTACAATTTGTAACAGAACATATGGCTTCATTTTATCATGGGATAAGGCTTAGTCGTTGTTAGTGTAAAAACACATCACAAAGACATCTATACCTGTATCACCACATCAACAACTACTACCTTGAAAGACTTGCAAGCAGAAGCATTTCGTTAAACGGTAAGATAAAACCCTTTCAACTGACATTGCATCAAAATAAATCTAATCATGATAAACACAAGGATTCAAGAAAGCAACACATTTCTGAATCCTGATCAAAATCCAACTAACCCATGATCACAACTACCCAAAGGCTTACATAACATCTATATAGTTTGATAAAACAGAATTCAATTCATCCAATTTGTCATCCTTCCACTCTTGATCCTATAAGCTAAAATTGAATTTATCAACAATATGAAAGAAACACCATATCCTAAATAGCTACCACAACAGAATCCAATAAATATCTGAGTAAACATGAACCACATTACCATGAGAGCATTCAAATCTTGAAATGCATCCTGCAAGCTCTTATCAGTACTCTCCCACATCTCCTGCTCCTTCCTCAGTATCCCTGCCACTCCCACCATCCTCACAGTCCCATCGCTCGAATAAATACCACTCGAAGCCGGAGCCGAACCTGAATTCGAACTGAAACCCGAGCCCGAACTGGAGCCCGGAGCAGGCCCGTCATCCTCCCAGGCCCTGGCGCGCCAATTCTCCCAAAACTTGGTGAGGAAGGCATCACAGTCCCCCTTGCCCCTCAAAACAATCGTTGCTACCACCGATCTCAAACCGTGGCCCGAAACCCTACCGTCCGGCGTCAGCGACAGCTGGAAGCGGATCCTCGGCGAAGCAAACATGGACTTGATGGACTTCTTGTGGGAGAAAATGTGGGAAATTGCGGCGAGGGGGACGGCAAAGGCGCCGGTAATTTCGGAGGAGGAAGAATCGGAAATCCAGAGGAGGCGGTGGCTCGTGAGGATAAGGAGGCCCGATTTGAGATTAGGGAAGGGGATGGTGGTGGGTTCGTCTTCGGAGATAAGGTCCACAGAAGAGAGATAGAAGCATTCGATTTCGTTCCGTTGGAGAACCGGCCGGCCGCTTGCGGTGAGCTGCACCGGCGGCAGGAAGTTACCGGACATCGGAGACGCCGGCGATTGCGAGTGACAAAATTCGACGCCAAGACTAAAGTCGCGGCACAGCCT
The DNA here is from genome assembly GCF_003086295.3 of Arachis hypogaea. Taxonomy (NCBI): domain Eukaryota; kingdom Viridiplantae; phylum Streptophyta; class Magnoliopsida; order Fabales; family Fabaceae; genus Arachis; species Arachis hypogaea. Next base: position 116,937,532 of record NC_092041.1, on the reverse strand, counting down.
CGTAGACTTCACTTCTTCTGTTTCTGTGTTCTTAATTCTTTTTATGTATTTTTATGAACCCTATATTTTTCCATTTTTAATATGCAGGTAGCATAATTTTATTAAGAATCCAATTAACCAAGTCTTATTTAACTGAAGTCCTATAAAAGGAAATTTTTGTTTCCATATTCAAAGCTAAAATTATTAATTGGAGAGATTAAAATAATTTCCACTTTATATATTGATTAAGTATCATCATGGTTGATTCAAAGGTTTAATAATTTAAACTATGTAACTAAATGGTATATATATTAGAATAAAATATAATTCTCCTTCAACAGAGATAACAATAATGTACTTATTACTTATCCTTTAAGCTTTAGCATAAAATACAATTTTTTTCTTTAAAATATAAAAATATTATAATTTTGTCACCTCACTTAATAACAAAACCGCTATTGATTAACCGGTTTTTTAGATGATTCGATCATTTTAGACTCCATATATTATTGCAAAACAAACTTATTCACGGTACCTAATATTTACATATCTACTACAATATTATTGTAATCCAAGTTCAATCAAGTAGACTAAACACGAACAAAAATCACTCTTATTAAAAGAATGTGATTATACACGCTTTACGATGTCGTCATCATCATTTTTTTTTTGCGTTTCTCTTCCTTCTTCTCCTCTTTCTTTTTAGCATTCTTTTTTCTTTGACGTTTTTTTTTTTTATCGTTATTCGTTTGTTGCTGCATTTTTTTCTTTCCTCCTCCTCACCTTGGTGATGTTGCAGCATTAAACTCTCTTGTTTGACGTTCATCCAAAAGAACTTCATCCCTGCATATGTATGTAGACAAGAATAACTCTTAGAATCGATTCTTGTAAAAAATGGATCTCTTCTTTTTGTTTTCAGAAGTCAAGCATTGCCATGAAAGCTTCTGCCGGTACATCCTTTAGAGTAAGCTCTGAGGTCATGCTTTAACTCATTCCATTTGTGAAAAATCTGGAAAAATGATGAAATACTTTATATTGGGAACATACCAAAATGTGAAACACTATCACTACCAAACATTAAATAAACATTGCATGCAGTAGGAGAAATTTAAATCTCATACAGACATAAGTCGAAATCCCTGTTTCTGTATAGCATCCTACCTTGCATTGAATGACTCAGGCACAATACATTGCATGTTGAAACAATTTATAATTGTATTGAGGAATTAATTGGTTGGTCTCACAAGTAAAAAAGATCTGTCCAATGGCATCCTAGAGTAATGACTTATTTTTTATAATTACATTTGTATAATAGTTTAGGCATACTGTCATTTTGATCGAATCATTGTTAGCATATATGTCAAGAATTTAAATATTGAAAGATAATAGCCAATACACTACAATATGATTGAGATAATATTTAAAAAGTGTTACCTATAAAAAGTTGTCTTTGATCTATAGCAACGTTTTGAGACTTGAGGCAACACTTTTAGGGGACCTTGCCGATGCAGTCGTTGCCTTAGATCGAAGCAATATTTTTTGCTTCAAAAGCAACGCTTCTAAAAAGAATTCTTTAGAAGGATTGCTTATTTTTTAAAATAGACTATGCTTCTGAACTATTTTAGACAACACTTTACCCCTGCTCTTTTAGCTGTGATGCTTCAACTACTAGCAAAAAGTGTCGTCTCTTCCTCTGAATATGCAACACGTTAAAATGTCGCCTATTGTTTAGAATATATAACACGTTAAAATATTGCCTATTTATTTGAAGTTGCAACCTAGTAAAGTGTTGCATGTCAGTTTGATATGCAACCCTTAAAAGCATTGCCTATTCTTCTAAATAAGTAAATATGCAACCCTTAAAAGGTTCTCTTTTTGGCTAAAAATAAGGGTTATTTTTGCAGTGAAAATACAAAAGAAACGTGTAATCATTTTAATTATTAAATAAATTTGTACACAATAAAATTCAGAAAAGAGATAAAATCTTAATAGCTAATAAAGTTCTAATTAAAATAAATATTAAAAAGTTCAACTAGCATTTCAAATACATATACTCATGTTTGCCAATGTCATAACAATTTGGTGAAGAAAAAGATCTTAGCCTGGTTGAAAACTCATCAGATTCGAAAACAAAAGATTGTTGCTGGAGGCAAAGATTCTAGCTTAGTTGAACGCTCGTCAGATATGGTAGACCTCCGTCATCTCCGTGATTTTGATTGTCTAAAGAATTACAAACAGACGCTTGATTATTCTTAGAAGTCAGGTATTGATGTGCATCCAGAGATGAAAAAAAAAAACATCAACCCAGGACCAGGAAATGAGCAAGTTTCTTATCATAAGCCTTAGGCAGAAGCTGAAACATCAACCAAAATAGACTTGGTTTGATGCATGTAGCCCCAGCAAATTTGAATGCCCCTGCTCACCAATAAATATCTCTTGACAGAATCTGCAAATGTATATTATGGGCAGATATAAGAATGAAATGATCTCAACAACTTCAGCTCTCAAAACAGGAAAGACAATAGGTCCAAAGGTAAGATACTAACTTAACAGGTAAGACAATAGTGCTAACAAGATTACAATTATCTCGTGGAAGTAGAACAAGATTAACTTCCTAACTCAATGTAAAAACATCCACATTTTTTTCAAAAGAAAATCTCAGAGCATTCATAATGTGGTTTAATTTGCGAGTTGTTTTGGAAAAGATTAGAAGAATAACATGGTGTCCGAAGGTGAACCACATAGTATCCGATTATGAATTGAGCGCAGTGCAAAGCGACAGGAAAATGGTAACTTGCAGGAAAACAGGAATCTTCTGGAGATAAATCTATACTCTGTTGCTCATCCTTGTGATATTCTACATTCAGCCCATTGATGAAATAAGTAATTTATATACCCTTGCAACAAACTCAAGCCAAACAAACAGTCACGTAACAGTAACAAAAATGCAGTTATTGTTTGCAGGAACCTATTCCATTAACCATGCTAGAAAAATATCCAAAGTATATTGGAGACTAGTAAAATGACAAGCACAGGTGTTTTTGGTCTCGTATTTCATCTCACCATTTCATCACATGCTGCAAGCAAAGCACCATAAGGATACAGATGTGGATATCCTGCAATCTGATTCAAGAAAGCCTCAGCTAAATCAAGCTCTAGTGCACGGCTGCAACTGACTGAAAGTGCTGCCAAAGTTGAATCAAGTGGCTTCAAATTATTCTGTTTCATTTTCTTTAACTGCAAATTAGATTAAGTGATAATAAGGTCAAAATAAAATTGTATTTTACCAAAACAAGTATATAACCACTTAAGCAGGCATGAGGTCAATTGTGTCACATTAGATATCAATTTCAAGTTCCAATACCATGAAGCAATTAATGATCAATTAAGCCCAAAAGTAAGTGGATGAAATTTCCATGAATTCCCTCTGGTAGCAGCCCGCTCAAAGAATAATAGAATAAGGAAAAAAAAACTAAAATAATATAAAAGTTACCAAAAATAAGTGACTTTGAACACAATGATTGTAACAGAACTTACTATTTCCATGCCATCCTTAAAATGTCTTTGAGAAACAACTGCTCTAACAAGGCAATCATATGCATGCCTGCTTGGGTCCAAACCAAGGTCTTGCATCTGAAGACAAAAGAGTCCTTCAATATGTTGAGAGGTATTATTCTAATGAAGTTGTCAATAAATACAGATTCCTCAAAATTTCCCATAAAAGACAAATAATGTGTTATGAAAGAGTTTTGAAAGGAAAAATGTATTGAGACAGTAACACCAATATTCATATCATATCTGCTATTCTGATTGACATTAAACTAAAGGGTGCTTTAAATATTTGAGATCTGGGGGTCTGACATGAAAAAAAAAAAAAAAAAAATTGACATAGTAGAATTCAACTTATAGAGAAACTTTCAGGATTTCAAAGTTTTGAAGGAAAATAGAATCTATTGACCCGTATTACCATCACACATAGATTATACACGCATACCGGAATGGTCTGTAATTTACATCCTCACGCGAGCAGAAAAATAATACGGAAATAAAAAAATAATATAATACGGAAAATAATGGAGAGAAGAGGGAGAGAAAAGGATGAACAAATTCAATTTTTATTTATTTCATTTTTTTTTTGAAAAACAACAAAAAAAAAATTACAAGGAATCATTGAATCTAAGAAAAAGAAAAAAGGAAAAAGAAAAAATAGAGCTAATCCCAGATTAAGGTTCTAAAAACCCTAATTTCTAAAAACCGTACCTTTATACAAAATTGACCGATGAGCCGTAGAAAAAACCCTACCTTTATACAAAGAAGAAGCTAATCCCAGATTAGGGTTTTTAGAAATTAGGGATTTTTGTATAATCAAGAACTCTAATTTCTAAAATCCCTAATTTCTAAAAACCCTACCACTATACAAAATTGACCCGATCATCTGCGTGGAGCAATTGTAGGCTATGCCTCTGTCTGTTCTCCATCAGTCTCAATAGCTTCCTCTTCCCGGCAACCATTGCCTTCTCCATCAGCCTCACTCGCTTCCTCTTCCCGGCAGCGGCGGCGTAGCTCTTCTTTCAGATGGAGAATCATCGGTAACAGTGAGTGATCGAGCAATAGGACTTTCAGGCTTATAGCAGGGTGGGACTTTAATTTTATCTGATATTAGTTAATTAAAGAAATCAATTTATTAAAATATTTTTTAATTAATTAATTAATAATAAGCCTTAGGAAAAAAACTAATCTCTATCATTGTTGTTAACTTAGAAATTGACAATAGACAAGTAATAAGGAATTCATAAAAAAAATAAATAATAAATTTTGTCTATCATTAATATTATTGGTGAAAAATATTTATTAAAAAAAATTAAAATATTAAGTCATTAATAAACATCTTTAGATGAAAGACATCAAATTCAAAAAAAAAAAAAAAAAAGCTAAAATTATAGATTCTTGAATTTTGTCAAGCTATAATGAATTAATTTTTTTTGTATATAAGAAACCATTTAATATATTTAAAAGATAAAATATTATGATAAATTTTAAAAGAAATATATATTTGAACTAAAATAAAATTAGTTGATATATTTTGACTTATTCTAAAAGTTGTCACGTGTCAATTTACAAGTTTTGATATGCCAATTTAAAATAATAATATTAAAAGTTTAATCTAATCTTTATTTTTTTGGTAATTTCACGTTAAAAATGATTTTAGTCATTATTATTTAAACAATATTTTATCAAATATAATTGCTTTTGAATCAAAATATCCAAACATAAATCACGTTGAAACAAACTTAATTTTAATCAAAATCAATTCTAATATAATTAAATTGAACTCAACTCCTCTTTACAAAAACTAAACTAAACACACACTTAAATTTCTTTGAGAATTTACCAAAAAGAGTGTAATTTTAAAATCAATTCTCATACCAATTTAACTTAACATATCAAATGTCAAAAATATCCCTATTTAAATAAATAGATATTTAATAAAATAATTTTGTCAATGGCAAAATTATAAAAGAAGAAAATTTAACTCATATAAAAGTTATTCCAAACTAATTTAACTCATGTAAAAATTGTTCCAAATTAAAAAATTGAATTCTATTCTATTAGTATATTAAAATCATTTCAAACCATAGAATTAAATTTCAAATAAAAATAAATTCTTTTTTTAAAAAAAATAAAATCTTTTTTTCATACTCATACTTTTCAAACAAACTCCTAATATGTAGTTTCGAATATTTTCAAACAAATAATAGTATTTTTTACAAAAAAGTAAATAAGCATAAAAGACTGGCAAAATCTTTTTCCATTTTTTTACTTCTCCTCTTATGAGCTTATATGAGAACTATGATGCACGGACACTGACACGGACACGGAACACGACACGACACGGGACACGCTGACACGCGAATTTTAAAATCTTACCTGACACGGGGACACGTATACATATAAAATATAAAGTAGTTTTTAGATAAATCGTAATGATATTTTGATATTCTATTGATATTAAAATATAAATTAAAAATTTTAATTATTTTTAGAGGTAAGTACGATTTTGGTCCCTTAAGTTTAGTGCCAGAATAGAATTCGTCCCTCTTGTTATTTTGTCATTAAAATCGTCCTTAATATTTTTTTTCGTATTAAAATCGTCCTTTTTATTAAAATTTTTAATTTAATACCTAAACTACCCCTATTCCTATTTTAATAATAAAAATTATAAAATTAAAAAAAAAAAAAACAAAACGCGTTTGGGGAGGAGGGGGGGGAAGAAAACGCGTGGGTGGGTGAGGGGGGAGGGAGATGGCGCCGGGGAGGGGAGGGGAAGGGAGCGGGGGAGGGGGATGGCGCCGGGGAGGGAGCTGCTCACGTTGCTGCCGTCAGACCCTGTCGCCGCCGTTCGTGCTTCAGTCGCCGCTGCTGGTCGCCGCCTCATCGCTGCTGCTCGTCGCCTCTGCTTCTTGCTTCGTCTTCTGCTTCTTCTTCTTCTTCTTCTTCTTCCCTTCTTCTTCTTCTTCTTCTTATTATTATTATTGTTGTTGCTGATTTGTTGCTGATTTGTGGAATATTATTGTTGTTTTCTGTTTCTGATTTGTTGATTTGGGTGAGGGGGAGACGGGGAGGGGGAGGTGACGCGGGGTGGGGGTGGAGGTGCTGGGAAGGGAAGACGGGGAGAGGGGGGGTGACGCCGGGTGGGGGTGGGGGTGCTGGGAAGGGAAGACGGGGAGAGGGGGGGTGACGCCGGGTGGGGGTGCTGGGAAGGGAAGACGGGGAGGGGGGTGACGCCGGGTGGGGGTGCTGGGAAGGGAAGACGGGGAGGGGGAGGGGAAAGGGGGGGGAGGACGACGGCAGCGTTGATGGTGGTGCTGCGGTGGTGTTGGTGGAGGTTGTGGCGGTGGTGTTGGTGTTGGTGGTGGTGGTGGTGGTGGAGGAAATAATTATGTTGGTAGTGGTGAGGGTATTTTTGTCCAAAAAAAATAAAAAGGACGATTTTAATACGAAAAAAACATTAAGGACGATTTTAATGGCAAAATAACAAGAGGGACGAATTCGATTCTGGCACTAAATTTAAGGGACCAAAATCGTACTTACCCCCTTATTTTTAATATTTTATTTTAATTATATCAAGTATTTAAAATATTTTTTTATTTTAATAAATAATAATATATTATATCTAAATTTATTTTAAGAATATATGTTAAGAATAAGACTGGACACGCTGACACGTGACGGTATTTAGGCGTGTCCATATGTGTCTGGAGAAAAATTTTTTATTTTTTATTAAGACACGGTTGGACACAGCAGATACGCGTGTCGGACGAGTGTCGGTGAGTGTCGTGTCCGAAATGTGTCTGACACGCGGACACGGCAACTCAGCGAAGTGTCCGTACTTCATAGTATGAGAATGAACTCTTAGATCTTACATCAACATTAATGGTTAGATTAAGATTATATAATATTTTAGTAATTTTTTGTTTAAAAACCTTACCATAAAAACCTAGTATTATAAAATCCATCTTTAAAAAATTATATATATATATATATATATATATATATATATATATATATATATATATATATATATATTACTAGAATGTGTATTAATATTTTTTTACAGTATTTTTTAATTTAAGAGACTAATAATTAAAAAATTATTACTAATCAATGAGTTATTGTATACAAATTAAAATTTAAATATAACCACTAAATCAACCCAAGTTAATTATGAGATAAGAATTACATTGCATGAAAAAACAATTTATTTCTATTAATTTCTTAGTTTAGAATAATTTAACATATAAATAAAATTGAATTGTTTTTTGGATTGGAATGACTGTTAAATTCTCATTTGATTTATAAATACAGGGGAAGAAGAGTTATTAACCAAATGTCACACTCCAAAATTGCCACCTGCTGACAACATGGGTCAGCACAGTAGAATTTTGTGATTAAAAATATGGTGAATTATATGGTAAAGATGTAATTTTATAGATTTTTTCTTTAATAAGATGAAAGAGAGATTGATAAAAATAAAATCCATATTTTGAATAATAATAAAATAATAAAAAATAACTATAAAAATACTCTTTCTCTATACCACTTTAATCTATATACTAAAGGGCCTCTAAAAATATAGGAAAAGATAGAAGCCTACTCCCTTTACATTATTATTGTCAAAATTGTATATTATATTATTTCTTTGCATAGCACGAGCATATTACACAAGGTCCAAAGTAAAATAAATACACTTTATTAGTAAAGCATACTTAGACCACTAGTTGAATTTACCACCCACAATTATCCTACACTCGATGCCTGTTATTATAGATATCTCCGTTTTATCTCCAAAGCAAAACACGAGCCTCATCCATAAATTATTTATTCAAATAACTAATTACTTAATAACCAACTAGTTACTTAATAACCGTAATGTACATGACAGAGCCAAGCTCATAAAGGTGAGTGTCTGATATTTGATGGTATGCTATGGTCATGACTGATGTAGTACCAAAGCAAAAGTGTTTCTTTTCTAATGGAAGTAACCATACAGTTCCAGGTAACAGATAGAGAAGTTCCAGGGATTGGTGGCATCAACGGTCGGCCGAGTCAAAACAACCCGAAAATACCTAAAGGGAAGTAAAGCGTTGGGTCCGGTTATTGACCAAGATGCAAACTGACCCGGCTTGCACACTGTTCCATCATTTTCATGGACTTTCAAGTTTGTCCAATTCTTCCCATCAAGTGAGCCCTGAAAGTTTCCCACAACATAAATAACTTTTGACCCAAGAAATAACATAATCATGTAATTCTTCCCTTGTATATAACAGCTCATAATTCCATGCCTTTTTTGGGGTTAAAGCCAAATATACCCTACTACACGTGGCAACATTTTTTTGGTGGAACCGTGAATTTATCGTGTTTCTTCCTTACAGTTTTACAAAGATTTAATTTTTGTTATTATCATTTAGAACAAGTGAATGACTATCAGTTCACAGTTAAGTTTAACAAATCTTTAACACGAAATCATAAACAAAGCAAAGATTGTGTACCTGAAAATTCCAACTTCTTGGGAAGGCCTTGGAACCGTCCTGCCTAAGCGTATAGTAGTTGCACATGAGCTGCATCCAATCATTTTCCATTTTAATTTTAGAACATTGCCTCCATCTATTGAGTTATGATTTACTCGTATATAGTTGCAGTTCTACTTCTAAGCACTTACTTAAATTAAGGTTGGAGGATACAAAAAAAAAAAAAAAAGAAAGAAAAAAGAAAAAGAAAAGATCTTCAAAGTAAAAGTCTATTACTATGCAGTCATATATGTAATCTTGATGGTTTTCTAAAACTTCATATACCTGATGGTCTTGGCCAAGATCAACCGTCCACCAAGAACAGATATGGCCATTTTCCAATCGAGGCCCAGCATAGCATGTTCCCTGTGATAGCCAAATGAGTTTTGAGTACCATCTAAGAAGCTATAAATTCCATCGACAATTACACTAGAAATATTTTAGCATACCTGGTAGGTTCTTGAGACCAAAACTTTGGGATCGGTGTATCTCGAGCGGGGACTGCTCGCTGTGATGGTAATTGTCTTTCGCTGACAACAGATATAATTTGTTAATGAGGTGCATATATAGTTCACTTATTGGAGCTTGCACTTGAAACTACCAAAGGACATCAATAGGAAAAATGTAAAGTAGATGATCTACCACCTCTGCTAAGAGAGGATTGACCCATGGGTGTTCACCATAGGATGTGCCTGCAAAGTACAAAACTCCATGGTTGTCCCCATCACAAATGTACTGGAGCTCCCGGTAACTGGAATGTCTATGTTGGAATCTAACCCTATAAGGAAATCCAATGTGAGCCGTTCCATTTAGAAATGACACTAGAGGGAAGAGTTATGAAAATTATAAAGATGTGCGTGCTTTTTTAACTATTGAATCAGAATTCATGATACAGTTTAAAAAAAAAGAATATAGACTGTTCCACAATCTAAATTTTGAAAATCTTAACTCAACATGTGACTTAATGCCCGAATGAAGTTGAGGAAACAAAACTAAGTTGAAGAATTTACTTTTCTTCATTTTCCAGCCGCGCTTGTCCACATTGAATGAAATTGATAGCTTCAATAACCTGTAGTGAACAGCAGAATAGAACAATTACTCGGACAATATTTACAAAATTACATTACACAGATGTCTTGAAAAATAAACTAAAGTAAGACAGATGACTTACAAGATCTTGCAAAACAGGAATATGCGAGGTAATGTTGCTTTTCTGCAACTGCACAGAATTACAACGTACAGTCAGAATAAGCAAGCTCTTCGGCTTTACAATGTGCACTAATGTCTAACTTCATGTTATACAAACCTTCTCAAGTAAGGAATATGGTAGCAGCGGAAACCGCACAAATGGCAATAAGTCATAAACTGACTGCAGCCTCTCCCCAAAAAGGATCTCAGGTTCTGAATTAACCAGCAACTCATCCACCATTTCCCACCCAAGCAATTCTTTTGTTCTCATGCCGAACATTAGAATTGCGTTAAGAACTTTCTCCTCAGATGTTACTGTCAGATCTGGATGCTGCAAAATCCAAATATAAATTGTTAGAGGTAGACAAGACCTACTAAGACAGAATTTGCTAATAGTAAATTATCATATCTAAACTAGTTTGCAAGGAATTCAAAGATTAAACAACTATAAGCAGTAAGCACTATTCACATTGGGAATGCAGAAACCAATAAAACTTGTCTTCAACTTTTAAACATATCCACATAATCTTTTGTTGTTTGGCCACTCATTCCCAAGGAGCTTATCTACTTTATGTGCAATCTAATAGACAAGCAGGCCCTTTTAGATGTTATATTTTATTCAGCAATACCATTTGTGAATACACTGTCAAATTCAACAGAAAGAAAAACTTGAAGAGAGACACACCTTAATGATATTGATGAAAGTTGCCTCATCTAACGAAACAAAATCAGTACTTGAACTGATATAATAGTCAAAGTTCATTGAAATTCTCCTCTCTAATGTTTCTCTAATAGGTCTACATGATGGGATTGAAGAAATCACTTGGAGAAGTGGACATACTGAGTCCTGCAACAAAGTTCAACAGTTAGCTTCACAAGCTACGGCATTATTAGTTGCCAAAATTGTCTGCTTCCTCCTCCATTAAATTTCTGTATAATAGGAAAACTCTCTTGTTTGACGTTCATCCAAAAGAACTTCATCCCTGCATATGTATGTAGACAAGAATAACTCTTAGAATCGATTCTTGTAAAAAATGGATCTCTTCTTTTTGTTTTCAGAAGTCCAAAACCGCAACTCTCTTCTCCGATCAGTTAAGTGGCACCCACATGATAAATTATTCAAACTTCTATTAAGTACCAATTTATTTGTCATTCAAGTTAACCAATCTACCTCTGAGAGGCAATCTAAAAGCATTTTGCAGCATTCTTGATGAAGAAAAGTCACTCCAAATTGGTCAGCCAACAAAAGCAGCTGGAGAAACAATGCGCCAGAATCAATAATTTTGTCATTCAATTCACCATCGTATAAGAAGTCAAGCATTGCCATGAAAGCTTCTGCCGGTACATCCTTTAGAGTAATCTCTGAGGTCATGCTTTCACTCATTCCATTTGTGAACATCTGGAAAAATGATGAAATACTTTATATAGGGAACATATCAAAATGTGAAACACTATCATGCAAAACATATCACTACCAAACATTAAATAAACATTGCATGCAGTAGGAGAAATTTAAATCCCATAGAGATATAAGTTGAAATCCCTGTTTCTGTACAGCATCCTACCAATTAATTGTATTGAGGAATTAATTGGTTGGTCTCACAAGTAAAAAAGATCCGTCCAATGGCATCCTAGTATTATAACAGCGTATGTTGAATACCTCTCATCTCAATGCTAAACATGTTAATTCTCTTGATTACCTAAAAATGTTGGTTGTTTCTTCAATCTGAGAATGTAAAAGAAAATATATTCAAGAGATTTCAGGTCCTGTTCATTGTAAAAGTATAAAATAATAAAAAGTAAAAACTTAAAATGTCGGGAGAGTTTTGAATTTTGCTAAAATTTCCTTTCAAGGTTTTCTTGGATGTAATTAACTTTGGATTGAATTTCATTTGGTCAAACTTGCAATTTAATACTTCATTCATTTAAATAGAATCTTAGTGCTAGTTAGGGGCATAAATCTTGTTGCATCAAATCTCCAAAACCCACCTTCATGAGTTTAATTCCCATGTCATGCCATTGGCAGCTTAAGTTCAATCAAACAAAAATATGGTGAAATTGGCTCACCTTGGCAAACGGGACACTCCATAAACTGAGTACAACTTTATGTGCTCGTGCAACAAGGCCGTAACTCTCAATGTAGATATTTACGTCGCTGTACTGGCCAGTTAACTTGAATTGTCTGAGTCTCTCAATGCTGATAGGAAGCGAGGCCAAAGTCGAAGAATGCAGCTGAATGCACGGGTATGTTAATTCCACTATCTTGCTAGGATCAGACAGCTTATCATCTTGCTTAAGTCGTTCCATATTCTCCTCACATTGCTTCACCAGTGACATCACTTCAAACTGTAGGCTCAAAGCCCTCAATGATCCAAGCTGATGCTGCGGAATCTACATGACACAGACACAACACAGCAACCTTGTGAATATAAAATACTAACAGTAGGAATCAAGCAAGCTTAGCACCCCAACTCAAATAAAAATCGCCCGAGCCAAATTATAGTAGAACAGTAGAATCTAAACAACAAATTTATCAGTGAAAAAAAAAACCTTCCACAAGCACGGATTATTATTAGTACAATTAACTTCCACACTAAACAATCATGGCTAAAGTGCTCACATGTAACACCAATAATAGCATATGCCAAGGTTTATGATGCGGCTGTAACCTAGCCAAATTGGCACAGCAACAAACTCCATTTAAGTTCCAAACACATTAATAAAAAGAAAAAGAGCATCACAAAAGCTACAATATCTGCCATTAACAACAACCGCAGCAAATTTAAAACTTAAAAACCATCAGATAGAGTAATCATGATTATCTTAATACTTGAATGATCAGTTTAATGACCCTCATGGTGCCCAAAAGATTAGTTTCGCTTAAATTCACCTAGAGTAAGAACTAATTTGTCTACAAGCTGGATATTGGATAACTATATGACATTATAATCTTTCGAGTACTACAGGATAATATCAATCCAGGAAGATTATTCTATCAATAACTAACTTTTAAGAGTTAAATTGATGGAATAACACCGAACCTGGGTCCAGCCAGTGTATATGTACTGAAGCAGGGCATGAAGAACGCCATAAGAAACCATGGGCAGCTTAACTACGAACGACGAAGGCGAGCAGAAAGAAAAGTTCCCAGAAGCTGCCAAGATCGCCTTATGAGCAGGCACAGGCCGTTCCTCGGAACCAACTATGAACAACATGTCAGACAACTCCCAACTCTCAAGAAAATTCTTAAGTCCCCATTTCTCATAATCCATCATGATGATCTCTTCCCCTTCACCATCCTCAACCTGAGACACACCAAAACTCACGTGCTTCCACTGGGGCACGTGAGGCGTCAAAGACAACACATTTACATTCCTATACTTGACATGCTTGTCCCAGCTGCTCAGCCCAATGTACTGAACCCCACAGTTCGGGTTCGGGTCCCTCCACTGGAACACAACACCCTGGAGAGGGTAATTTCCATTACCAACACTTATCAAACCATCGTAAATGCTGATCCAGTAGCTCTGGAACGAGGAGGAACAGCACAAACCAATCCCTGCCACGTCTACAACGTTTTTCCCGTTGACCTCGATCCGAAGTCGCCGGTTCCGGTGGCTCCCCAATATCACGGTGTAGTGAGGGCTACTGTCCCTTTTATAGTGATACCTATGTTACACAAATTCAAATTAAATACAATACCATACGATATGGAAAATTTCTTGTCTATTACGAAAGAAAATGAATTTAAATATCTCGAAAATGGTTAGATTTTTCGAACTAACCAATCTTTAATAGGTATCGAATTAGTACCCTAAGCCAAGGATACCTAACAGTATATTTGAGCGCCAACAATTGAATGATGTAAACTATTTCGAAAACGGTTAGCTTTTTCGAACTAACCACATCGAATTAGTTTCTTCTATCGTTTCAATTGTGAGCGGTCAAATCTCAGATATGGTAGTTTTCTCGAATCAGTACCCTTGGCTTCCAACATTCTGACGAAACACCAAAGTGACGTCGTTGCAGGCGTAAGCCTCGAACGCCACGCAGCCGCGACCGGCTTCTCGGAACTTGAGATCCTCTCGCCACGCGCACTCGAATGGCGGAACCGTTAAGAACGTGTCCTTCTTCTCCACCATCGTCGGTTGAGATCTAACTAATTCGTAAATTCCACTTTCTAGAGTGATCGGTATTTGAGAAGGAAAAAAAAAAGAAAGAAAGAAAGTGGCTTCTGTTGTTGTTGAAAAATGAAAACTGCAGCGCAGGGAGGGAATTTTAAAGAGTGGTCAGATTTTAGAAGGCAATCATTGATGGAACATCGTTATCAAAGGCAACAGCATCCAGCATATACATACATGGTAAGAAAGTGCTAGAAGTTTTGTTTCATAAAAATAAAAAATTAATTAATTATGTGAAGAAAGGATAGAGATGAATGATGTGAAATTAATTAAGAATAGTGGTGGGGGTGGGGTGTGGATCCTGAGCCACAAGCTTATCCCAAAAATGAAAAGAAAGCAGGAAGGGGTTGATATAGAAAATATCTGTGCTGACTAAGATCCTCGTAAGAAAATTGGATTGAAAGAGAAGGGTGTGTTTGGCGTCTTGTGCGGATCTTTGCCTCATTGGATTTTTGTGGGGTCATCGGAGACAGAGAGAGTCACATCACATCACATCCAAGATCCACCGTTATGCCCACTGATATTTCCAAGTTTTTTGTTTTTTTAAGCCACTAGCTCTTATTAGATTCAAAATTTTATCATTTTACAATATGAAAATAATCATTTGTATATTAATTCACCTTTTTCCTTGTTTATGTTGTTGTTTGAAAAGTAAAATGTGACCAATTATTTTGTTATTGAAATCAAAAGGGATTACTACTAATAATCTAGAATGTATAAATAATATTTCAGCTCAGTTTTTATTTAGGAAAAATTAGTATAAACACAAGATATTAAAATAGATAAAGAATTTTAAAAGAAAAACCAGTAATTTTCAATTAAGTAAAAGTACCAAAGACTTTTTACATGTAGATGATACTGATAAAATCCCAACATTTCTCAATTATACTTACAATCTTCAACAAAGATTGAATTAGTTGGGTAGTTTGTTTAGTATAATTTTGTTAAACTAACCTCATTTTCATGGGCATTAAATTAGTTTATATCTTTCATTGATAGAATTGTTAGCATTCAAATCTTTTATTACCATAAATAATAGTTAACCCTATTGGTCTTTTATTAATTCTCCATTTGATCTATTTCTATACAATTTCAGCTCAATCTAAGTGTGCTGTTCACTTTGAAAAGAATTTAACTTCATTTGGTTGAAGACAATCATTGCAACCAGAGAGAAGTGTTTCTAGGTCTGGTAAAATAGAAAACAGTTGCTCTTAACCAAGAACAGAAAAATTACTCTCAACAGAGCTTGAGACAGCAGAAACATCTAAAGCGTATTCAAGGAAGGTGCCATGGCTCTGATGATTATATCTGCCTATTGTGGTAATAACTTGAGGACTGATAAGATCTCATGCGACCAGGCACCAAGAGCCTCCTTGTATGGAATTGTGATTCAAGTCTTTTGGCCCAAAGGCTTTGATCAGCTGACTTGAGCATTGGAAATCCTGCAACAGCACACCATCTTAAATTCAACAATGCAACTGAGAGTTCCTCGTTACGATCTTTAAATAGCTTAATTATTCTTGACTCGGCATCCGAATCTTCTGCAAAAATGAATTCGTCGAGAAAATCTTCCTCTTTGAGTATGCTGGCGTATTTAGACATCATACGCAAAGTTAAGACCTGCAATGCTTCCATTGCTGTATGGTGAAAACCAGCAGCTACATATGCACAGAAGACATGGCGACATGTTGCTGGATCAGGCTGAATTTTCTCTCTGTGCATATACTCCACAATAAACTCAATTATATCAATCCTTCCCTGATACAAAAAGAAATTTTCAAGGCAAAGAGAATATTATTAATTCTCTAAATTTTCCTTCTTTAATGGAAAAAGGTACGCCCCAATGAGACTTTTATAAGTGAAGAAACTTGCCCATGAATACAAAGTACTAACATGCAAGTGTGCAGAAATTGTAATACAGCATATAATATAGTAGTTGCAACAGAACACTTCAAACTTACCTATGGGCATTTCTATGAGTTTCATTTTGGGGAGAAGAAAGGAAAACGAAGGGAAGCATTCTTAAGAGTACTAGTTAGTCTAATTTAATCACACCTATATTTCCCTCCTTTTCCTTCTTACCTTGTGAGTTCTATTTTAAAGGGAAAGGGAAGAAAATGTAGAGATTTGAGGAGAAATAGACTCGACAGATTTGAAACAGATTACTCTTATTTGTTACTTTTAATCCCCCTCCAGGAAGAGATACTTCCGAGGATATTTTATCGATGACTCTTTGGCACAAAATCCAGATTTACTAATGAAACATTTAATTATCAACATTCAATTATTTCAGTTTGGGGATCTCACACTACATTTCTCAATTCTTGCTATCTTTGGAATATTTTGAAGGGTAAAACTGAAAACGTGAACAATAAATGCTTCATTGACATACGAGAAATTGAGAATGGCAAATATTTTAACGTTTCCACCTAAAATAACACATAAAATAGACTGGAGGGAATATAAGATAATGAGCAGGGTACCTTGTAACTTGCAGATCGAAGAAAGGTATTAAACAGCAGCACATCAAGTTGAATCCCACCCAATTTGGCCCGTTCCAACAGATTCAAGGCTTCACTAAAATTCTCATTTTCCATCAAAATCTGATACGTACAGGATCAGTAATGTATCAAGTTGGTATATCAAGGTTCTAAAGACAAACTACGGGCATGACACACAGCAAATCAGTAGATATAACAAAACATGCAAAATGGGCAATGTTCTACATACAGCTCCACGAATAAGATATAATTCACCTCCCAAAAATGTCCAGAAGTCAGCAAAAATATCCCTGAATCTGGACATTTTGTTGGAATAGAGCCACTGCAAGCCAACTGATATATTGAGCAATACGGAGAGGACAAACCAAAGCTAAATGATCCAGGCGATGGCTTATACTTCCCTTGGGTAATGGGAAAAACTTTTTTTTTTTTGCCACAAAGAAAACATAAAATTTAGGCCAAAGCAAATATTTGGTGGTTTCATATGTTCAAACTCCATATAGCCTGCTAATTTCAACAAAACGGCACCATATTTTGTTCATCCAACTCCCTTATTCTGAAGGAATTATGAAAATGTTAGGCAAATTATGTACCAATAAAATGTGCAAGACAAATGCATGAATTTGTCACTTGCTAGCAAGTTGATTTACTTGACTTGCGGAAGGGGACATGGAAGTTCATAAAGTTGTTAGACACAAAATTCTATCACAATCCTTCACTGAACAGCTTAAGCTCATAATCTATTAAGAAGTTGACATGAATCAGAACATCCATGTACTAGGTAGATGGACATGAACATTGATTAAGCTGAAAGGCCAAAGGGGTTTGGCGTCAAATGTTATAATAAAATCATTTATAAGCTTCACCTAAACACATAAGCTTTAAGGATAGATGCCTCTTGACAGGTACAATAAAATGATAAACAAGCACATCTTACTGTTTTTATACGAATCATCTCAGTCAAGTAAATTTTGGTTGGGGGGGGGGGGGGGGGGGGAGAGGGAGAGGGAGGGGGGGATTCGCAAAATCTCACAACCCTTAATGAGAGCAAGACATGTGCAAACCTTTATGAGAGAAGTATACGTGCAAATCTCCAGATGAAACCCTTTACGTATCATCATTGAAACCAACAAAGAAGCCGATTTGAAGCATCTTGTGATGCTACAACAATCAATCATTATATCATATGTTGCCGAATCTGTGTGGAAGCCAAACTTCTTCATTTTCTTAAAAATTTCAATAGCCATATGACTCTGCATTTCCAGACATGATTAATAAAATACCTACTTTACATGGGAAGTGTCAAATAGTAAAGTAATGACATCTGAGTCACTTACTTCTCTGGCTTCAACAAGATAATGCAACACTGTGTTGTACATCTCTGTTCTCAAAGAAGAGTTGCTGTAAATGGAAAGATTCTCTGCCACATGTAAATATTGGAACAATTCTCTTATCATTCCTTCTTCTCCGAGGGCCTTCAACTGAGAAGAAAAAGAACACAGGCAAGTGATAAGCAATGTAAATGAACAACATACCATTCCTGTCCTATCAACCTAAGTGAACTTTGATAGCATTAGTAACAGAGTTATACCAACAACATAGTAAATAGTAAGACTAGATTTCCCATCAGTGCGCTCCCACACAAGTATCTATATGTGCATATGAAGGAAAGTAGAAATAAGAACTAAAAGAAGAACATAAGTTTTCTTTTTTTTTTTTTCCCCAATCAAAAGAAGTAGCAAGATGTATCAAGAGATGCCATTTACATCAAGGTCTTTTCTTCCAAGAGTTTCTTTGGCCTTCCTTGACTTCTGTATATCAGGCTACACTCCATCACATCAGCTCCTCTTTGCCTTTTGTGGTTTTTTCCTTACCTGACCATCACATCTAAGGCAAGATTGTCATTTTTATCCTCAATAGCTGTTGTGTATCAATTTTTACAATTTCCTTGTTTCTTGTATGTTCACCCATTCACCACAATATTATCACATCAGCAATATTAATTTATGCTGCTGTTGGCAGTTCAATCTCAAACATACATAGGATGAAGCATTATTTATGACTTTCCTTTGAACTTAACCACCTCCATTTAATTCACCACACCACCAACACCATCACCAGCAACAACATATGGCACAAGAGTAGTCTAACCTAACAGTAGAGTGCAAAAAAGGTAATATGAATTGAGCTTACCAAGTTTTTCATTGAAATATGACTGTGCTGAATCCCATTCTTGGCCATATCCCTTTCAATAGCATTAATTCTTTTAAATGCATCCGCCTGTGACATTCTGTTACCATTTTCGTATGGGGCATTTACAGTGCCAAACAATGAAAAAAGATTCTCGTATATCCTGATATCAGGTACAAGTTTTATCTGCTTCATTTTGGCAAACACCCTCAAAGCACGTTCGGGTTGATCCTGCAAATTTTGATTAGTTTAATGAAAAGTAAGCATTATAGTTTCCACAATGCAAGACACGAAAAATGGTAACTTGCAGGAAAACAGGAATCTTCTGGAGATAAATCAAGTATAAAGCATAAACTCTGTTGCTCATCCTTGTGATATTCTACATTCAGCCCATTGATGAAATAAGTAATTTATATACCCTTGCAACAAACTCAAGCCAAACAAACAGTCACATAACAGTAACAAAAATGCAGTTATTGTTTGCAGGAACCTATTCCATTAACCATGCTAGAAAAATATCCAAAGTATATTGGAGACTAGTAAAATGACAAGCACAGGTGTTTTTGGTCTCGTATTTCATCTCACCATTTCATCACATGCTGCAAGCAAAGCACCATAAGGATACAGATGTGGATATCCTGCAATCTGATTCAAGAAAGCCTCAGCTAAATCAAGCTCTAGTGCACGGCTGCAACTGACTGAAAGTGCTGCCAAAGTTGAATCAAGTGGCTTCAAATTATTCTGTTTCATTTTCTTTAACTGCAAATTAGATTAAGTGATAATAAGGTTAAAATAAAATTGTATTTTACCAAAACAAGTGTATAACCACTTAAGCAGGCATGAGGTCAATTGTGTCACATTAGATATCAATTTCAAGTTCCAATACCATGAAGCAATTAATGATCAATTAAGCCCAAAAGTAAGTGGATGAAATTTCCATGAATTCCCTCTGGTAGCAGCCCCGCTCAAAGAATAATAGAATAAGGAAAAAAAACTAAAATAATATAAAAGTTACCAAAAATAAGTGACTTTGAACACAATGATTGTAACAGAACTTACTATTTCCATGCCATCCTTAAAATGTCTTTGAGAAACAACTGTTCTAACAAGGCAATCATATGCATGCCTGCTTGGGTCCAAACCAAGGTCTTGCATCTGAAGACAAAAGAGTCCTTCAATATGTTGAGAGGTGTTATTCTAATGAAGTTGTCGATAAATACAGATTCCTCAAAATTTCCCATAGACAAATAATGTGTTGTAAAAGAGTTTTGAAAGGAAAAAGGTATTGAGACAGTAACACCAATATTCATATCATATCTGCTATTCTGATTGACATTAAACTAAAGGGTGCTTTAAATATTTGAGATCTGGAGGTCTGACATGAAAACAAAAATGAAATTGACATAGTAGAATTCAACTTATAGAGAAACTTTCAGGATTTCAAAGTTTTGAAGGAAAATGGAATCTATTGACCCGTATTACCATCACACATAGATTATACACGCATACCGGAATAGTCTACCTGTAACATAATCTTCTGCACAAGCTCATAATTTTTGTGCTGTCTACACCCATATAGTACTTGATCAAAGGACCATATCAAAACCTCCTTAAGCAATGAGTGTTCTTCTCTATTTAGGCCAGCTAGTGCCGCAGTTTTAACTTCTCTTTTTCCCACACGAAAAGCTTCCTGCTCTACACTAGCACAAATAGCATCTGGGAAAGCAGGACATATCCAAGAATCCAGTTGCTCGTTCTCCTTTAAATCCAATAAAGTTGAACTAAAATCCCTATTTGAAGGTACAGGGATATCCAATCTAGCAGAAAATAACCTCCCACTAGCCTTTCTAGTGATACCAATGTTTCCCATGATGGCTAACGACACCATATGCTGTAGTGTTTTATAAGCAGATTTTAAATCTTTCAATGCTGTAAAAGAGTGAATGAATTTCATCAGAGGTAACATACTCATGCTGTAGTTTTTAATATAATCCTCCCAAATTAAATGAACCGTGGACAAGTTTTCCTGCAAAACTGCAAGCTGAGAAACAGGGTCAAGACAAATGGTAATTATTAAAAAAAAAAAAAAGGAGGCAAAACTGTAATAATTACATAATTTTCAATATTCTGTATCTCTGTAATTTGAACATCAATGTAAATAACGAAAGTTGATAATATACATTTTCTCTTAGTTTATTGAAATGGAATAAAATGTTTAATATCAGATATAATTACACTATTCTAAGATATTTTAAATAAAAATTAAGCGTTCCTAATAAATGTAGTGATGTTAATATTGGCATCAAATTAAACAAATTTTAAAAATAAAACAATTTCAATAATATATATAATCAATAGTTTAAATGACAATACTATTTTTTTTTTAAAAAACTATACTAGGTAATTTGCACTAAAGTATATGTTTTGAATATAGAGGGAAGGGAAGTGTATTCAAACTCATCTCAAAGAGAAGGTGAGTGTAATTAATTACATACAGAAAGATTTAATAAGTAAATTATATCAATGCCAAGACTGAGGGAGGAGATTATAATGATCGCAAATCCTTATGATATATGTAATAAAACAATGAAGCCCGAAATTAGTGCTCAAACAGAAGTTTCACCACAAAAATCTACCCATGATTTGGAATATAAATGAGCCAAAGACTATTCTAGTTGCAAACTAGCATCATATATGTACCAATCACTATATAATACATTGTAACAAACCTAAGAACACATCATTGTTCAAATAAAGTGATTCACAACATTACACTGAATTAAAAAATATATGCTTGTATAATCTGTCAAATATTAAGTTCAACAGTAAAGCAATAAAGTTTTTACTTTCCACAAAATCAAAACAATAAAGTTTTTTATGTTCCACAAAATCTATATAATTGAATGATGCTATAACTTTCTATCTGCAAACCTTGAGAAGCTCTATATATGTGATTTCATTCTTCCCTGCCATCTGCTTTTCCATCAATTCCAAACATTTTCTTGCATGAATTATATTCTTCTCTTTAACGCAGGATGTTAATAAAAAATTATACAGAGAGGGAACTGGATGGAAGTCATGACTTTCTCCAAGAAAATCCACCATATTAAAGGCCTGAACAAAGGCAGAAAAGAAATAAAAATCTTCCAACGTTAAGATGATCCACTAGTGACTACTTTATGAATTTACAGTATAATAAAAAAATTTTTTCACAGAAAACAAATATAAATAGAATCTCAGAAAAGCTTTAGAATCTATAGAGAGAAGCTTTGGAATTCTGTTATGATGATTTTGATAATTATAATTGATTAATTACACTCAGATTACGGAACCTATACTGCAATAGCAAGGGTAGTTGAGGGATTCTACACTGGAGTTAGTGACAGTGGATTAGTTATGCTGGTTGTCATTGTGAAAGCCTAACCTATACGCATCAACTCACACTATTATCCCCCTGAAACGGGGCTCTCTAAGGTCCTGCAGATCTGCTACATGCAATGCTTCTTTAACTGAGGAACTTAACTTTGGAGACTGTTTTAGTGATCAGATCTGCTGGCTGCTCTTCTTAAGGGATCGAACAGTTAACAGCTACCCTTGCATCTCTTTTACTCTGACAAAGAACAATTTCACCTCCATATGTTTGGTCCTTGAGTGCAGATCTGATAATAACTCTTCTCAGATTGTCAAAATACACCACTGATCTGATTATAGGAACCTGCAGCTCCTCTAATAAGGATTGTAGCCACATAATCTCACCTGGTAGATCATCCAAGCTCCTGCATTCTCCTTCTGTGCTGGACCTTACCACCAGAGTTGGTTAGTGATAGCTAGGGTTAGTTATGCCAGCTGACATTGGTGTAAGCCTAACCTACACTCATCAACTCACTCTATCAAAGATCACCTTAGTATTATCTCCCCTCTCCATCAAGATATTTACAGAGGAAGGGAAGATAAAAGGAAATATATAATCAATTATAGCATTTATGAAACTAATATTTTTACCTCTTCCAAGTAACCCCCCTTACATAGGGTCTGAGTCATAAGAGAGACACATTTATCATTCAGGCTAATGTTTTTGGCCTCCATTAACCGCCAAGTCTCCATAACAAACTGTAACGAATGAAAAGGAGAAGGAATAAATTTCACACGCATAAGATATTCAACAAAAGCCGATGGTAACATCTCAGAGGTAGTGTATATACTCATGGGAAAGAGAAAAAGAAGAAACAAAAATAAAGCACCGAGATATTTTCTTCTTCCTAATTGCACAAAGGAGAATATAGAGTTGGCATCTGATAATTGCAACTGAACAGTGTAAATATTACTTATTGTTACCTAGACCTGTTCAGATACGTTAAAGTTTATGATATTGCCGCAGTTAGTAATTAATACAGTTTGATGAGAATCTGTTACGTACCCTCCCAGAGATAGTATGGTTAGGAGAGAAGATGCAGCTAAGGTGCAGCCTCTCAAAATATTGCTTTGTTATCTTCTCTTCTACCTTTCTTTCATAAATCATACTATTCTGGGAAATACAGTGATATCACACCGAAACCACTCCGTATCTCCCTGTTTCTGTACTTTTTCTTTATCTCTCTACTGTTCTATTCCTTTCTAGATGTTACTGGTGCAAGGTTCTTACAGAATCACCAAGCCATGTGTAGAGACATTGAAACAATTTGTAGAATCATTACTTAAGGATATAAATGAACTGCAGCTTTTATCACAATGTCATACATTTTGAACAAATTTCAATATATTTAAGTATTTATTTGTCAAACCCAGAAAATTAATGTAGGAAAACACAGAAAGACATGTGGCGTCCACGTTATTTATATAGCGTACCAACGGATCACAAGATTGTGCACAGCACTTAAAAATAGGAAGAAAATCATCAGCTCTTAATGAAGGGCTTCTCTGAGCAAAACCCAAAAGTAAGTCAGAAGCCTTTCTTCTGTCACCATAGCGAAGTGCCTTAACAATTTTTCGGATTTTCATAGAATGTTTAGATGATCTTCTAACAGGATCCATATAACCAGAACCTGCATTTATGGAGTATAAGTAATTGATTGATCAATTAATAATAAAACAAAAGTTTAACTTAATGTTACACTATTAAATAACCTTTTTATCATAGTAATTTTTTTTTAAAACCTACCAGTGGCTTACAAGCCTATATATTTTAGATAATGTCTAGAAAATTTCATATCAATCCAAAATCATTTAACATACCTTTTTATAGATCAAAATTGACGATAATATAATAGTTTAAAATATACATGAATTGAGTTATCAAAATATAGTCCAATTGATGTTCAATTTTTCAAAATTTGGTACAAATGATCTTCATGATAGGTGAATATAATTCAATGGTTTGATTGATAAAAACTCATAATTTATAGAGATACAAGGGTGCAACTTTACTTAAATTGACATCGATGTCATTTATATTATGCAGCTTCATAAATTTAGATTGCAAATAATAAGAGATATACAATCGGATATATGAACATATTTGGATAATTGGAAACTATGTCCACAAGTAGTCATCAAAAGTGAGTAACTACCTCTTGTGGTGGCTGTGGTAAGATGTCGGGTGAACTCTGAATGGCCAGTGTGGGTTTCACCTCCCTACAATAACAGGAAAAGTCAGGAAAGCAGAGACAGAGAATGAAAGAGAAACTAGACAGGAAATAAAATATGAGAGATGGATACATGGTGGTAACGGTGTTTTAATTTACAAAATGTGCGGAGAGCAACCGTTGCTCTGAAACCACACATTCTTTCTCTCAACCTCCTCAAAAGCTACTCAAAGCAAATCCTGCATTCCAATTTGTGGTTAGATATTTAAATGACGTTGGCCCAAGTCCCTATAGCACAGGTCAGTCTAGGGGTGTTCATGGTCCAGCAATATCAAGCTCCCAGAGTCTGGACAATAACAGTATGACAAGAGAGTTAGGGACTATCAAAAGCCAAAACACAAACTAGACATTTGAAGCAAATATTTGAAACACTCTGAACTCATACGCATTTGGCATATAAAAGATTATCTATATAAGAAGAGTTATAGGAGAAGTTGAAAGGTCAGAAAAGCAAAGGCAACGTACTGGCCTACATAGAATATAGAACACATCAAGATTATGATAACAAACAACAAACAGGTACTGTAATTTACACAATGATAAGACCCACTAATATTTCTATTTCATTTTCACAAACAGGTTAAGCAGTGGGAATGGGAAAACGATCCTCTAAAGTGAGGAGAACTATAAAGTGATAAAATAAAAGGTTAATCACCATTGAATTTGTAATTTCTATCATGTTTGATTTAAGAAAATATTTTCTGTTAATCATCCTCTGAAAATAGATTTCATGTTTGAATTTTCAAGTTCTACGAAACATGTTTACAACAACAACAACAAGCCTTATCCCACTAGGTAGGTTCTAGGAAACATATTTATTATGACTATTTTCGTTTTCAAAAACTGAAAGTATTGAAAATTCTTTTCCAAAAGAGGTCTTCACGCCCTCAATCCCCTCTACAGCTACCGCTTCCCTCATCTCCTCCAATCACTAGTGATCAGAGCCTCCCATCACTGTTTTTAGGATCCACTTTCATGGCAAGGCATCTCATGGCTTCATCATTCACCACAATCTCAACAACGGTAATTCGCACAAGTCAGGCATTTTGTCAAACACGTACAAGGCACTCGCTCATCTCACTTAAGTTCCAGCAAGATGGAAGACTTGTATGATTCACATGCAAAGACGTTAATAAAAGTTAATAAGATGAAGCACCAGGATAATCACTTGTTGCCGGCGTCCGTCACCGAAGAGGAGCGGCGTCCACTGCTGTCGCCGGCGGTGGGAGAAAGGGGAGCCTGCAAACCTGAGAGGTGGTACCACTTAGCCTCACGTTTGACGCCGGTCAGGAGAACTTCCAGAAGCCGTGATAAGAGAGATTCTTCGGCGGCAGTGATGGGTTGGTGGCTTAGGGAGCGGTGGACGGTGGCGGGTTGGTAACTCAGGATTCAACTAAAATTGTCTAAATCTTTTAAGACCTTGTTTGGTTGCTATGGAGTCATTAGAAAAATATTTTTTTTAATTATTTTTTTTAATGTATTTAATAAAATTTTAGTAATATAAGTTAAAATATGTTTTTTTTTTAAATATTTTTATATTATCGTATTTAAACATAATTATTAAATAAAAAAATATTTTTAAATAAAATATTTAAATATAAAATTATTTTTATTTTTTTAATTTTCTTAAAATAATCACTTAAAACAAATCTTTTTGTAAAAACATATCCAAATAATCTCTAAATATAAAGAATAAACTATAAAAAATTCACAAAGTAAAATAACCTAAAAATACTAATGACAAATAAATTTTTTAAAATTTAAAAATATGACCAAAAGAATAAATATTAAATATGAGAAAAGTTTAATTGTTTAAGGATTAAATTTATTATTTGTATTTTTAATCATTAATTTAGTTATTTTAATTTAGTAATTTAATAATATATTTTTAATTTATATTTTTAAATATTATTGATTAATTGGTTAAAAATAATAAATTTTACTAATTTTTTAATATTCTTTTAGTATATTCTAAAACAAAATTTTGAAATCATATATTGATACAATTTTTTATAAGCATCAGTAGAAAAATAAGATCATTTTATCATCAAATTTGATAATTTTATATTAAGTGAATTATTTTAAAAAAATATTTTTAATGACCAAATTTTGTTGAAAAAAAATATTAAAATCAAATTTTCTTCTAAATTTTTGTATACACCTTTTTGAATATTTTGAATTCCGTTAGGTACCTAATGGAGTATTTGTACAATGTGTACAATAGATTATTTATTTGATCCAATATAAGTTAAAAAATGAACATCCAGAATAAAATACTACTAATTTCTTAAACATAATACACCCATACTATCCAGAATAATCATCTGGGTATCAGGGATAATAAACATCTGATATCCTACTGAATCGAAAATCCCTAAATTTCATTGTGCACATTATATAGATACTCCATTAGCTCCCTATACTTCCTCTTATTCAAATGTTATCACAAAAATTTATATAAAATAAATAAATCTTTTGTTAAATAAAAATTTTTTTATCATTTATAAAATTATGATATTTATTAATTATTTTTTTTATATTTTAAATTTTTTAAAAATTATTTTGTTGCTAATATTTTTTAGGAATATTTTTGTTAAGAGTCTACATTTTTCGGTTATGGAATTAATAGTTAACTTAAATGTAAAATATAGAAAGTTTATATAAAAAAAATTAAATTTTTAAAATAACTATTAAATTCCTAACTTTAATCAAGTCCATCTCCCTCATCGCCTTAATTCACAAGTGATTAAACGAAATTTTTTTTTTCTTCACCAACTTCGAAGTTTTTGTAGATGCAAAGACCAGTCGCCATTTCCATTCGTTGCTGCTTGTCTCAGCAGTTTCCATTGCATGAATGATCTTCCGAGCAGCAAAAACGATTAATCGAAACCCAACAACTCGATTTCTCCATCACCATGTAAACAACCTTCAATCCAAAACCTCTTCTTCAAATCTTCACAAACCCAAACGCAAAAAGGTTATTCCTTTTGTCGCCGAACTCAAACAAGTTCAAGACCCAAAACAAGCCCTCTCTTTATTCAATGATTACAAGGAACGCAGTTTCAAGCACCATTACCCTTCCTACGCCGCACTCCTCTACAAGCTCGCACGTTCTAGAAGCTTCCATGACGTCGAAACCGTTCTCGATCACATGCAACGCACAAACATACAATGCAGAGAGAGCCTCTTCGTTGCGCTCTTTCAACACTACGGAAAATCGAAGCTTCCGGACAAAGCTACTGAGCTTTTTGATCGAATGCCCAAGTTTAACTGTGCCCGAACGTTGCAGTCTTTCAACGCGATTCTTAATGTTCTGGTTGACAGTGACCGGTTCGACGAGGCCAATGATGTTTTCTTGAGGTCACGTGACATGGGGTTTCGTCCAAACACGGTTTCGTTCAATGTTATGATAAAGGGGTGGTTGGAAAAAGGTGAGTTTGGGAAAGCCTGTGATGTGTTTGATGAAATGCTTCAGAGGAAGGTGCAGCCAAGTGTTGTGACTTACAATAGCTTGATTGGGTTTTTGTGTAGAAAGGGTGATTTGGACAATGCCATGGCTTTGCTTGAGGACATGAACAAGAAAAAGAAGTATGCTAATGCAGTGACTTATGCGCTTTTGATGGAAGGGTTGTGCTCTTTGGAGAAGTTTGATGAAGCCAAGAAGCTGTTGTTTGACATGGCGTATCGTGGGTGTAAGCCTAGGCTGGTTAATTTCTCTGTTCTGATGAATGATTTGGGGAGGAGAGGGAGGATTGAGGAGGCAAAGTCCGTGCTTCATGAGATGAAGAAGAGGAGGATTAAGCCGGATGTTGTGACATATAATATACTGATAAATTATCTTTGCAAGGAAGGTAGGACAGCAGAGGCTTATAAGATGTTGGTTGAGATGCAGATAGGTGGTTGCGAGCCGAATGCTGCGACATACAGGATGATGGTGGACAGTTTGTGCAGGGTTGGAGATTTTGAGTTGGGTTTGAGTATTTTGAATGCAATGCTTGTCAGTGGACATTGTCCGCGTCCTGAAACTTTTTGTTGTTTGGTTGTTGGGCTGTTAAGCTCTGGGAATGTTGATGGTGCTTGCTTTGTTTTAGAAGAGATGGAGAAGAGAAGGGTAGAACCTGACATGGAGAGCTGGGAAACTATTGTAAAGAGTTCTTGTAGCGAGGATAAGAGTGTAACTGAGCTTATCACTGAACTTGCATCACTGTCCACCTAATGCAGTAAGTTGGGAAGACATTGACTAGATCTTCTTGTGTGTGATCTTTGTCTCTGTTCCGATTTGGTGGATTGTCCCAGCAAAAAAGGTTCCAAGGCAGCAATGAAAAGTTTCATCACAATGTGAACCAATAATTTGAAGTGGGTGTATGATGTTTACTTATCTTAACAGATGAGTAATATTTTCCGGTTAAGATTAATGCAGAGACTTGGGAGGTTGTAGTTGCTGATATGCTGTCTGAAACAACCTATTAGTTGGCTTTTAAAGTGTTGAGAATTTTGTGGAATTGCTACCAACTGCAGCAAAAGAAGCTCATGAACCAACTCAACTAGTAATTATTTATTCGAAGGTGATCTTAGATTGTTTAGAATGCAAAATAATCAGCCATTTTAAGGGTTACCTTTTGTGTTCGAAAGATGCTGAGAAATTGATAATCGTGTATTACTGTTGAAAAATAATAAAAATAGATAACCTGTGTAAGGAAAATTGTTCTTGGAAAAAAATAATTTGATCCTGCATTTTCATGTCATAGTATTTCATGATGCCAAATTATCCTTGACATATATTAGAGCTCACTCTATGATACTTGCTGACTTGATGTTTAGTTCTAACTTCTAACTGCTACAACTAGAACTTTGGTTTGAGAAACAAAACCGATATATCTAACCCTTCTTTTAATTATCTTTTTAGTTGTGAATAAACATGGCTGTGAATGGCATAGATCTGCTACGTCCATCCAATGAAGTAGCCAAATGAAAGCCCTGTTCTTTTTTCAATAACCTCCATCAAATCCTAAGAAACCATTTTGTTCTCTCTGCTTTTAATCAGGGACAAATTAGAGATCCACATAACTTAAATATAAAATTAGAGATCATGTTACATGCCAAAGTAATGTATCAAGTTACAAATAGACCTGCATACCAATAAATTTAGAGGATTGACATAAAGGACAAAAACTAAGCTTACTTTCACAGTCTTTACAAAGGCAAAGATGCTTACAAGGTAACAAAAGCATGTTAACTTCATTGACTCTACAAGCCTTGCATGTCATCATCTCTCTCATACCATTGTTCTCCTTTGAGAGAAGATGGAAATCGATGGAACGGCCGTTGCAGCAAGAAGCCGTGTCGTCCACCTCACTGTCGCCACATCCTTCCTTACTATCTCGGCTCTGGACATATGCTTGCTGAAGGTTGAACTTGAGAGCAGCAATCATGCTCTCGTTGTGCTTGGCTCTTTGCTGCCACACACCTGCTTCCATAGTTAATTGCTCCATTTGGTCTTCCAGCTCCATGTTCCTCCGGTTAATGCTTTCTACCTCGGCTTCCTTCTCGCGGAGTTTCTGAAGGACCCTGTCTTCGATAACCAAAACGCTCTGAAGCTGTGAAGCCTGAACCTTATCTAAAATTGATTGCCTCATTTGTTCGCCCTATTAGAGAAGATGATTAATTAGTGTCCCATCTTCATATACAAGAAAAGTTTTCTTTATATGGATGGCACATCAGGCTTCAATGTGGCATAAAGGACTTGAACTTTGAAGCAGTAACTTCTAAAAGCAAGAAAACACAGTTGATTGAAAAAAACAGCCATCATGCAGAGAACGGGAAGATAATGAAGTATGTTCAGATTTCTTTGAAGATTCAAACAATGATGCACATATTTATTCAATAGGCAGTTCGCATAACCATCTAAGGAAACATACAGCAACTGAACTTTATTCAATAAAAGCAATAAGCATGAAAAATGCAGAACCACCTCTGTCAGGCACAAATGATATTGGCTTGCATGCATTCGAAAGTTCATATAAGACTGAGCAAAGAAGAGAATAGAAGGGTTTTTTTTTGTTTGGGGGGTGGGCGGGTTCGGAAACAAGATACAAAAACAGATAACAATCAGAACATGTCCATCTTATGGTGAGAATAAAAGGCATTAACAATAGGTGACTCCATTTCGGTTACATAATTTACATCCCAATTAAAAGGCTGATATAATACTCCCCCTCTCATCCCAGGCAATGGGATCCCGAAATTTTCTAATAGGAAAAAGTAGCATAAAATGGAGACTAGACATTAAGCCGTAAACTTGAACTAACCTGCAATTTGAGAAACCTTTCTACCTCTAATTCCTGCTGCTGTAACTCACGCTCAATGTCATCTCCAATGAGTGACAACAGAGCAGAGTCTCCAGTTGAAACCAAGCGGGGATTGTCAAGTGACAAGCCCAATCCAGTGGACACCGATAGTGGCTGCAGGAAATCTACAGAAGATACCTGAGAATTGTTCTCCAAGAAATCCTGTTCTTTTAGTCTCTTCCTCTCAGGTTCCAAACCGTAATTCCATTGCAAATCAACACCACCGTCACTACCATCGGCGGGAGGAACTGGACCCGGAGCAAACCCAACAACATGGACTACATACAAGAACAAAAAAGCATCATAATCCATTAAATTGAGAGCATAATTTACTATGGTGAACTATGTCAATCCCACCAACTACATTTAACATGACCAAAAGAATGTTGAGGGAAAACACAACAGACTTAAAAATTTCAAACTTTCTAGCGATGGAATAATCATGCAACATAAAATTAACAGCTTTAACTTAAAATAACCAAGAGGGGTGTCATGCCACAATAAAACCTAACTGAGTCATTTTCTTTACAATTCAGATTTTCCAAGGTACTATTAAACATATGCAGCTGAAAAGAAATTTTCAAACTTTCCGGTAATGGAATCATTATATAACATAAATTAACAAATTTAGCTCAAACTGACCAAATGGGGTGCTATTCCACAAGAAAACCTAATTGGGTCACTTAACAAGTGTACTATTAAACATATGTAGCTAAAAAAAAGGCAAATTCAGCAAAAGGATAGCTAAAAGGTGAAGAATTTACATACATGGAGGAATGTATGGTGGATGTTGGGACTGATCTTGCAAATCAGTGGGATTGTAAAAGGGAACCTGAGGTGGCATATGAGCTTCCATTGCTTGCAGGTTTCTGAAGTAGGAACAAAAATGATATATATAATAAATACAAAGTTAGGTGAAATGAAAGGCAGAAAGAAAAATTGAAAAGGGATGTTAAATTGTTTTTTTTTTTTTTTTTTTGAATTTTGGCCACTAAGTAAAAACATTTGGGGTGATGATAATTACCTGAAAGATTTAGTTTGTGGTTGTTGTTGCTGCTGCTGGTGGTGGGTTTGGTAGTGCCGTTGGAACTGGTGCTGAGGGAAAACCATGGAAGAAGAAGAAGAAGAAAGAGCGTGTAAGGAAGAAGGTTCTTTCCAATGAGAATAGCGAAGTGGCCAATGAAGGAAGTTTCTTGTAATTTCCACACTCCTTTTTATTTTTGACAAAATATTTTTTGGGTTACACTTAAATACTTAATTGCAAATTAATGTATTAAACCATCAATTTCAATTCCGTGTTTAAATTTTAAAAATATATAATTAAATATTTACCCTTTTTGGGTTGGGCATCGGGACCGAAGCACCGAGACCTAAAAAACATTATCTTCAGATATGAACCCAGCTGGCCCAAAACAAGTGTGAAAACCATTAACGCATTATCTGTTTTGATATTAATATTAAAATTTACTGATATTATGAATTGATATTTTTATTGTGTTAAATTAAAATATTATTGTATTAGTATTAAGTAATTTTATGTTTATATTTGTATTAATTATTTTTAAAATTTAAGATTTAGTTGTTTTTTAAATATTAGTAAATATGTGTATTTTAAAATTTTAAAGGTTTTTGACTATTTTTTATTTTTTATTTATATATAACCGGTTTTATCGGTTCAATCAATAATTTATCGGTTGAACTAATAAATCAGTAAATTAGTAATTTGATCGGTTTAATCACCAATTCGATTCTTACAATTATGGTTTAAACAAATGTCGGGGTTCGAGTGTGCAACGGATCAATCTTTGACCTGTCAAATTAGGAGATATCGTTGACAAAAAAAAAGAACCATTAACTACATTAATATAAGTATATAAATATAACCCAACGTATTGTATAGTAGCTATTCAATTTTGACAATATTTGTTGAAACTAAAATATATTTTTTAATATTTAAAAGATATTATTTTCAAAAAGTGAAAGTTAAAAATATTGTAAAAATATAAAAAAAACGTGGTGATTTTAGACAATCATTGTAATCACTATTATAATAATAGCTTATTTACAATTCACCTTATAGTTTTTATTATGGAATTTGTTATATTTCACATTATCCATGAATGGTGATGAATGGAGAATAGAGAATATTATATGTATCTCTTTTGTATAATTTTTATTTTTGTGTTAAAATTAATTAATAAAAATAAGAAAAAAAATTATATAAAAATATACACAAAATATCAATTTTGATTATCAAGTAGCAAACTCTTTGCCACCACCTCACACCATGCATGCATCATGCATGTAATGTTAAAGGTGGACCACATGTCACATGTGTAAACAAAATAGTAATGATGGAATATGATTAGTGATGATCATTAATATATATTAAGCACACAATATTAATACACACTTTTTGTTTCAACTTGTATTGTGTCTCTCATGCATGTCATCCTCCAATTCATTCTAATCTTAGCTTCTTAACATTTTGAGACTTAGGTAGTGTTTGGTGGAGAGATAGAGACTGAGATTGAGAGACAGAGATTAAGAGACAGAGATTGAAACAAATTTCAGTATTCTATTTGGTGCAAAATGGGAGACAGAAATTGAAACAACAATAAAACTCTAATTTAATTTGCACAAAAGGTAAAATTGGAATTAATCAATCGAAATGAGGATATTTTAGGTATAAAATGTTATTAAAATTTCAGTTTCCATCTCTAAAAATTTTAGTCCCCTGTGTCCCCACTTTTTGGAGGTACTGAAATACTGAAATTTTGGAGACAGAGACAAAAATTTTAGTATCAGTCTCTGAACCAACAAACATGATACTGAGTCTTAGTCTCTCAGTCTCTGTCTCAGTACCTCAAAACAAACGCTACTTTATATTCCACCAAAGGCTCATCTTCAAAGTTCTAACATTCCTTGCCTTCTCTACCATTATTATGACCTAGTAATTTTTTTTTTTTGCTTTTGCTTTGCATGTAAGTAATATGATTTTTTATTTTTTATTAAAAAATATCAAATTGGAGCCATTTTGTTCGAATTTGAATATAAACTATAGGTTTAAATTCCTTAACATCTAGTTATAATTTATTGATTTGCAACTAACTTGTTTTTGTCAAATCATTTCATTAGGGAAAAAAATTTGACTTATTGTGAAACTCAAACTTCAACTTTGTTTAAGAAAATAAATATTTAATTACTTTAATGTAATTAAAATTGGGTCTAATTTATTTATTTACTCGATATTTTGTCATCATCATTAGCACACCCGTGTTTAGGATTCAACAAAATTTGTATAATTTATCTGAAGACATTGTTTTTAAGACGGATGTATTGAGATTACAATAATAGTAGTTAAATTTCCACATATCCAAACACTCTAATACTAAAATTTATATTCTTATCCACTCTAATACAAAAATTGATGTTTTTGTTGCATTCATTTTGCAACTACATTTGAGTACATAACTAGGATCATAGATAATATAATTGAGTATATATTTAATTTGAAGGGTTGGGTTTGTTTGGAAGCACTTTAACCCAAAATGAAAAGAGAAAATTCAAGGGAAAATAGCCAAAAAATTATGTCGTTAAATTTTAACAAATAAAATAGCCAAAAACATTAACCAAGTTGGGTTGGTCTAGTTAGATTAGTTTAGTGGTTAACTTACTAGTCCGTTTAAGCAAGTGTCGGGAGTTCGAATCCCGCCTTGTACATGCAGCAACCCACGCCTTGTACATGCAGCAACCCATTGGCCAGCGACAAACCCTTAAATGGAACTCAGTCCTTAGCCTGTCGGGTTGAAGGATACCGTGGGAAATCAAAAAAAAAAAAAAAAAGCCAAAAACATTTATTTCAATGTGAACATAAGTGAAATTGCTAAAAAAAAAAAAAAAAACACTTTCATCAAATGTTTTTCTATTAAGCAATAAAAAAAATTAGATATTGTTTTTGTGGTTGTTATTTTGTTTTATATTTATTTTTGTTCATTTTTCTCTTCTGAGTATTTAAAAACACTCATTTTTTAGGGGAAAGAAAAAACCAAGATTAAATCCTTTTAATTTGTTCTGACGCTATCAAGTGTGATTTTTTGTTTTCCTTTAATTTCACTTAAAGAGGCTATAATAAAATATCACATTTTACAATATTACTTGAATTAATTGAGAGAAAAAAAAAATCCTCTAACCTACAGTATATTAGATAGGTCACTAAGTATAATAATCTAAATAAGATTAAATGACGCAACCATAAATATTTACATTCTAACCAATATTATACCTTTTTTTAGATAGTTCGTTACAAACTCGACCCATGAAGAGAAGAAAGACACACTAAATAATATTCACCAATGTGATTATTAATATTATTATACCTATCTAATTACCTATAAATATAACTAACAAACATATAAAACAAAACCAAATACTTAAAAAGAAAGTCATGATATGGTGTAGAATGTTACATGATCCATTTTGCATTTGGATATATATTGTATATTTTTAATGCTAATGTAAGAGCACAAAGATTGTGTCAAACTATTACCAATTATACCACGAAGAAGTGAAGCAACCCAATGGAGTTCCATATGTAGTTAGCAAATTTGAGTTTTGAGTTTAGACTATAATGTCTCAAAAACAAAAATATATTCTATTTAGAGATGGCTTTGCTGAACGAAATATGAGATTTTAAGACACTTCTGGGGATGGGTTTTTTCTGATCCTTGTTGTATCCAAAAGCAGTTATGGCATGTGTGCATCCTTTCACATCACAAACAACAATTGATAAGTTCCAACAGATTAAGAAAGAGAGATTATTTATCCTTCTAAGTCCTAATAAATTCTCCTAAACATCATCCTAACTAAATGAGCAAAATAATTGGCGGAAATATTTAGTAACCAAAGAAAATCAGCCAAAAACAGTCATAACTTGCCTTATTTAGCATTTATTAATTGTTGCGAAATGCTAAATAAGGCAAGTTTCGGCTGTTTTTTTTATCTCCCTAACATTACCCAATAATTGATTGTTTATTAAGCTTCTAAGATATTGAAAATGTTTTAAGATATTGAAAATATCTACTTTAAGTATTTAGTAAAAGTTTTTTATTTTCAAAATTTTGTAAAAAAAAAAAACAAAGAGAAAACAGGGATTTTACTATTTGAGAGAACAGAAAGCAAGATTTTATTATTTGAGAAAACGATAAATAAGTCTTTGGTCTTTTACTTTGATGACAAAAAAGTCATCAACTAGTCACTAAAAAAAAAAGTCATCAACTAATTAAAAATACAAAAACGTTTCTCAGTTTCTAAAATATGAAACCTCTAAATTCTTCTATAGGATCTATTTGTCCTTATATATTTTGGACAGAAAAATTTAAAGGTCTCGTATTTTAGAAAAAGATAGACGTTTTTGTATTTTTAATTAGCTAAAGACTTATATGTCTTTGAATTATAAAGTCATATACCTATTTTTTTTTTTCTTATTTGAGAAATTTTCACTATTTTTTCTTTCTCTTTTGCGAAATTCTAAAAATAGAAAACACTGAAAATAAAAACACAAACTCAAAATCAAGGCTTGATATGAAATGTTTCACCAAGCCTTGATTTTGTTACTTTAGTCATATCTTAATCACTCCCTTTTGAGAGAGTATTTAGGATCATATCAAAGGGGCTAAAGTATCAAACATGTACCTTGATAGAGGATTGAAAGCTTGATGAGTTATCTGAAGTAGCTAGATTTGTCAATGATGGCATAGCAGCAGATTGGTTTGAGATGCTGCATGGTCTGTGAAAACCAAAAGGCGGCCGCGCCACCAAGCTTTCGTCGGCTGTATATGATGATGGAGCCCCACCATTGATAGAGTTCTGAAATCTGTTACCTTCATCAAAATCCACACCAGTATGTGGCAGGATCATAGGTCTCAATCCTCCTGGTAGTGACATTGGATGTAAGCTCAAACCATTTCTCATCATTAACATCTGCAAAGTATTGAAAAGTATTGAAACATTTTCAAAGTAAAAACAACATAGAATTTGACAAGGTGCTGAAATGTGCTGCTAAAAATCCCTCACACAAAATCAAAGTTGGCCACACTAAAACAATTTATTAAGTCCATGATACTATTTGCTGTTGGTTCTTATTAACAGATTGCAGTGCCAAAACATGTTTTATAGTTCCCAACTGTTAGAAAAAGTTTATACAATAAAATTAGACCTTTTTTGAATGTCAGATAACTAAATATTCTTATTTAGGAAAACAAAATATATGGGTCAAGGAGAGAACAAATGACAAGCCCAAACTTAAAGAAGATTCACCTGCACTTGAAGCTGAAGCTGCTTTAAATATTCTATAGCCTCATCTAGCATTGAAGCTTTGTCTGTCTATTGAAACCAAACCAAAGAAAAAGAAAAACTCATCATAGGCAAATATTGGTAAAAGAAAAATTAACAAATTAAAGTGATCATTTTTGTAAGGGTGAAAGGATACTGGGAAGAAAAAATAATTACCAATTTAGATAAAGTTGTAAATTTAACAATTATTTTTTTTTAAATAACACTTGGTTTAAATGAACTACTATTATAATATACTCATGTACCTTGTTAGAATTTGGAATTAAATTCTGTAAAGCCTTCATCTTCTCATTAATCCTACTCCTTCTTCTCTGAAAATCCAACAAAACCACATAATCAACAAAAACCTCCAAAGAAAAAACAATTTCCAAAAAAAAAAAGAAAGAAGGAAAAAAAAAAAAAAAACCTTTTCAGATAAATTATGAAATTCTGCAGCTCTGCTCCTCTTTGAAGAAGTACGTGGTGGTGGGGCATGCCTTGATGGCAATTCAGAAGTCTCACCATTCTTCTACACAAACAAGTAAAAGAAACAAAAGATTCCTTTCATAAAGGAAATTTTAATCTGTACTTGATTACTGTGACCACTACAGGGTGCTATGCAACAGAAAAATTATTCAAAAGATGCAACTTTGAATTAGACCCCGGTAAAAAAGAATAAAATTGTAAGATCTACCAAAGTTCATGATTTAATTTTTCCTAAGCTTAGAATAATTGCACCCCATTAAATATACTAAAGAGGGTGGGGGAAAAAATGGTATTTTTATAATATATTGTAAGATCTACCAAACTTTTAAGCTTTTAAGGTCTCCTTAGCTTTGCACCCCATAAAACATACTAAGTATCTATTTGAATTTAGCTTGCTTTATGTTCAAATCAGCTCATAATTTAAAAATCTTAAGATAAAATTTGACCCCAACAGACAAAAAAATGATTTTTTTTTTTTTTTTGTGTGTGTCTAAATTGAATCTAGTTCAAACATACCCCAAAACTGGGAGGGTGTGCAAGTTTCAATTTTGACATAAAAACTGAGAAGTTGAAGGCTAAAATGTAAATGGGTTGAAGAGATTAAGAAGAAATTAAAGTACCTCAATTGGATGATGATGATGTGGCCTAGTGTTGTTGTTAGCATCATCAGAGTCATGAAGAGGTGCAGGGATATAATCGTCATTACAATTATTATTATTATTATTGTTGTTGTTGTTATTGTTACTGGGATTGTGATCAAGAAAGGGATGATCTTCATCATCATCATCATCATCATCATGAAGAGAAGAAGAAGAGAAACGGAAAGCAGATGAAGAAACAGCAGAAGAAGAAGGGCCAAGAACCCGGTTTGTTATGGTCAAATTGGGCTGTGGTGGCGGAGAGAGGAGTTGGTTGAACAAAGCTGAGAAGTCTTCTGATGAGTCACAAGGGAAGCTTCCACCATTGCAGCCACCCATGAATGAAGCAAGCTTCTTCTTCAATATGAATATCAGAGAGAGAGAGAGAGAGAGAGAGAGAGAGAGAGAGAGAGAGAGAGAGAGAGAGAATGTTGTGTTGTGTTTGAGAAAGAGAAGGTTTGCTTTGCGGCTTTGTATTTAAATAAATAAAAAGAAAATGTGAGTGAATATAGAAAGGGAGGGATTAAGGTTTTAAATTTGGTTATGAGTTCGTTTATTCTGTTATTATTATTTAATTAAAGCTTCATTATTCTCCCGCCTTCACTTACTTGTGCTTGTAACATCATGTTTGGATACTGAGTTTAGGATATATCCTCAATTGCCACAAACCAGAGTTAAGGTTTTATTTTTGTTAGCATGTGAGTTTTGGTTATTTTTCCAGGACTGTGTGATTAGAAAAAATAATAAAAATTATTGATTGTTGGGATAATAGAATTGAGGGGGAAAAAAAAAGAAAAGAAAAGATGACGATGCTACAAATTAAGAGAAATAAGCATGGATAACAATTTGAGAGAGAATTCTTTTATTTTTTTTCTTAATTGTTATTGTAAAGTATAATTTCTTATTGTATATTTTTTAAGTGAGATTTAAAAAAATTGTGAAAGAAGATATTAAATAGTAAAAAATTATATTTGACAAAATAATTGAGAGAAATAATTTCGGCTTTAGTGTATAAAGATTCAAAATATATATATGTTATAAGAACACGAGATTCAAATGGGACAATATCAAATTTCTTTTAGATAGGATATTATATGTATAAATTTTTAAATAAATTATAATAATATTTTGATTTTTTTATATTAAAATATAAATTAATTTTTAAATGTTTTTAATATTCTTTTAAATATACAGAATATTTTAGATAACTTTTTTGTTTAATAATTAATAATACATATTATTTCTAAACTCATATAAAAAAATACAAGATTGTTACAAATTTAAGTATTTTTTCATTAAAGTTTATTCAAGCAGCTCTAACACCAATAAAAATCATTTTTATTAAAAGAGCGTCATTACACGCGCTTTTTCTTCTTCTCCTCTCCGCGCTTCTTTTTTTTTCAAATACACGTATACGTCCTCTTCCTCCTCCTCCTCCTCCTTCTTCCACGCAGATTCTTCTTCTCCTCATCCTCTTATTCTTCTTCTCTTCTTTCGTTATCGTCATCACCCACAATACCAACATTTTGCTAATGGATTATTTTTTCAATCGAATTGAATAGAATGCAATTGTTAAATTGAATTGAATGATACATGTGTTTTGAATTGAATTGAATTGATAATCTCTAAATTGTAGACACATGTGTTTTGAATTTGATTTTATATAATAGATAATGTTCCGTTCATTTAGTACTATATAATTATTGCACCTTAATAACATGTTCGATTCATTATGAATTGAATTGAATTGTTTTGAATTGAGTGGACGCAAGTGTTTTGAATTGAATTGAATTGGATTGATAATCTAAAGAAAAAAAAACTTGCATGTGCAAATTCAGAAGAAGAAGAAGAAGAAGAAGAAAGAGGAAGAGAAGAAGAAGGAGGAAAAAAAGAAGAGAAGAAAAAGAAAAAAAAAACGAGGAGGAAGAGAAGGAGAAAGAAATTTAAAAAATTGTTACAATAACTTGTATAAACTTAAATAAAAATTTTGCTTCGATATAGAATTTTATTTAAAAAAATATAATCATAATTTAATTTGTCTAAGTTTGCACAAAGAAATATTATCTATTTTTTGTTAAGATCCAGTTTAATTTAAAAAAGAAACATCTGCAAGAAGAATGTCACACAAAGGATATTAGATTTGGTTCGTCAAAGACTAAATTAATTGATTTGACATGTTACATTACTAACATTCTACAATAATTTTTGGTTAACAGTGCTAACTAGACTACTCATGAAAGAACTAACGTGACTTAATCAATATTAAATTGAAATTGAAAAATCAAAATTATCATCAAATAGAAACAAAGGACCAATTTTAATTGTTATCCCTTATTCAAATTATGAGAATGGATTTTCTCTTTCTAGTCACTCTACATCCTCATTTTAATTTATACTAAGTTCAATTATTAGAGTTTCTTATATCTTCTCGTGTTTCATTTTTATTCGTCGGTATTTTCTACCTTTTTTTTTTCTGTTTTATTATAACCATGTGAGATCGCTTGGTTTGTTCCTATTATATAAACATTATTGGATAAAAATTATGAAAATTTATTTGCATGCCAAGTTGAAGATAGGTCTCAATGATTGTGAGTAGTTACAAAAAAATGTATGATTCTTTTTATACATAACATTACCTAGACATCCATAAAATGAACAATTTCTCTTTTTTTAAATATATTTATAAAATATATCTTACTAGTTTACTAGTACTTGTTGGATTAATGGTCGACCACTGAAAAAATTTCAAAGAAAAATTAAGTGAGAAAACATAAGATGAGAAGACACCACATTCAACTCAAAACTTTAAAGGAGTAAGTTAATAGGTCTCTCATCTTATAAACTCCTTCTTCTTCCTTACTTTCTTTGATGTGGGACTACTAACTCCTCACACTTACAACATTAACACTCGTCAGGCATATCTTTTTTTTTTTTTTGGGGTGGGGAATTCTTTTCATATCTAATACAGTGAATGTACGGAGACTCTGAGAGTGAACCAAATTTAAACATAATGCACATCTATTACATTTATTTTTATGATATATTCAATTTTGTATCGAATAATAAAAAACATTCATAAAAATAAATATAAAGTAATACAAATAACACAACCTTTTAATTACTTGAAAAAAAAGAAAATAATGTACCGAATAAAAAAGAAAATTGACGGAAAAACGGGATAGTAGAGGACAAATGGAAAAAGAAAAAAACAAAAAGCAAAAAGTCAAAGACGTCATAGTAATCTTCACCGTCTTATCCAACCAAACTACCAGCAAAGCCAATTTATTGTAGTGACCAAAAATGTGCAACTCCCGAGGCTGCTTTTCTGCTTGATAGCGTGTTCTCTTCACCATATTGCCCATATAATACTCTTGATTTTTGTTGTTCAATTAATTCGATGCAGTTTAATTGAAATTGAATTCAGTACTACCCATAAATTATAATAGCGAGTCAAATGCCACCCCCTTAAGAGTCAATTTTTTCTAAAATTAGTAAAATGAGAAAAGTTTTCGAAACTCGCATTGTCGCACATGACGCAAATCATAATTGAATCCTATTTTTTTACTTTACCAATTTTCTGGTTTTAGATTGTTTTTCCTCTCTTTAACTCATATGTTGTTCTCGTCATGCTTGTAGAATCAACAGCTTCCATTTAAGTACAAAAGCTCAAGGCACAAAATCAGTATCATCATCATAGTTCTTCAGCAAATATGATATCAAATACACGTTGAACTGCACCAAAATATAAGTTAGTAAAAAACCAAATTACTATTACCAATGAGTTGATCATTATTATTGATCAAATATGAAAACTCACGTGCAGTTATCTCTATGTAAAGTTGATAATTGAGAATCATGAGATGACAATTTAATCAAATATATCAAATCATTAACGGTTTTCAACTATCAATTTTACGTTAACATAACTGCATGCGAGTATTCGCCTTAATCAAAACCTCAGGTCTACCTCAAGATAATTCTTTCATACCTTCCTCAATAAGGAGATTAGGTTGATCAACCAAGAGTTGTTGTATGGCAACAAGATCACCGGAACTGCAATGCAGTTAATGCAAAACAAACACAAAACACAAGCACACAATAAGACAAGTTGGATAAGTAATAAAGTTAAAGGAATTGGACCAAATAGCATTAAAAAGCTGAAAAGAAACAATCATGAATATAGTAAATAAAAGAGAA
Source organism: Arachis hypogaea (assembly GCF_003086295.3). NCBI lineage: Eukaryota > Viridiplantae > Streptophyta > Magnoliopsida > Fabales > Fabaceae > Arachis > Arachis hypogaea. The sequence goes on along the minus strand of NC_092041.1, from coordinate 116,894,782 downwards.
GGAACAGTGTGCACACAACTCAATTCACTTCAACTTGCCAAAACCAGACTTCAATTGCGTAACTACAACAATAGCTTAAACAATTGTTACTTCTATTAACTATTCTGCTGCATCATCAGCACATGAAAAGAAACTATTATAACTTCAAAAAGTTGGACACTAGCATTGGCAGATTTATACCTGGGCTTTTTTAAAGCATTTGCTGATAGTGTTGAGATTATTGAAGACTTCAACAAATACCTGTTTCAAAAGGGAAAGAAGAAATATCAATCAACAGTCTTTTTGAGAGTTTGCCATTAGTTTCAGCCAGCAAAGGAAGACAGATTATTGATAAGCTTGACACTTCCTACAAAAGAATCATCCACATTTTAATAAAAACACATCCTTAAGATGCTGCAACCTTTTATAGATCTATGTTACCTATTTGTGTTGTCTGGTTCTTGAAAGTAAACAAAATATAAAGGAAACATAATTCAAGTCATGCCAAGTTAGAATTGAAATTCTCTTAGTCCTCTAAGTTCTTCTATCCTATAATTATTTATCTTTTAAAAACTAAGCATGTATTAGTCATATTAGGTTATTAACACATGGATGGTCTCAAAGCACAAAATAAGGCGAAAGTCCCAGAAATTATTCCTTACTCGGAGTGATGGACGTCATGTAGAAACAACAAACCATCTAAGCAATCCATAAGAGTAGGTTTAACACCAACTTGCTGCTGCAGATGCTTCATGTTTGAGCGAGTAGAACTACCTTTCACCAGTTGTCTACTGTCATGATGTGTTTTCTCAAGAAACAAAACAATATTACGAAACTCTTCTCTGAAAGTTCATATCAAAGTAATTTCAAATAAGTCATTGCTATCTAAAACTCAATATTTTCATTAAGAACACTTGGAGAAGGATAAATTCAGGGTAGACAACAGACAACTGCAGAAAAACTATGCCACAAGTTACCATGCTACTTATATTTGACTGTAGATAGCATTATAAGGATAAATTTTGCAGTTGAAGACCAAACTATTAAAAATGTTGAACAACAACAAAACTTTTGTCCCACTAGATGAGATTAGCTACATAGATCAATTAACGCCATTGAAATTGTCATAACAAATGCATATAAACAATGTACATGAAATCCAATGTTATGACAGGTAGCACATTATTCTACAAAGAAATGTGAACTTACAAAGTACTCCTCATGGAAACCAAAATGTTATCCAAAGATTTCATCTGATTTGCCAAGAGAGCATCTCTTACATTGCAGTTACAACTTAGACAACCATAACTGCTAGGATTCTGAAGCACCTGTGCATAATCAAACCAATTACTTCAAACCCAAGTAATACAGAAATGCAACATCATCAAAGCAATATATACAATAAAAAATTATTTACAAACTGTACAATAGTGTTCGGTAACTGGTAAGCATATCAAGATAGAAAATACAGAGATATTAGATAGAGACAAGATCGAGAAGTTGCGTCTCAGTCATTGTCCCCAATATCCCCAGTTATTCGGTGAACACGAAATTGGGCAAGCTTTATCCAAGGACATAGATATTGTCTTGGATATAAGTCATCAACTCCAATCATATTCTTGTGTTCCTCATTCTCTGTATTCGTGACATGTGCGAGCTATTAAATGCAGCCAAAAGTTAAAATTAGTAATCAAACTAATTACCTGCAACCTATCAATAATACTGGAAGCACTCCTAAATTGTGAAATCAAGCAAGACTGAAGCTCATCCCATCGATTTAGTTGTTCCCTAACTTTAAGGAACTTCCCCTGAAACTTCTTCATCACACCTTCCATTGTGATTCAACAATATGTTGAATTTGAAACAACCGGTAATACAGCATCCAAGAACCTCAAATGAATGTTTTACGAGTCAGGCATTTTGTCAAACACATACAAGGCACTCGCTCAACTCACTGGAATCGGAGTCATACAAACCAAGAAGATAAAGGCAACAGGGAAGTTCTTCCGTCACCGGAGAGGAGTCACCGTCGTCCGTTGCTGTCGCGTTTGAATTGATGGCAATGAGTCTCTCAAATTCAGAGAAATAGAATGCTTAAAAAGAAGGGTTTTAAGGTGGTTATTATATAATTTATTAATTTAGGACTTAGACAACATTTAAGGTGGCAATGAGTCTCTAATTATATATTTTTTTAAATAATTATCACGTAATCAATGTAAGAATTAATTATTTTTGCTAATTTAACCTTACAACATATATATTTGATATATATTAGTACGAACTATAATAGTTGGTTAAAAATCAGGTAATTATTTAGTCATGAAATATTACTATCACGATATCAATTTTTTTAAATTCATGATTCAATTTCTTAAATAATTTTTTTTTTATAATTCAAAACTCTATAAAATTATTTTGTATTGATTTTAAAATGTTCTTTTTATTAAAACAAACATTAGTTAACATCATATCCTTTTTATCTATTATTTAAAATAATTTAATAAGTTCTCCCTTTAGCCCTTGGTCATTTTGCTGAAATAGGAGTCCACTTTTCTTGGGTACTCAGCATATAATTTGTGTAAGTTAGCAACAAACAAGTATAGAATGCTAAAAGCCAATGAGTTATAACTCAAATGACATAGTCTCCCCATACTCAATTAAGAGATTGTGGATTCGAGTCTACTATCTTTGGTAAAAATGTATAGAATGCTAAAAAGATTATTGAAATTTTTATCCACCTTTCTCTTCACCCTTATGGACATAACTTAAATTTAAAGTATAAATTACACTACCTCTTCATTTGCAAAAATATACAGTTATCTCTTGAAATTTAACTTATAAGTTATAACACCCAAAAGCCTTTTTTTTTCTTTATAAAAATTAAAAACGTATGAATGACTAACCTCCCCAAATCAACATCAAAGGTTTACCATATAATTACATTATCATTTTTTCGTTCTAGTATAATTTAAACCATACATCAAACACAACAAAACTCAATATCAAATTAGAGAATATAAGAAATGTAAAAAAAAATAATAATAATAAAGGTAAAACAAGCTTTATCAACTAATAGTTCAATAAAATACTCCTCCATCCACACCAATAATCTCATCTGTCACCCTTAATCAAGAGATCATTGGCTTAGATAAATTAAGGGGTGAAAAAAGAGACAAAAATGCTAATAATAAAATTCAGCTAAGGCTTAATAAAAAGAAAGGTCAATTTTTGGCATGCACCAAAAGAAACTAAGAGAATTCAGCTTCAATTAACCAGAATTTTCTGCCTAATTGTGCCAATTTTCTTCAATCTTCCTAACAAGATAGAACCACTTGCCAGAGAGAAATTTATGTTGTTTTTGTTGCCAACCCTGTTGTCTTACAAATCGGACACAGATTCTTGTGCTTTAGCCACTGTTTGACACATTCTGTATGGAAATCGTGGCCGCAATCCAGCGTGCCGATATCCTCTCCATCCTTGTACTCCTCCTGCACATAATCGCAAAGTTTAGGCGCTAAGGTAAGTACACGTGAATCCAGGTGGAGCGAGTATTAAGGTTGGTCGATCGAGTTTACCTGACAAACACAGCATGGTTCTGCTTCCGACTCTGGCTGAGATCCAGTTTCGACCGAATGCTTCTTCTGTTTCAAGAGTTTCAATATGGTTTCCTCGTTCAATCCGGTGCTCACATTTCCAATGCGCTCTTCCAGAGCCAATAATTCCTGTTACACTCAAAAGTATTGTCATGCGAAACACTCTAAAATGAAGCATCGACCTAACAAGCATAACACAATGAGAACTTCAGTTCATACCTCATATGACATGTTATCAACATCAAGTCGCATGTCCCTGTGTCGATCATGAATATCAGCGATTCCAGAAAACACTGATTGGTCGAGGATCATAACGTCCTACGAAAACAATGCAAAAACAAGTTTACCACATGAACAAAACTATGCTGTTAAGGGTTGTGAGTTCAATAGTTACACATTGCCAATGTATATAAGTTCTAGCCAAAACTGGTTTTGTTTTTATAGTGGTGTGGAAGTTAACCCCTTTTGCCTATGTCGCAGCGTGATTACACGTCAGCAAACAGCTTTTACTGATAGTACATGGTACATAGAGAGTAAACTCGGTTATTCGGCAACAGCAGCAATAATAATGCTCCCAAAACTTAAAAAACCCCAAACCCCCATTACATCTTGCGCCTATGGGCAGCTATAGATAGTCAAGAAGACACTCAAAACAGGTGGACTCCGGATCAGTTCCAGTGTCTTTTCTTCAACTCTATGATTAATTCCAAAACGCGAAATCGTGCCCCCAAAAATCACACAATAGACGTGGCACACAAATTCATTACATACCATTTTAATATAGAAGTACATATTATTATTACTATTACAACAAAAACACTTCTCGCACAAACCATGATCAGCCAAATGGAACAACCGGTTTCCAATTTGTCCTATCATATACTATGTCTAGAAGCAAGTCATCTAAATCAACATATTTTTTGGTGGTTCTCTCTTATACTATATAGTCTTCATTGGTCTCCCCTGTTCCTCTACATGTTGCCCTACTATCCATATGTTCTACTCTTCTTATAGAAACTTCTACAGGTTTTCTGTTTTCTCACATAATCTACACTTCATATACATAATATAGAAAATTTATGGATTATTCTCTACATACAAGTCATTTACACATACAAGTCTATACAAGTCATTTATATTGTATTGTTTAAGAATTTTTTATGTATGTGTATTGATAAGTTTTATATAATTCAAAACTCTTCCTCTTCTTCCTTGCATTATAAAAGTGGATTTTATTGAATTAGGATTAACTTGTATAAACTTGTATGTCAAAAAGACTTGTATGTGTAGCATGTCTCTTAATTTATTTGGGCCCCTTATGCTCATGTAACCAACAAGCAAGGAATCAAAAGGCTATGGATATGGAAAAAGTCACTTAACTCCTCAGCAGACTCCACAGCCTTCTTTGAGGCTTCAAGTTTCAACATTAACCTAAACATTAGTTACACCCGAAGGGCTGGTTGGTTTTTTGTCCTTTCAGAAGTTTAGTAAGGGAAAGTATATACATGGAAACAATAAAATCATATTATTTGTTTTCATTTCCTACTTAAATTCTTTCTTTACAAGATCCTGATAGCAGAAAACTCTGACAAACTGAGCAATATGAGATGCCTAAAGTCCTGGGATCCTAATCGCAATCGAAAGTAACTACGGAAGCCAAGAAGGATCAAACTGGATTTAAGAAAATATAAATATGTAACCATAGTACAATTTATCAAAGGAACAAATGTATATTCTAAATATTGAAAGTCTAGTACAATTTATCAAAGGAACAAATGTATATTCTAAATATTGAAAGTCTTGTTCAAAATCCTATATACCTCTAATCTTTAACACACACATTCTCGAAAAGAATACACACACATATATAAATCAAATTTTACCTCTTTTCCCTCTGGAAATTGAGACATTTTAAAATACCGACAAACAATGTCATATACATAACAAAGTAAAATAAGAAACGTGCCTACATTTCTACAGGCTACAGATTCCCTCACACCGCATTTTTTTAGTGGCATAGAGAAAAGCTTTAAATGCTGGTTTCACATTACGCACAACATTATTAAACTCTCAAGTTAAGTCGTATCGAAGTTTACAAGTTGAGTTTATAATTCGAGTTTACTTAAGTTTCAGAAGTTTGTCTGAACTCTCAAATTTGATAAACTTGCACACAAACACACAGAAATATGTTCTCATATATCTTACACACATGATATATTATTACCTCAAATTTAGGTAATGAAAGAATATTAAATTGTGCGCAAATTCCACATTTTTCTGGCTCAATCAAAGCCACAGATTCTGATTTATTACCAACCAGTTCATCATGTTTAAAAGTTTTAAACAGAAAAACTGAGAAGTGTAAAATCTTAATCAGAATTTCAAACAAAACAAAATCATTTGAAAGCTTGTTAAGTCACCATGTCAGGATTAAACAATTTGCATCACAGTCAAATGAAAATCAAACCATTTTTATGTCATCATGTCCGGATTAATAAGTGAATGAGAAGACTAACCTCAAATCGCAGGCTCCCACCACGACGCATAAGTCCTAACACATTTCGGAGCTGCACAAAATAAAAGAATGTCAACTAACAGAAATTGTTTACATAAGGAACTACAAATATTGCAGCTCTCAATAGTATTATTAGAACATTCTGATTCTGATTTCAGTCCATCAAAAAAGTTTCAACTTCTTAGTCCCTCCTTTTACTAACAAAGGGTCTGAAAGTGATGCAAACAGGACTATTTAAACTTGTTCTGAAACAAAGGGATTAAAATGATGCAGAAGTGTTTTAAAAGGACCAAAACCAAGAAATGCTACATTTTGTGGTGAAAATCAGATTTAAGGTAATATTTAAAATTTAAATAAAAGACAGTAATCTCACCCACACATTTGGAATAAATATTGCACATCACTACATCAGTAACAAATAAGATAATATTGAAATGCAATATAAGGGAGAGACGAACACGAACCTCAGACACAAGTCTACTATTTCCTTCACCAGCAACAGCCAACGACCGTATCGAATAGGGAATTCCATACTCATGATCTCCTGGCCTCTCCAACCACGATGGTGTTCCCGGGTGAGCCCCAGATGGCAGTGCCCTCGAGTCAGGACCACGTGCGGAAGGATAATTACTGCTTGAACTTCCACCAGCCTCGGAGCCGGGAGGAGGAAACAATGACCGGCGAACATATTCAGATAACCTTCGTGGATAATGCTGAGGATTAGGACGAGCAACCCATGGAGAGGCAGATGATGGATTGATAGCTGAATGTGACCCAGATCGCGACGAAGAAGCAGCGGCAACATTTCCTGGAATACTTAAATTTCCACTACTCGGAGCCCTATTTGTTGGATTTCGAGCCAAATTTCTTAAATTGGTTCCGGGTGCAAACACCGGGTGTTCAAAGAGGTTTCTAGGCAAACTTCTCGAGCTTGCGTCCTCATGAGGTATGTTATTGTCCCTATTATCCGCAGGTATAGCTGAGTTTGATGAATGGTTGTTTGCTGAGCTAGAAGCGCCACCCCACCTAAATGATTGCATATTCCTTGGTAAAGCAGGAACATGAACTAGAAGGGGCTGACTTTGAGGAATCATAGTATCTACAGTTGGTACTGGTCTCGCATCTAGAGAATTATCAGCCGGATGAAATCTTGGCAACACTGGAACGGACGGAGAAATACCAGAAGTTCTAATCACATTTCCCGTTGAGAATGCAGCGGGAGGAGGAACAGGAATGGAACTTTGTTGACTTGAAGGATTTACCCTTAACCGGAAGTTCCTATGGAAGCTTTCCGGGTTTCCTGCAACATTCGAATCAGGAATGCTTTCAGAGGGGCCATCCCCCATACTTAGTCCGAGTCTTGCACTCACCCTATCCACCGAAGCAGATCTGCCAAGGCTACCGCCAACATAATCCTGAGTAGGCAGCGTGTTCCAAGCACTGCCATCTGTAGGCTGACTGTAGCTAGAACTTCCACCATCAGAACATTGTCCAACACTGCGTTCAACAGCCTTTCTTTTACAAGATACACGCCGAGTGTCGACAGAACAACCTGGTCTACCATCAGTATCCTCAAACAAAAGGCTGTTACTTGCCGAAGGAAGCATCAAAGGACCAGAACCAATAAGCGGGGGAGGAACATGCTCATTTACCGGTCCAATAGACTTTGGCAAGTTAGCATGTTCAACATGATGGCTATTAGCACTACTACTGTCTCCCATTCCTGCATTCAAGTTAAGATTCTGCGGAGGCATCATATGAGAATTGGCACCGTGCACATACATAGTAGTATTAGTATTGTCCATTGAGACAGCATTAGTCGGTTCAACACGTCGTTCTTCTTGCCTTGAACCAGCAGGAGCACCAAAACTTATAGAAGATGGCCATCCTAGTTCCCTTCTCTGGTCATTGTTAATGTTAACCTCATTCTGAGTATTACTGTAACTTGGCTCACCTAAACTCCATCCACTCAAATTCTGCCAACCATGATTCAAAGGGCTCACATAAGATGGGTTTACATCACTTGGGGGAAGTATGTACTCGGGTATTCGGTTATCTGCAGGATTCCGCATATTATTCCAGCAAATCTGCTGATTCACTGTGGCAGTGGTTGCACCACTCGATGTTGATCCACAATCAAATTCTAAGGTTTCTGGCAAGGAACCGATTGTATCTCGCTGTCCTTGCATTGAGGGAATCTATTTAAGTTTCCCAAACTCAATATAGTTTAAATGTATGAATATGAATTCCTCAATAAAGAAGAACCAAGTGCATGCAACAAGTTCACAAGTCCTGTCAAACAAAACATGAAAGTTATAATCAAGCATTGCAAAAACACCAATTCTACATTATGGAACAAAAACAATCAAAGAAGTATCCTCTATAAACACACACAAAGGATGCTGCAAACATCGATAACCGCAACTCGGAATTCAGCTTCATAACCCCTAAAGCTTAAGGTGAAGCAAAGAACATGGAAACATTAGCAAACACCACAACCACCAACAAAACACTACTCAATCCTCTTCTATCAACTAAAGAATGTTGCAACAGATAACCACTAATGCGCATTGCCGAATGACACTATCATCACAGAAATTTTACCAAACACAATAGAGGGCAAATCAAGAAGAGAATAGCTCATAGAATAAAGGCAAAGTCAACTCCTTTTTACCCAACATATGAAGAACAAGAAACAACAAAAAAGGTAAAATTTTTAAACAAGATCAAGCTACAACAACGAATTGGGGTTTTGAAAAACCAATTAAAAACCACGGTGGATTATGAACAATTACAACACCCAGCAAAATCCATAAACAACCCACAACAACAGCAACAACAATAACAAAAGGATTTGCAAGAAAATAACAGATAGCTACACAAACAACGTTGAATCGTTTCTGCAAAGTTGAACAACCCAATCAAATCCGAACAAACAAATATTAAAAAAATAATATTCTAAAAAAATCATAAAAATTCAAACTTTACAGCTTTTTCATCAATCCAAGCAAAACCACCGACTGATCAAACAAAACAATAATGAAGGGTAAGAAAGTGCAGAAAACTTACGAGGTGAAAATGAAACAAAGCCGATCTATCACCAAAATAAACAAAAAAATAATCAAAGGATGGTTAATAACAAAAACAAAGAAAGCACCCCATGATGATTTTTTTTTCCTCTTTTTTTTCTCTGTAGATGCTTTTTTAGATTTGTTGTTCCTCTTTCACCCACCTGGGCAGCACAAAAAAATAACAAAAAAGAATAGAGGAGAGAAAGAGAGAAAGAAAGAGAGATGGATGAAGAGTGAGAAAGATATGAAGAAAGGGTTAAGAGGAGAAAAAGATGGTGTTTTTTTGCTCTGCTCTTGGTGGTGGTGAGAGGAAGAATGGAATGAAATTATATCAAACAAAAAAAAGATTTATAAAAATTAGATATGAATGAAAAAATGTGAGGGGAGATTAAAGAGAGACAGTAATCTTCAATTTACAAAAACAACCCAACAAGAGAGAGAGAGAAAGAGAGAGAGTGAATAAGAGTTTGTGTGTGCAAAAGTCATAGCCTTGAAGGAGGAGAGAAGCAGCTTCCCCTTCCAACAAAGACATTCAATGATATTTACTATTTAAATAATTAATAAATAATACAATGGAATCATGTAATAGACTATGAATATATCATACTTATTTAGTTTCTCTTTTTCTCATGGAATATTATATCTTTTGTTATTAATTTAGTGTTTTTTTATCAAAGATAGGAGACTCGAACTCGCAATCTCTTTTTTAAGTATGAGGAGACTATGTCATTTGAGATATAATTTATTGGCTAATTTAGTGTTATTAATATATTAAGAAATTTAGTATTATATTATTTATTTATTTATTTATTTATTTTTTGAGGATGATTTACAATATGATTATCATATATTTTTTTCTGATTTTTTTTGTATTTCTCTTAATTATTTTGCAGATTTGATTGGAATTATATTTCTTAAAACAGATTTAATTTATTTAAAAAAAATTTATCCTGTTATTTATTCAAAAACTTAAGAAATTTAACAATAATGGTAATGGATATGATGAAATAAGATAATAAATTTAATTTTATCATTTAATATTCTTATTTAAAGTGTGATTGTAAAAAAAATATTGTTTTTGTGATTAGATACTTGTATAAAAATAAAAAAATAAAATATTAATTGGTCATGAAAATTGAATTCTAATGCAATATAATTATTACTTTCTTTTTAATTGGATACACTATGGTTGTTGTTATTGTTATTATAATTAGTTTGGTAATATTAGTATTAAGTAAGAATAAAGAAAATTAATGGTAATGGGAGTAGTAATAATGAGATGTGAATAGGGGCCAGAGAGGCTGAAAGGGTGCCTTGTTTGGCAGCTTACCAAATGGGTGATGTTTTGTATGGGTCCTTGATTTTGATTTTTCTTTGCTGAGATAAAGAAATGTGTATCCCCCATTGTCCTTTGTCTACAAACACAACTAAGAAAAAGGTGAAGAAATCAATTTAATTATTCATATTTATTTACTAAAATAATTCTTTATGTATTCACTAATATGAATTTATTCTATATTATCATCTACTAAAAATAAAAAAAAAATATCATGTTAATTTGAAGCTATGTAAATCCCCCATTATTATTATATGATAATATGATGACAATTTCCTTAATTACTAAATAATTATCTAAAATGATTTTGCATAGTTGTTGATATATAAAAATTATTCTCTACTATATACTATATTGCCGGACTACTTTATTTATTTTTGGATTTTTTTTTTAATAAGAAAGTTGATAAAGTAGAAAAAAAAAATAGAATCTACTCATTTTTAAATTAAAATAATAAAACTTATACACAATAGAGAAATTACAAATTCAATCATAATTAGTATCTTATTTAATTATTTTATAATTATCATTTTAGATCATTTTCATAAAAAGTTGTGACAATTTTTTTTTTTCATTATATATATATAAATTAATTTTAATATACTATCAGTATAAAACAGTTATATATATATATATTCAATCACATAATACTACATTAATAAAAATAACTATTTTTTATATTAAGTACGTAAATGATCATTTAAAAAAAATAATTATATTTATATAATTATATAAAATATTTTATACTGTTAGTGCATGAAAATTAAACATAAAGTCTCTAAATATTGTTATGATATAGTATTGACTAAATATGAAAAACATAAGTGTTAATAAATGAGTTGTTTAATTGGCAACACAGCCCCCACTTGTATGTTGTTCTCTTTTTGATTTGGTTCCATCTCCTTCACGCCAAGCACCCCACCCTCCCTCTCTCTTTTTACCACACCATTCACATTCATCTTCACATGCCCCCCTCTCTCTCTCTCTTATACTCTATTTCTATTTAATTTAATTATTTCTAAAAATTAACTACTAATTTAATCATTTATACACACAATCTTATGTTAAACAACTATTTTATATATACCAATGAGTTATAGCTCAAATGACATAATCTCCTCATACTCAATTAAAAAGTTGCGGATTCGAATCTCCTATCTTTAATAAAAAAAAAAATTAAAAAAAAATAACTATTTTAGTCATTGGATATAGATGACTTATTTTTGTATACATATAATATTTTTTATAAATAACTGCGTTTGACTCAGCTAAAATTTATATGCAACATACAAATGTTATATATATAAATACATATTTTATATTGCACACTTTTAATGTGTCTATTAATAACTGATTTAAAAGTTAGTTTTTTCATATACTAATACATTAATAGTCACTCTTAAGTAATTTTGTTAACTAATGTGTGAAATAGTAAACTGTATAAAATTAATCAAAATCATAGATTTTATGTAGATAATTGTATAATTGGATAATAATAATACAAAAAGTTTATGCATTATAAATAGATTTAATTTGAAAAAAAAAAAAAAGAAGAAATAATAGTGCACGTGGCTTTGGTTATAGTAATATTTAGGGTCCACAGGAGGATGAGTTGCATTTTTCTTTCCTATAACTTATGTACCCAAAATCTTGGTGCTTGCTTGGATGAAATTTTGACTAACTATTTATGGACCCCTCTCTTTTATATTTTAAGTTGTCTTTCCCTCATATATGATAATGATACATCTCTTCTCTTATTTTGTGGGTTTGTTAAATGAAATTAATATGATTGTATGGCCTTAGTAGAAGTAAAATAATTTTAATTATTTTAAAAAAACAAAAAGGAGCAAAAATGAGAACATCCTAGGGCCCCAAAATTTTGTGTCGGTACAAATATAGTTGGAAAAATAACCAAAGTGTTAATGTGTGTCTGCGTGGGGTGTTTGTTGTGACGATGGAGTAGTAATAGTAACAGTATTTAGTAGCTTTTGGGTCTTTGGGTATGCAACCAATTTATCTATCAATTTTACTTTGCTTTAAAGAGCTCTCAAGTCTTCAACCTAAAACTTTATTATTATTATTATTATTATTATTATTATTATTATTATTATTATTATTATGGGTCTAGTTTGTGGATTTTTTATTTTAATATGGAAGAGTGAATAGAGTTTTACGTTAATGTTACAAAAAATAGAGTTTTACCGTGTTCTGGAGGCGCTGTTCTGTGCAAGCACAATACGCAAAATACGTATTGCACTGACAATACACAGTCTGTGTATTTACAATACGCAGTCTGTGTATTTACAATACGCATACTGTGTATCACTGTATTGTAATTTAATATTAAAATAATACAATACGCAATCTGTATATTGTCTTTATAAATTAAAAAAATTTTGATCTGACAATTCGCATTCTGTAAATTCTATAGCCCCAGAATTTTGTAAAACACCATAACTTTCAATATTAAAGAATTACACCAATTCTTATCTAATATCCACAAAAATTAACCCTAGTTTGTATGCATGCATCGTAATTTTTATTTTTTAAAAATAAACATAAATATTTAATTTGATTATATACTAATTTAAAAATCTTAAAAATTCAAGCATTTCAATAAATGACATTATAAATTGAGTTCAGTTTAATATACTGACGATATAAAATAATTTACACAGTAATCTAATTACATCTGTTTTTTAAATGACTATTTATACGATTATTGTAAAAATTAATTATTTTTGTTAATATGATGTCACATAATTAAATATTTATATAAAATTATTTTATATTAATAGTGTATCAAAATTAAATTATTGTAAATAATATTAGTGTATAGTATAAATTATATAAATGATTAATTATGTATGAAGCAATTAAGAATATGTTGAGTTAATTGTCAATTATTTTAAAATACTCATAGATATAAGTACAAAATTAGATGGCACATAAAACATTCGGTGCATGGTAAATAAACTTTATAATTTAATTCTCTTGATTTGGCATATAGCTCAATCAACTGTGTGATTCCTTACCCCACAATTAAAAAGAGAAAAAAAAGAAAAGGCCTATGTGATTCTTCCATGTCGATCTTATAATATAAACGATTTTGTGGTATGCTATTATTGCTCATGTCAATGGGGGGTATAAATATAATATTTTTATTTTATTTTATTCTTCATGAATTTGGTCATCTTTGTGCTTCCTTTCTCTAATCCTTCTAAACGGGGTTATTTTGCTTTCCATCTGTCTCCACTATGTAATTTTTCAAATTGTTATTATTATTATTATTATTATTATTATTATTATTATTATTATTATTATTATTATTATGGCCTTTCGATCAAACCCTATATCTATCCGTTTGGTATTGCTTGGAAACACAACTCTCTTGTGTGATGGCCCCCTTTGAAAAACAATGGAACCAAAAATTCGGAATTGATTAGAATTAGAATATGAATCTCCCTATGCGAATATTAAAAGTTTTATATGATTCTGACATCTCTATGCACCTTATGTTTATTATTTGGTGATTATCATAATCAACTGGTCATCACTTTAAATGAAAAAATGTAAATATCTATAATATATAAATACAATTTATTCAAAATTAAACTTTCTCCTTATCAAATAATAATTTATATACACATATTTTTTTTTCAAAGATAATAGGTTATATTTCATTAATTATTGAAAAATAGAATATAAAGATGTCCAAAAGCAGGACAGTATAATAAAAGGTGAGGATTTTTCAAAAACACTACACTGAAGGTATTCATCCAACGGTACGTGGTCAAACAAAAGAAAAATTTTAAAGAAGAAAGAATGATAAATCAAATTGAATGCAACTAAGAGCTTGTCTTGTGGAGATGACGACCTAAACTGGGAGTTCTTTGGATTTCACAGAGCAACTTGACAGAGCTTGTTAGAATGGCAGACGGCATTGAAGTAGAACCTTCAAAAATCAACTGGTTGCGAGCTTTTCAACAATTCCAGCAAATGATGGCAAGCAATTGAGGATTACGGTCAGTATTTTTTAACGGGTTAAGCATCTCTGTTGATGGAGTCCACCATGTCCAAAAGTTGTTACGACTACGAGGGAAAAGACATTATACACACATTTGGACATTATTCCATTGATACTTTGAATCTTTAATTAATTTTTTGTTCACGTTTCTCATGAATAATGAACTGTGAGAAAACTAATATCAAATTAGTTTTGTTTGCAAATATTAATTAGTTAATTTTATTATGTAATTATGAGCATAGTTAAAATATGATACATTGAACAATATTTTTTATAAAATGGTAGTCATGTTTGATAAAATACGTATTTATATATGAGAAAAATAAAAAGATGTGAAATTAGAGTAATTGCATAGAAAGACTAGAAGAATCTAGGGTAGGATATTGTAAACACTAAAAAATAATAATAAATAAATAAAGTTTAGTCTATGAATTAAATTAGAGCATTAGAAATTGCCTTTAGGAATCATGTTTAAACTTTAAACAAAGCAAAATGTCAACGAAATTTGATGTCATTAAACATGGTTAGTGCCTTAGTGATAGGGGTGAAATACGCCGGATTATCTGTTAAGAGTTTATAATTTGGTTTGTATTTACTATTTAGTATGGTGTGACTTAATCTATTATAAACTAGGTGTGGGTTTAAGATATTTTATTATTTTAAAAGCTTAAAATTATTATTGGACATGTTTAAACTTGTTAAAATATAAATAAATATATAAACATCTTATAATTAAAAAGTTATTACAGTTTTTAATTTATCATTTTTTTATAATCTAAAATGTTATATTTTATTATAAATAATTTTATATATTTAAAAAACTTGATAAATTTAGATATAATTATAAATATTAAATTTGGTATGTTACATATAAATAATTATTTGTTAAAAAATGTTTTTAAAATATTAGAATTTTTAATAGATTTTAAGTCACATTAAAATTAAAATAAATACTTAAAAAGTAACCTATAATATATGTTAAATTTAACTTAAGTTAATTAACTATATTAGAGTCTAATATGATAAGATGAAGCCTATATATATATATATATATATATATATATATATATATATATATATATATATATATATATATCATTTCATTTTTATGTGAAAATTTCAAATATTTTCATGCATCATGTATTAATTTTTATTATTTTTTTAAACAAAAGAGCTCGACACAAGTTAATGGACTATAACTCAAATGGCATAGTCTTCCCATATTCATCTAAGAGGTCGCAAGTAAAAAAAAAAAATCGCAAAAAAACTCATCAACCATTTTTGGCGCTCCTCCTTCCTACTCCTAATTTTGTACTCGTGGAAACATCTCCAACCACTCCAACTAAAATTTTGTCAATCGAATTGCAAGATCGCTAAGTGGAAGTCCACCAGTTGCATATCTTCTTATATCCATTCCGCATCCTTTATCCCCTCCACCTGCACAATCTCCTTAAGTCTCCTATAAAGACCGACATAAACGTGCAATATAATTCAATTCTTCTCACACAGTAAATTTCTTTTTTCTTGTATGAGTCTCATACACCAAAGAAAGCATAATTGAAATTATTTTTAATAAGACTCTTTCAACACACAACCAAAGCTCGATTTTATGACAGTGAGTCATTTTAAACATTATTTTATCCCAAATTAACAGTAAACCACTTAGACATACTCCGACTCAACATATTCTCATCCCGTAGCATCACTCCCCCAAATTCTTATTACATCAAACTTTGTCACTACCTGTTACTTAGTCTCAAACAAGCCTAACATATTCAATTTAACTTTTTTCTTGAGATTTTTTATTATGCTCGAATTTTCATCACCCATTAACCCATAACATTTCAAGAATAAAATTATTTAAAAAAATTATTACACACCTTTTTTTATTTTTATTTTTGGACCTGCAGCATCTTATTTTTTTCTATTTTGTCAATCTTTTTTTAAACAAATTTTTCATCATGTGCTTGGAGAATAGACATAATATCATCTTTTTTATTGTATAAAATTGCATCTGATTCTAAGACGAAGTCCTAAGTTTTTCTATTTTCAAGCATCTACTCCTCCAAAATACTGCTTCTGTTCCCCTTACTTCCTTCATTCTTGTCCGAACCACCATCATTAACAACCCTCTTCTCGACTACTTCTTCATCGTGTTCTGATAACTCTCCCTATCTCTTTGTCAACGTTGTTCTCTTTGTGTCGAACCGATGTCACTATCATTCACAATGTCATCTCTATCTCCCGTTCCTTTATCAACGTCTTTCGCACCATCATCAATATCCACACCTAACTCACCAGTTCCTTCATTCAATGTCACCTCCCTATTTTAAGATATTAAAAGTTTAATGTTATTATTGGACATGTTTAAACTTGTTAAAATATAAATAAATATACAACAATGCTAGGGAATCAAGAGGGTATCAGCAAAAAACCAGCCAAATGCTTCTAGGTGAATCTAAAACCTCTACGTGGATGGTGCTTATGTTAGGCATTAGGATGTTTCTTTTCTTTGTAAATTGGATGGTTCTGAATCTATTTTTTTATTTATCATGTTTTAGACATTTGGAGAGGGAAGGAGGGTGAAGAGACGGAAGCTAATTGAATCAGTTTTCGTGATTCACGTTGCAATGATAATGAACGTATCTCCTCCTAATTTGAATGTGGTAAAACATTTAATAACTATTATTTTAAATCATAAATAAATAAATTAATATACATGGATGTTTCTTCTACTAAGTATCAGAATATTTCTTTTTCATATTAAATGGATCTTCTTTTATATATTTTTTGAATATTTTTGTATTACAAATGTGAATATCTTTATTTCTTTTAAGAATTTCATAGTTTTTTTTAAATCCTATAGATATAAAATATAACTGAATATTTCTTTTGTTAAGCATTAAGATGTTTTTTTCATATTAAATAAATATTTTTTATATTTTTGTAATTGTTCAAGAACAACTCGTGTTCCACCACTCCTTCCTTATTCTTGAAGTTGAACCAAGTGCAAGGCAAAGACCGATTGGATGCGATGAAATCGCGATTTGATCGATTCGAAGACTTGTGCCTATAAAAAACTTCCTCTCCTTCGTTCTTTCCTTTCCAAAGTTTGATGAAAGCTTCTTCTCCGAATTCGAATCCGAACCCGAGTTTCTTGACTTGGAACGAACAATGGCTGTTCCTGGTTGTGATTATGCTTCTTTCAAGGTGAAAGACCTTTCAGATCCGATTCTGTTTCATCGATCAGGTAAAATCTACACGCTATTTTCTCAGTGTGTGCCAAAAAGCCTCTTTGGTTGATGGTATCATAGTGAATACCTTCAATGATTTGGAACCAGAGGCCATGAGAACTTTACACAACGGTTTTCATCTTTCTCGTTCTATTTTTTTGGTTGGACCCATCGTTGCTCAACCCAACCAAAACCAAAATGAGAAGATTCATGAATGTGTTGCATGGTTGAACTATTAGCCATCGAAATCTGTGTTATATATATGTTTCGGGAGTGGTAGAGCACTCTCTCAGGAGTCAGGAGCAAGTGAATGAGATAGCATTTGGATTGAAATTGAGTGGACACAAATTCTGGTGGACGTTTTTAGAGGTGGTAGGTTAATGTGGAAGAGAAGATGAAGGTTTTTATAAGCTTTAATTAGATTTACTTAATCAGTTTAAAATTTTTTAAATTTTAAATTTAAAATTAATTATTAATAATTATAATTAATTGAGTTGTTCACTTTTTAGCTGGTTAGATACTTGATTCCCTATACTTTTCCATAAATATATAAATATCTTATAATTAAAAAATTATTAAAATTTTTAATTTATCATATTTTTTGATAATCTAAAATGTTATACTTTATTATAAATTTTTTTATATAGTTTAAAAACTTGAAAAATTTATATATAGTTATAAATATTAAATTTGGTATGTTACATATAAATAATTTTTATAAAAAATGTTTTTAAAATATTAGACTTTTTAATAAATTTTAAGTCAGAGTTAAATTTAATTTAAATTAATTAACTACATTAGAGATCTAATATGATAAGATGAAGCCTTTATCATTTCATTTTTATGTGAAAATTTCAAATATTTTCACCATGTATTAAATTTTATTATTAATTAGATATTTTTTTAAGTTCCATATTTAATATATTTTTGTCTTATCAATGATACAATCAACATATATATAAGATTATGTAAATTTTTTACATGAAGTGATTAATTATTTCCTATTCATAACCACTAAAATGAAAAAAAAAAATGGTGATTATTATGTTCTCATGGTCAACACAAAATACAAGAGATAATAATGGGATAGATAACTTATAATATTAACATAAGAAAATTGATAAAATAATAACATTTGAGAAAAGATTACTTCACATACATCTACTAACCACAAACCCCTTTTATCTGTGTTCGGTTTGTATTATTGTGTAGTATGCATCATAGACCAAAGAAACACAAACTTTATTCAACATTGTGAACAAGTTTTTCTTTGAAAGAAACATGCCATCCCTAATTGGCCCAAATGGAAAAAATATTGAACTCTATCAATGGGAGAATAAGGCGCACAAAGATGCCACTTGTGCTTAATTATATATAAAATAATAATAATAATATTGTGTTTAATGGAAATCATGCACTAATAACCAAATTCACTTAGCTTGCAAAACCATATCTTGTTTCTAATAATAATTATTGGTGCTATCTTAGCCTTTGAAATTCAATAAAATAAAGCCAACATTCCTAAGCTCTAAATACCAATTATTCAACGTGGAAAATAGGATTTAGATTTGGTTAAAAAAAAAATATGATAAGGATAATAAAAATATTGCATATATATAAAAAATTAATTTAGTTATTACAATACATGTGTTACTATATATATTTTTAATGTATATTTTATTTTGTAACTAATTTTTAGTGTACTCATAATATAATTATATTGATTACTGGATTTGTTTTAATCCAATGAATTTAAATTAGAATAAAATTTTTCTAAAAATACATAATATTAAATATATAATCTAAATCTAAACAATATTAATGTATTCTATATAAATAAAAAGACATGATGTGCAATAGTATTTTGTTTTATGTAATGAGAAATTAGTATGTATTTTAATTTGTAAATTATTGATAAGTGTAACTAGAAAACAAAATAGAGATCAAAGTAGGACTATATAGTTATGTGATGAGCTCAAAACGTTGAAGCACCGAAGGCTACAAGCATATAAGACCAACACATGATTATAACTATAAACATTAAAACTATCTAATGTAATTAATTAATAATTAGTAATAATTAATAATTAAATAGTGATAGAAATTAAATACAAATAAATAAATTTTGGAAGTCCAATCATAAATTTAATGTTGAATCATTTTTCCGCATTGACACATACACAGACTTGCAATTTTTTTCCGGTATCCTAAATATATTAGTTCTTTTTTGTATAATAATAATAATTGATCTCTTGTAGTTGTAACTCGGTTCAGATAAAATTATATCAAACAATCACATATCAACTCAAATTAGCGGAGAAATCGCAAATCTTTCTAAACAAACCCAAATGAATCACTAAAATAAAGCTATAAGACAATTAGCTAAAATTTCATAAAACAGTTTTAGAAATATTTATAACCCCAACCATAATAATTATATAAATACAAAATTTTATATTTATCTTCTATTTTTACTAACTAACTTGAGTAATAGAGTACTTTCTCAAACTTTGAGAAACCCATGTATCATCCTTTTTATCTAAAGAAAAACGAGCTATACCTTAGAATCGATTTATTTACACATGAACATTTAGCGCCACCGTGGAGCTGATATTACTTTCTATCATTTTTTTTCTAATTATCTATCATCTTTAACATGTTTTAATCATCAACAAAAAAGTAAAATAATCCACCTTCTCAACTCGCTACTATAGCCAAACTATTAATGATCAAGGAATCATTGAAGGCAGGAATTCAAAGGTTAATCAAATTTTTGAATCAAAACAAATAAGGTGATAAAAAAGATAAAAAAAAAAAAGTCACTCCAAATAATGACCGTGACAATAGTCACTCCAAATCCGTCAATAGAGAAAACAAATTCTGCTAAATGCTCTAGTAACATTATCTAACGATACACAATTTTAACTACATATCTGCATTTTCAGTTTTCACGTTCTAGTTAAAAATTTTGAATTAACACAATTGTGCAAATATTTGATTAAATAAATTGATTTTATTATTTCTGATATATTATTTCTCATCAAATAAGTTGAATCTAAACCAACTTAATAACAAATTTTTCTAGTTATTATTTATATTGTCATTGCTATAATTATTATTTTTCTTTTGAAACCACGCTTTCTTTGATTGCTCGGTTTTTCATTTTTTTCAATTATTTTGCTTCCGTAATAAAAGGATTCAGTTTTAGTTTTAAAGCAACGAATTTAAAATTGAATTTACAATACAAGAAAAAAACCTAAAAATTAAATTAAATGACAATTGAGAGGCAAATAATATCAACATATAAAATTGACAAGTTCTATATTACAGTAAAATAATTCGTAAGCATAACCTAACTTGCTTATATAATTCTTTTATTTTAATATTCAATACGACATAGCCTCTTATAAAGTATACATTAACCTGTATACTTGAACCATTTTATCTTAATGTATTTTACCATTTCATATACTAACTTTGAATACGTTATATTTAGTTGTATACTATTAATATGTATTTCATTGTTGATTGACCTTCTTTAAGTATATTAGGTACTATTTTTTCTATTATACATTTATGCGTCGAAGTCTTATATAGAGGATAATACAATCACGCCGATAAAAAAAAAATTCATGCGGATTATAATTCGGACAATTTACACTTTTTAATGACTACCCAGACACCAAAATCAATATCAAAGACTAGCCTAACAGGTGTATCACAACCTAGCTTATAAGACGAGAATACGGTGATGTGTTATTTTTTCATTAAAAAAAGGTCATGTGGATTATAATTCGGACAATTTACACTTTTTAATGACTACTCAGACACCAAAATCAATATCAAAGACTAGCCTAACAGGTGTATCACAACCTGGCTTATAAGACGAGAATACGGTGATGTGTTATTTCTTCATTAATGAAATATCTTTATTCTCTTATTTTTAAATTTTTTTTATCATTTTCATCATTCCTAGTTGATCTATAAATCATCTCATACACAATAAACATAAATCGCTCCGCCATGAATTTTCATAATCATATACGAATATCTACTGAAATATACTCTCCCATAAAACACATTACCGATTTATATATCACCAATTCTTTTCATACCAAAACAAACTTACAATTCGGATGGTCAAATTTCAAAAATAAATTACAAATCCATTGACATTGAGTCAACTGCTCAAACTTATCTAAAAGTATATCCAAATCCATTATTCAAATTCAACTCTCCTTACTGAATGATAATTTGGTTTTCGATCAAATCACGACTTTTACTTTTCTATTGTCTTTTACTTCTCTCCAGTCTGAAGATACTATCCACAAACAAATATCTAAAATCAACTATTGATCAAGTGATCAATTAGCAACAATATTCAAACCGAAACAAGTGGCTTAATCAACTAATTAAAACTGAGCTATACTTCAATTTTCAAAACTACTAAGCTATCTATCAATTCAAACAAATCGACATCTATAAGTCAGACTCATTTCAAACAATCTGCACCTATGGTCGGAATAATTTCAAGCAAACAGATCTATAAGTTGGTACAACTCTAAATATCGGCACCGTCTTTGCTATGCCCAATTCTAAACCAGTCTATTATATCAGTTCACCAATTTTTCAAACAACTCAACAACAACCAACCATATTCATTTGACTTATCAACAAAGATCCTCATTGATTACTACTAGTCATACTTTTTCAATCTTACAATTTCAAGAGCAATACATATTACTTAACCTACTTTGTATAATTATTTATTGACATAAATCTATAGACATATTAAAGCAAAAGTATCACATATATAAAGCAAACGAGTTCACCTAAGAATGTTGGATACCAGTTCATCAAAAGCACAAAACAGTTACCAACAAAACCAAATTCAAACAACCTGACAGTTATACGTCGAAACAAATCCAATCATATTTTCATCTATAAAATTTGATCAATTCAAACAATCCGACACTTATACGTCGGAATAATAACTCCAAACAAATTTATTCTCACATGCCATCAGATTAAACTTAGGGCTTATCCTTATTATTTAACCTTTATTCCTAATTATTCTCACATTTCTTTTACTTTACTATTCACATACACCAAATTTCAAGCATAATTATCATTTTTCAACATACAACAAGTTGAACTTGGGAGTTACTATTATTATCATCATTATTCTGAACTATGATTACAATCAGTATTCCATCGTATCACCACAAAAATAAACACATCAAGAGTACTTAGAGTACGTGTTCTGCTTTCCTAACGGACTTATCCTATAAAATCAGTACCAACCCAAATCGGCACAGAAATTTCTCCGCAAATCTCTAAACAAACCCAAACGGGTCACTAAAACAAAGTTATCAGATAATTAGCTAAAGCTCCATAAAGCAGTTTTGGAAATACTTATTGTTAGAATATAATTAGAATCAATTATATCAATTAGCATTATTTAACCTATCTAAATATATTCTAACATCTTCCCTCAAACTCAAGTGATGAGTTTGAAACTTATTTAAAATAACGAAATAAAGAGAGAAAAAGCTGCATAAACTGATAGAACGGGTGCAGACGGAACTGCATGAAGAAAGCGCAGACAAAACTGTCAGAAGAAAGCACAAATGAAACTGTCGAAAGGAAGTACAGACAGAACTGACGCAAAGAAGCGCAGACAAGAACTGCCATAAGGAAACGCGGAACTGCCTGAAGGAAGCGCAGACGACACTGTTGGAAAAAATACAGACGAAACTGCCGAAAGAGAACGAAAACTATATGATTTCTTCATGAGAATAGGAATAATATTGATGTTTGATTATTCGACTCGGAAAGACACAAGACGGAGAGAATAAGCTAGTCAGTAAGGTGAAAAAATATCAAAGAAGTGACAAAAGACAAGAAAAATGGAATAGAGGAAAACTGGTGATTTCAACAAAAGAAAAATAGCAGATCCTCCTCAAGGAGGATATCATAGCTCTGATACCATGTTAGAAACAAGAGACTAAACTGGAGAAATGATTTGTATATTTTTTAGTGTATTCAAGTTGTCTATAACGATACATTATAAAATGGTATTTATAGGTGCTAAGCGAATCGAAATAATAAAGATGTAATATCCTATCATAAATATTTAGATATGTTAAATAATACTAATTGATATAATTGATTCTAATTATATTCTAACACTTATAACCGCCTCAAACACAATAATTCTATAAATACAAAGCTTCAACTACGCAAACAAATACGTTATTCATTTTGAATAACTTCATATTTATCTTCTACTTTTACTAGCTTGAGCGTTAGAATTTCTTTGTAGATGTCTACCGTCGCTATTCTTAAAAAAACCGACGTATTATCTTTCTTTTCCAAAAAAAAATTAGTTCAAATATCAGAAATACGAGCTATACTTTAAAATTGATTATTCACGTATAAGATTTATGTCACACATCCACGCCTTTCTCTTATTCAAGTGAATGAAAAATTCAAATTCTAAAAACTAGTTATAACTTCAAACAATTTTCTTACGAAAGAACAACCAGTGACATCCTAACTAAATCTCACGAATAAATAAGTGAATAACACATTAAATTAAAGCTCAATATTTTTGATATGATGATTCTTATTATTATTTTAGTAATTATATTTTAAGAAATCATTAATGCTTCAAGGATATTTCTATTTAGAACTTGATAAGACTTTGCATAGATTCGGAAATTTGAAGCGATTAGGTATGATATCTATTAGTTGTCAGAGATTTCAAATTTATATAATAAGGTCTACATATTTGTACAGAAAAAGTTTTATACTATTTTTTAAACCTAATCGTAACCCTTTGATATATAATTAAAATTAAAAGAATTATTTATAAACTTGTATTAAAGGTTTATTGTACTTTTTTTTCTTTCAAATAATTCTTGTAACTTTCAAACTTTTTAGATGGAGTACAATATTTTTTTTGTGCAATAAAAAATGCAAATTTAAATCCTTCAAATAAGTCCATGACAAAAAATGAATATTAAATCATATAAAATTTTCAATGTAATAACGATCTAATTGTTTTACATTTTACAATCTTTACTAATTATAAAAAAATCAATAAGAATACAATGTTTTGTTTTTTACTTTTCTTTTCGCTAGATAGAAATAGAAAAATATTTTGTTTTAATAAACGTTAATACATTTTAGACACAAAAAAAAAAGGTTAAATACATTTTTTTATGTGTAGAAATAATTCAGCTAAATTTTTTTTAGTTATAGAGATCTAAAATGTGTTATACCTAATTATGGAAAAATGACGTATTTTTTATAGATATATGGAGATAAATTTTTTAAAATTAAAATTTGCAAATTAAAGACTCAAATTTATTTAAGATATAAAATTTAGGATTCGATTTGTGATAAAAAAAATCTCAAATTTATGGGCAGAAATAATTTTTTTTCGTTGTAAAACCAATTAGAGAGTTCGATTAGTATGTTCAAAAAAAATTTCATTACTAAAACATAAATTTAAGGATCAAATTTGTATATTTAAAAATTTTAAATAAAAAAATAAATAAATCTGACCATTATATTTATATAATTAAAAAAAATAAAAATTACAAATTTGAGAAAATTTGACCTTCAGATTTGGGATATAAAAAATATACCACATTTTCATATTTTTATAAAATATCACTGAAACCACAACAATACAATTAAAAAGCAAGGAATTCAAGTCAGAAAGCAACTGGCATAGGTTGAAAATTTCACTGTGTAGTGTGTATCCATTCCTAAAACTGACACTTCTTTTTAGTGGCAAGAATTTTATTTGATTCTTTATTCTAGCACCTCTTTTCTTAATTTTATTTTCTCAGAAATTTGTTGAAGAGTTTAACTGTTATGATATGAACAAATTCTTATATTGGTAAGACTTTCAATCCAAAATTCCAAATTGTCATTTTATTTAGACTCTTGTATTTATACTTTAACTCAGTAAGTAATGGCATCAATTTTTTTTAATTTATTAAGGGCCTGAGGCCCCTTTTTCAATAAAAAAACATTTATACAAAAATAGTTTATATATTGATAACATGTATAAGTTGTACTATAACTATTATTAAATTATTCAATTAATAAAAATTCCATATTTGTTTTTTAAAAAAAAGGTAAAATCAATCACATAAGATGAGATTTAGGTACGTATGAGATTTGTATAAAAGAAAAAGTAAAAGGATAAGTAAGTTTTTATCTATTTTTATCATGGATGCATAGAATCTTGCAGAAAATAAATTAAATTAGATGTTCTTTAATTAAAAAAACTGGTGAACTTATCAATTATTTTAGAGAAAAGGACAAATAGATCCATGACCTTTTGTCCCAAAGACATTTTTATCCCTAACCATTAAAAAATACTTTTAAGTCCCTGACTTTCACAAAACTTGGACGGATCAGTCCATGACGGAGGCATTTGGGCAAAGGGACTGATCCGTCCAAATTTTGTGAAGGTCAGAAACTTAGAAATATTTTTCAATAGTCAGAGACAAAAATGCCCGCGGAACAAAAAGTCAGGGACCTATTTGTCATTTTCTCTTTATTTTATTCAATGCGACAAAATATTCAAAACGACATCACTTTAAGAAACTTAAAAAAAATTATAAAATTAAAAAAGAAAAAAGAAAAAAGATAAGATATAGATAGATGCTCCATAAGAATTTGAAAGAAAAAAAAAAAGCAGAAGCAATAGGAGGGTAACTCCCAAAAAGGGAGGGTTAGGAAGAATGAGATTATTGACCAAAAGATATGAATGAATGAAATGATGCAAGAAGGACGTGTGTAAGTTCCTGAAAACACGAGGCAGCCACCTTCATTTGTTGGCTTTCTTGGAAGCCACAACAACAATTACAAAACCCACAACACAACTCTAACTTGATGTGATTAATTTAAATAATAAACCCACTTCTTGGGGCATCATTCATCATGGCTTTTGAAATTTCTCATTACCTAAGATATGACAATTACATTGGTTGAGACTTAGTGCAACTAGCATATTCATTCACATTCATTTTTCATTTATCATTTTCGGCTTCGCTAATAAGACGTGTTCTTTTCTCTATACTAAAATTGGATGTCTATTAACTACCAACTCAACTTAAGGATAAAGAGTTAATATTGAAGTACAAATTCATACCTAAATTTAACAATGATAAAATGAAGTAAAAGTGTAAAACTATATCTATACTATTCTTTGATACATCGTTAGATATACGCTTTCTTTTTTAATATAAAAAATATACACAAAAATAATACATTTAGTTTTTTTTTTTTTTCTCTAAAATACGTATCCACACTAAGTGCTAGATATATTTCTCATGCAACCAGCGTTTTTGTACTATTTAGTTTGTTGCATGTATTTATTGGATGAAAAAAAGGGGAAAAGGTTATGGTAATTCCTACATTTTAAGTGTGGATTGGACTTATGAGCTACTTTAGAGGATTGGCATCATCAAAGTGGAATGAAAGGCAAGGCATCACAACCTCACATCAAAACTGTCCTACACCCATAAAATAGTATGTGCCTTCCAAATTTATGAATTTTGGTCTAACTTGAAAAGTGATCAATTAAGAGTAATTAATTGCTCCCGGATGATTTCATAAAATTCACATTAATTGTTCTCTTATTATGATTCAGTTGAAAAAAAACTGTTTTTGGATTAATTCGGGCCAGCCCATATATTTTTGCTTATGAAACTCTGGGTGCTGCCAAACTTGGCAGGCCCACCCTCCCTTCCATGCTTAGAGCAAAAGAAAAATGAGAATAACGGCTGAAAAAAACGTATCAATACTTGTTCCAAATTCAAAGTAACCTCAATAATTTACCACTTTCTATGTAGTTAGTGGGAGATATCTCTTTATGAATTTTTTTTTTTAAGAAAAAGAAAAAAAGGGCAAAAAATAAAGACATATATCTCTAAATATATTTACAAACGAACGGATTCAATGAAAGGTGAATTTTCTTGACAACAATGAATGATATTGATACTTCAAGTTAAAGCATATAATACTTCAAGATGTGAGCAATAACTGCATATTTCAAAACACAACAAAGACAACTGTAACGTTCAGGGTATTATGATTGGTCTCGTGACACTAATAAATACTATGATGTCTCTTTTTTGGCTGCTTAGGTAACTAGCTTTCAGCACATCTCACTAGCACATGCAAAATAAACTGGGACTCGAATCAATCCAGATACACCATAATCATAGCACACATGTATCAATAAATTCGACATTACTTATGTTAAAAAATAAGCATAAAACTAGTGCCACATCCACACATGCAAAGGTGTATTCTTAAAGCAGAGCAACAACATAATTGGTTGGAAAAAGAATGACTAAATATGCAATATATAGTTCCATAAAAAAAGTATAATATAAATCATCATCATAAGCAATCCCTGATTTAATCGCTTAAAAAAGATCCACAATATGGAATTTATCATATTTGCTCCTTGAACAATATAAGCTATGAAGATGAAAGGAGAGGAGACTACTGGGAATATGCTTTGCTAATGGGTGGATGGAAAATTCTAACAACTCCAAACCCTAGTAAAGGATAAATATTAAATATGCTGCCAAAATCAAGGGATCAATGTCAGCATGAGGAACTAACGTCAGGTTTGCCATACTTAAGTAAATTGCATATTGCAATCACCAATGCCAATAAACTAACTCCTAACTCTATTCCTCTAGAGCCAGTTGCATAACTTGCCTTTCAGTAGGCAAAGTTGAAAAATCTGCATGCCCAAAACCAATATCTACTAAATATCCTCCGGTATGGCTTGAGACTTTAACGTACTCTGAAATGTCATCAAAGTAACTACCTTATTTTGTGAAGCGATCACCCTGTGATGTTTTCCTTCACCTGATCTGACAATATGATCTTCATATGACAGCCAAAGGTTACCTGATATCATAAATATTTCTCCGACGTTGCGAATGTTTATCCACTTTGATGGGATATTTACCCATTCGGAACTAATGAGTTTCAGGGGAATACTCCTGAGAGCAGGATTAATATTGAAATCTTTCTTAAAGCCATCCAATTCATGTAAGATCATTCAACTCTATGAAGTCTTCCTCCGTGATGGAAAGTAATTGTTGTGGAGATGAAATTGCTTCAATGAACATTGTACTACTGCTGGGGAGTAAAGGAAGCCTTTCCTGATTATCATCAATAACACACAAAAGGGTTTAATGTTTTTAGCAATAATTTCCTTTCTACCACATAATAACAAGATATTAATTTTGATGCACTGTGAGTTTAAAAGAAAACTTTACATTATCATCCAATCATATATATTTATTTGCTAGATTTTTAATGTAGTGATTCGTGAGTAGTTGAGTCAAACATTTGTGTTCATGTAACAATATATGACTGGATGCCTATGTAGAACTTTTCTATACTAATAGTGCATCATAATTAAATTCTATTACCAATTACAAAATGAAATGAACAGATTCACTGGCAAAAGAGCATGCTAAAGCAAAAGTCTGCTGGAAAGCAAGAGCTGGATGGAAGGACATATTACTGCTAGATTTACTTATAGCGGTTTCTACTGAACAGTAATATGTTTTCCCATTCAGAAGAAAGAATAACACATTTAATCTAATATTAATAATGATATTAGCAGGGAAAAAAAGGGGAATGCAACCAAGATCATATGAATGAGTTCTCAAATCTAGCAAATCTAAAAAGGGGGAAGGTAATTGTAAAGAAGATAGAAACGCTAATTGACTCCCGACACTGATAGCCCCATTTCTGACTAGACTTTTCAGATTATTGCTGATGTAGAAGTTTGCAATTGATAGCTGCATAACAAAAATAACCCCAATTATAGTACTTGAACTATTCAGTTTTAACCCAAAAAAGAAAAAAAAATTACCAATAAAATCTTAATAGCAGTAAGCAAAATACACATCTAGCATGAATGGATAAAAAAGAAAGAAATAAAATGAAAGGAAAGATAAAAGAAAACAACAATGGTTTCTCACTAAATCATGAATTTGTAAGTGTTTGTTGTCATTTCCTACTTTAATTTCCTATTTACTAGACTTTTGTGAAGGAACACAGTAAAAACAATAAAGTGATAAACCCTTATTTGATGTTTCCATTATTTTGTTCACAAAATCTTTAATCGGAAAAAAACAGAGAAAATAAAAACAGTAAATGAAAATAGAAACCAAACCAGCTCTAAATATTTCAGATCAATCAAAGGTTGATAGGATACCTGCTGACTGCCCTGAGGACCCGCCAAACAACGTAGAGCATCTATATCATGTGCATTCTTAACTTGATTATCATTATCGCTGTTTCCACCAGCACATATTTCATTGTTGTGGTCAATGGAGATATCATCACATACTTTAGCTTCAACGGCATCCAATTTAACATGTTCATCATGCTGAATACCAATATGGCGCACTGCTGATACACTCTCTTCTGCACAACAACTCAGGCCGATGTCTGATGCACTATTCTTATAACGAGGCTTACTAAATACCCGGCAAAGAACATAAGAGGCCTACACGTGAAATTTTCAGTGGAAAGGGAATAAATAGATAAAACATGAATCTTTAAAATACTATAATGAAAGAACAGAATACTAGATAACAAGGGCAGAGTAAATGAGGATACCAAGGCAGAGTGGTTACTCCGTAAGTGTTATGAATTTACTATATTTTGGTAGTGAAGAAACCCTCCAACGAGTCACCCAAGAGATTAAAATCTTTTGTGAATTCATGGTTTAGCCAATTCAAATGGTAAGAAAATATCTGGAGTAATATAAGGTTACAAATACCAAAATGTTAAAATAGTTTAAGTACATAAACTTTCTTCAAAATTGTTCCAAATAAAAAAAGGCTTTCATCAAACTCTTTTAAGAGTTGAAATATGGCAGGCAAAACCGTGCTAAATCATATATCAGAAGTTCGGAATCAGCTGCAAAATTACGAACATCAAAATTATCCAAGAGTATCAAAATCTTTATTACAACAAAGAATATCCCCAATTAACTGCTGCACTGTTCAACTCAAGCAGAAACAAATATCCAACACAGAACTCACAAGCATAAAATCAACAACACAGCACTTGAATGGATATTTAAAAACATCCCAACTAACAAGTAACAAAATATATTTCCATTGCGAAGAAAACCTTGCTTCTCTATGTAATATTAGCCTGATAAATCAGACAATGTCACAGTATATCACTCGACATTAACCATATAAACCAATAAACCTTATGTATATATATAGAAAAACTATGAACATCTAAATTATTTCATGTAGTTTCCTCTTTCTCTCATTATTTCCCACTTCCGTGCTAGAATCTACACTAATTGGATTCATCCGGATATTCTACACAAAACCAACTAAAGCAAAATTCCACCATCTCTAATCAAATGAGTACTGTGTCCCCACCCCAACGTGTTTAGTGCATGAACTCAACCAACACATGACTTTCTAAGTAACAAAATTACTTTCCTATTGAAATCACCAATATTTGAATTCTGCCGAAACTAACCAATCTGATTAAGATTACTAAACCTCTCGTATAGCAATTTCTCTTCAATCTTAAACTAAACTCTAAATCCTAAACCCAAAAGGATTATCAAACAACTCAACAAACCAAAAACTTTACGGAAACAATATAGATAACATTCAAAAGCGTTCTGATTTCCGAAATTCGTACCATAACATGATCAACCAATGCGTATTCATACAAAACCCAATCCGTCCTGGCACCGTTCTTCGCCGAATCACCCATATAGAAAACGAACCTCGTCCTCGTTCCCAAAACCACGTTCTCCCCAACACCGTTAACATTCGAAACCCTTCCCCTCCTCAACCAGAACCCACTCTTAACCTTCCTCTTCCTCTTCCACCTCTCTCCCCTCGAAACCCTAACGGAGGTGAAACAGTACCAGTGCCTCCTCCTTCCGCCGTAGCCGTACGCAAAGCACGCAAAATCCGGCAGTTCAAAAGGATCGTAATCGTAAAAATCCAGCTCCCGAATCAAATCAGAACCATCGAATCCCAAACCACCGTTACCATTCCAGTTCCCCGTGCCGTTTTTGTTGGTCAGGTAGTAACGCAATAGAAGCTCCTCCGAAGGATGGAACCGGCAACCGGGAGGTAGCGTCACGCACCGAGATTGAGAGTGAGAGTGAGGTGGCTCATTTTGTTGTGGTTCTTCTTCTTGTTCCATCGCAGTGCGGAGAATTGAAACTCAAAACGAAGAAGAAGCAATCGAATCATATATAAATAAGAGAGAGTGGGTAAAGTTTGGGGTTTTTTAATCGGGGTTAGGGTTTTTATAAGGGTTTAAGGGGAAAAAACGCGGAAGAGAGAGATTCGTGTTGCGCAAGCTTTCTTCTCACTCGTGTTCCCGCCGGTGAGAATTTGTGTGGGTTTTGGGGGGTGGCAAGGTGACGTGGCGTGTTGTGATTGGCTGTGATGACAGAGCGGTGGGGTTGTGTGATGTGTGGGGTGATGAGCGGTGGTGCATGGTGCTGTGTGCGGCCGCGACGTACACGGGCGCGGCCTTTTTGAAAAATGAATTTTTTTTTTCTTCCTTTTTTGGAGAGAGAAGGTATCAGCTACATTCCACTCCAGGAATCTTGTTGCTGGGTCCCACTCACTAATACATCGTCCAAACTCCAATTCCAGAATAAACTTGTGTCCCCCGAAGATTCAATTTCTACCTTTCTATATTAACTAGAAGGTGCATTTTATGGTGCCTATCAATATTTATCTAATTTACTAAAAGAAGATAAAAATTAATATTTAAAACTTACCATACAAGGTAAGTTCGGCAATTTCGGCACCAAAGTGATAGGCACCATAGAATTGGCCTAATTAGAATTTGAAAATTAACAGTCATCACCCCTAATGCGTGTGATTTTTTGTCCTTCAAAATTACACGGTAAAAAGAGATTTGTTTGATAGTACAAAAGTTGAATGAATTTTAATATGTGTGTAAGATTTCAGTTACAAATTAAATTATTGCTGTATTAATATATAATTAATTATGTATGTAAAATTCTCTTATAGTGGCAATAATAAAAACTCGTAAAATTTAATAAAAAACGTGACATCAAATTAATATAGGATGATGCTACAGCCTACATGGGAAAACTCACCACCGAGGAGAGTCTAATTACCTGTTCCCTTGGCCAATGTCCACAAGATGAAGCCTAGCTCTTGCCCCAAAAAGAGAAGGGTATAACCGTATAAGAGAGCTGGTAGATCCGACAACCTTGATCTTAGGCAAGCGCTAAATGGATGTTAAATTTGGATCCTCTAAATTTTGAATTTTCACTTTAGAGGATAAAGTGTGATTTTTTATCTTTGAATAATTTCTCTCACATATTCTTTTTTGTCTCATCTATGAAATAAATAGTGAAAAATCAATAAATAGTGAAAAATCACATTTTACTATCTAAAATAAAGTTCAAAATCTAGAGAATCCAAATTTATGATGTTCCTCACTTCCTCTAAGGGGAAAAGATTAATAAAGTAAGAAAATAAATGTTTAACCAATAAAAATATTTATAAATGATAGAAATTATAAATTTAATAGTAACTAATTTTTTACTTTATCACTTTTTCAATCTCTTAATTTTAGAGATTTTTTATACATTAAATAGCTTATCAAATCTATTTGAAACAGGAGACTCTCTTATTCAAAAATCAAAATGATGTTACACTTTAAAAGTGAAGTAACATTTGTACCCACACTAGATTTTCTTTATGGCCTTCAACTACATCAAGTAGTTTGCAATCTGCATTGGTCATCAACCTACTCTGTTGAGAAAGGATCACAAACCCTGCTTAAGCTGTGCCCTTCCCTATTGCATGTTATTTCAATTCCGAGCTGGTGTATTGTATTGCATTGACGTAGAAACATTGCTTTGTTTTACATAGCCTTAAGAAGCCACAATGTTTCACAGGAAAATGATCAAGACTTTGATCCCATGGACATTCTTCCTCGGGGTCATGTTTTGTTTGTGTAAAATATTTTCCACTTTTATTATTACTCTATTAGGCATCTCTGACAATTTAATTCATTATTTCTATGACACTCAGGTCATGAGCCCAAAAAAAGTTTTATCGGAAACGAAATTCTTTCTTTCAATGAAAGACGCCTACAATGTATCTATCTCGTGCCTTGAACTGTCAAAATTCACAGTTAACACTGAAATAGAGCGGAGCAATTAATCGAAAACAAAAATTAACACAACACCTTCAAACAATCCAGTACAACTGATATAAATATAAATCCACAAACAAGACAACCCATAAATAAATCCAAAAACTAAATAATCCAGCAAGTTTGCTAATCCTAGAAACAAGCCAGAGACAAAAAACTGCAAAGAACATGAAAAGATTCCTTAGTACTGACCGAAATCACCAATCTAAGACCTTAAAACTGGAACAAAAGCAGATAGTGATGACCAGTGTAGGGTTTATTGCCTAAAGTAAACTGAATTAAAAAAAATCTAAGAGACAAGATTCTCATTCAAGGAGAGTGAGGCTAGTTGATCAGCAGGGGCGTTGGCTTGTTGAGAAACATTTCTCAACACATCCATTGCTTCGGCAACTTTCGCCTTGAGAGCATCTGGTGATTCAATCAGGTGCAATACCTCTGGCTGATCCATCTCCAATAGCATGCCTGTAACTTTAGCAGCTGCATCATGCTCCAGCTGGTCCACTAGCGGGTACAAAGCTTCACCAAGCATCTAGGAACATTCACGAGAAATAATTAGTTTTTCTTTTCTTGGTTGTGTGAAATAATTAGTATAACCATAAGAATTGTGCACATGCAACTAAGAATTCCAAACAAATGTGCTAAAGAAGTTGCACTGCTGCAGGAAATCGGACTTACAGTCCTCTGCTGTTCCGGAGGAGCATTTGCAAGAGCAGTAGCCAAGGCCTGAATTCCAACTGGCTGCCCTACACCATCGCGGATTGGAAGACCACCTATGTCATAGGGGACTGACAACATTCCTCCAGCAACCCCTGGGAGTGGAACATCTTGCATATTGCGACCCCCAGGAGGGTAACGCATATAGCGTCCCCTTGGAAGCAACTGAGGAAACAAATTGATAGAGAAAAATAAGTTATATAAAACAGCAAGCTTGTTTTAGAAAAACTTGTTTAGTTCAGCTAAAGCAAACCTGTTGCTGCATCATTGGCACTGTCTGCTGAGGTTGTTGCACAGGACCAGCTCCTCGTCGTCCACCTGGGCGCTGACCCTGCTGAACCATTGGAACAAAGAAGCTAGGCATTGGAGCACCACCGGGCCTCATCCCAGGAACAAGTTGCTGCTGGTAGCCAAATCCAGCCTGTATTTATTACAAAAGACCAATGATTAACTGTCATTCCTGAAACTAGAGTTTAAACAAAACACATTTCCTACAGTAATACTACATGAC
Organism: Arachis hypogaea; assembly: GCF_003086295.3. Classification (NCBI taxonomy): domain Eukaryota; kingdom Viridiplantae; phylum Streptophyta; class Magnoliopsida; order Fabales; family Fabaceae; genus Arachis; species Arachis hypogaea. The sequence goes on along the minus strand of NC_092041.1, from coordinate 116,859,543 downwards.
AGTATCCCCTTGAGCACAACAAAGTGAATAAACTCGAATACGAATAATTTCGAAGCCAATATTAAATTCCATCTCTACATTAATTCAAGTTATGAATTTCAACAAAGAAATTTTCTATTACATGATATCAAAAGAGGAATATACAACTTGTAACTTGTAAGGAATTACCTGTGGGGGAATCATGGCTGGGGGTCCTTGCCCGTACAAAAATTGTTGCCCTAAACCAGGAGCACCAGGAGGATAAAGTGGCATCCGTGGTGCAACAGAAGGTGTCATCGCAACAGGCCTCATTTGTGAAAATTGTGCCTTCAAGAAATCAAAATTACAGTAATGCAGTGATCAGAAAATAACTGAATATGGAACACCGTGCCAAATCCAAGCTTAAAGGAAAACACTCGTCACCAAAGCTTGCAACAACTTTTAAGGGGGGATCAATACATACATGAAATGAATCAAATAAATTAAGCATATCTACTGAAGCCATTTAGTTCTACATGCTCTTTAATTTGATAATATCAGGGATCCTACTGGTCTTTTTGGTCATATTCAAACAACAGATGAACAATTATGTACAACTTTTATTTCCTCACTAACACATCCAAAAATAATTTATCTTTTATTATACAGACTCACGCATCCAAGCCAACAATCTCATCTACGTGCTCTGAAGAACCAAAACATCAAACTCTCAAGATGACTTTTTCTACAAATTTATCTACCTTTACCAATCTAACAACATTGAAATTAACAGAGAAGTATACGAAATAATCACCATTTAATGGCCAAAAAAGGAGAATAATTGCATCTCATCAGTGTATTCTTAAAGCATAAAAATAACTACTGATATACCGTTACCTGTAACCTAGCTCTTCTCTCTTCCTTTCTCTGAGCAAGGGCAACGTACAGAGGCTTCCCAGCAATCATTTTACCATTCATCTCCGTAAGCTACATGTACCAACAGATTTGAAAAGAATTCGCCATATAAAAGATACAAAAGAATAACAACAAATAGCTTGATACTTACAGCTCGAGATGCTTCCTCAGGAGTTGAAAATGAAACAAATCCTGATCCTCTACTGATTCCATTTGGATCGCGCATAACCTGCATAAAATACATCAATAAATTCTCGCTGCCAACAAGATGGATAAGACAAATAAGCTTCAAGGAGAACATTTCCTACTGGCACACCTTGCAAGAGGTTATTGAACCAAACTCGGAGAAGAGTTCTCTTAGCTTTTCATCATTGATGGTATCATCCAAGTTCTTGAGATACAAGTTCACACCTTGGTATTTATCAACAGATTCTTTAACAGTTTGCTCAAACCGTCTTCTCAGCTCATTCTCTCGCTCAGATTTTTTCTGGGCTTTTCCAACATACCACTCCTTGTCATCAATTTTCTTTCCATTGAGTGACTCAACAGCTTTGGCAGCATCTTCTGGGTTTTCAAAATTAACAAACCCAAAACACTTTGATTTACCATCTGCATCTCTCATTACTACAGCACTAGTGATTGTCCCATACTCTCCAAAAATTTTCTTCAAGTCATCATCTGTCACCGACTCAGACAGGTTTTTCACATAGACATTATTGAATGTCGTCTTACCCAAAGCATTATCTCTATCTTGCTTACGTAAGAAATGACCCACATAGACCTGCTTATCATTGATCAGCATGCCATTTAACTTATCGATTGCATTCTGTGCAGACTCCTCGGTGTCGAATTGAACAAAACCGTAGCCTTTTGACTGGCCAGAAGCATCAGTCGCTATTTTGCAAGAAAGAATATGTCCAAAAGAAGAAAAAGTATCATGTAAAGCTTTGTGATCAATTGCCTTATCCAAATTCTGCACATCAAAAATCAGGAAATTATAAGATTCAAAAATAAAATACGACACAGAAACAATAGATAACCAAAACTTAATTAACGAGCCACAGCTCATTAAGAGGCACTAATTAAGAGAACAGGAAGCTTCACAGTTGAATGATTATGATAACCGCTTACTGTTTACTACCCAAATTTCTTTATTCAATCTTGTTCCTAGATATTTATCCTAGTTTCACACCAACCCCCTTCCTCCATTGCATTGTGCCCCAATCCTGATATAGTCACGAACAATCCCAACCCCATAAACCGGCAAACACAAAAATGGGGGTGGTGGTGGTGGGGGGGGGGGGGGGGGAGGGGTATTCAAATTTGTATTTTCAACTACTATTATATTGTATATTTTATATATATACTAATTCCAAGAATATGCAAATGTTTGGTTTTGATTAATTTTCAGAAACTATTTATTCTTCAAAAGAATGATCACTGATTTTCTTTTTTCTAATCAAATAACGAAAGTCACCTTGATAAAAATGTTTGCAGTCCCACTCTTGCGAATGCTAGGATCCCGATGAGAATACATGATCCTAATGGGCTTGTTGTTCAGTGGAGTGAAATTCAGTACATCTATTGCTCGTGCAGCTGTAAAAAATGAATAAAACAAAAGCGCACAAGACACAAACTTAGTATTTTTTACCGAAGATAGGGAGACTCGAACCCGCAACATCTTAGATGAGTATCGGGAGACTATGTCATTTGGGAGACTATGTCATTTGAGCTATAAATCATTGGAAACACAAACTTAGTTACGCCCAAAGCATGTCCAGTAATAGGAAATTCAGTATAAATAGTTTTATTTTTTAAAAGATGACAATAAACTATTGCGTTTATTCCCTTTTGAAGGTGAAAATACATTAACCCAAATATTAAGGCACATTAAGTCTCTATTCACAAAGCAGCTTCTTTGTCTAAAAAGCTATTAATAAAATACACTTGATGAATTCATATAAACATTCAACTAGCTATTTTTACAACGTCAACGCTAAATAAAACCTACAAATTATCATCACATTTTATTTTGAAATTTACCAAAAAGCAGCAGACCTGTTTCCCCCTTTAATAACGTGATTAAAAGGCAATTTTTTTAACACAATCCAAACACGCTACCTTAAAAAAAATAAACCTATAATCAATTACCGAAAAAAAAAATATTTTTCACGGCTAACCCAATCACACCAAAGATATTCATTATTCAACCCCAAAAGCCATATTCAATTAGCGTTTCCAACAAATAAAACAACAAAACGAATTGTGTGTACGAGAGAACTAACCATCCTGAGGGTTACTGTAATTAACGTAACCGTAACCGAGCGATCGGCGAGTGGTCAAATCACTGCAGACACGAACCGAAACCACTTGCCCGACCTGGTTGAACAAATCGTAGAGGTGCCTCTCGTCAACCTCAGGGTCCAGATCCCCGACGTACAACGACGTCGTAACAAACTGGTTCGTCCCATTCGCAGCACCCGCCGGCAGCGGCGGCGAAGGAGCGGCTGCGACGCCGTTCTGCGGTGGAGCCGAAACCGCGCTCTGGTGCTGCACCTGAATCTGCGCCATCACCTCAGATCAAAAAATTTAAATGAAATAATAACTAATAACCCTAACAATTCAAGACTGATTCTCTGTAATAATTTTCTGTTTTTTGGATTTTGGATAGGGTAGTAGGGTTGACTAGGGTAAGGATAGGGCCGCCGGATATCGGAACGGAAGCGGTGGCGTAAGGAGATTGACGGCGGCGAAGAAACCGAGTTAGGTTATTATTTTTTGGGGTTTTTTATTTTTTTGTTTTTTTTTTTTGGGGAATTTGGAAAGGTTTGGAAAAGGGGAGGGCAGAGTGAGCTGCACCGCAACTGTAGTACACGTCAGTATGAGTGCGTTATATACTCCTCTGCGGTTTTGCGGGAAAACCCTAACGTTTTTTGCGGGCTTTCTTGTGTGGGCTTTTTATGGGCTTCCATGTTTGCCCATGTTGTTCAACCATGGAAATTTAATGGGCTTTAAAATTTCGGACACATTTTTATTTTTAAGTTTCATAATATTGTGACCAAGAAGAATTTAGTTTCCTTGTCTCAATAGATTTGAGATTTTGTAAACCAAAAAAAAAAAGAATTTAAAAGGTGATTTAATTAGAGATTTTTTTTTTTTGGTTAATAATTAGTTAACAAAATTTCAAACACAATATATTTTTAACTAACCAAATATAACAAAAAGAGAAAGATAGAAAAAGATAAAGTTGGTTGAATAATGGTTAAAATAAAGAATAAGTTAGAGAATTAACTTTTAATTAATTAATATTAGCTTTTTTATTTTAAATTTTTTTATTTCTTATTTTTTGAAGGTTTAAGATGTCAGATTCAGAAATCAAGATATAAGATTAAAAAAATATAATTGTAAACAATTTAACTGATATTAACCTAAGAAAGTTTATTCCTAGTTGAACTATAAAATAATTTATTCTAAAATTTAAGTTGACGGGTTCTTTCAAATATATATAATTTGTGTATGAGCTCGTGGTTTGGTTTTGCTCGATTTGAATCGATGTTGATTTTTTATTAAAAAGAAAAAAAAATAGTTATCCTGAGTTAAACAAATTGATCCAACTTGAATGATATAATTTTCTTTTTTGGTTCAACTTTAGTGGTTTGAATTTGATACATGTCGTGAAATTTTGATATAAGATTGTTTTTTAAAATCACAAAGTAGCACTGAAATGTGATTTGCAATGTATTAGGGCTGCATTCTAAGAATATGATAAGACAAGACACTGAGAATAAGACATAAAGAACAGTAAAAATATTTGATAATCAAAGAAAATCAGCCAAAAACAATTATAATTTATCTTATTTAGCATTTATTAATTATTACGACAATTAATAAATACTAAATAAAGCAAGTTTTAGCTATTTTGTTTTTTCTATCTAATATTTTCCAAAGGACAGAGAGACAAAAATTAATATTTTTATATTTTATTTGTTAATAAATTAAAATAAATTATAAAAGTCTAATTTATTCTCATTTATTTTTATTTAAAAAATTTAAAAAAATATATAATAATAAAAATATATAATTATAAAAAAATAATAAAAATAATAAAAAATAATTATATTTTTTGTTAGTATTTTTTATTTTTTTATTAAAATAAATATAAAATATATTAATGTAATATTTTTAAATATAATATTTTTATTTATATTTTATCTATTAAATATAATTTTATATTTTTATATTTCTGTTTTAATATCTTGTGTCTCCAAACAAACACAATTTAAGAGTGCGGCATGGTTATGCAAGAAACCATAGCATTAAATTCTTCTCCATCCATTGAATTATTATTCTGAAGTCCTCCAAGTGTTGCATCATGAATTTCATGATGAACGTAACTTTTGAATCTGTATACGTATGTTGAATAATATAAAAAGAATTAGCGATATTCAAGCCTTCAAATGTTGACCTTTGACCCACACCCTGCAATAACCTTTACCTATTCAAACTTCTCAGTATCTCCATCGTGTAGTTCCCTATTTCTTTTTCTTTATTTGGATCTTATTATAACATATATTTTGTTCAAACTCAAGTATATTACTGTAATCTACATCTGTATCTATACGCGTATAATAAGAATTGGGATTTGTAATCGTTATTTTCCCTTTTATTTTTAATTTTAAGTATATTTTTATATAGGTATGCCTACTATATAAATTTATATGTATATCTAATGTAAGTATTATAATTATTAGGTTAATTTTAGTACAGTCAAACCAGCTCTATTTCAAAATTTATTATTAGTCAATAAATTATTACACGTACAAAATAAAATTCAAATTTTATTATTTATTTAAACGATTAATTTAATCATTCAATTAATCTAAATTAATTAAATTTAAAATTATTATTTAAGTTGTGATAAGAAAACAAAACTAAAACTAAAATGCTTTGTTGAGAAAAAGATAGAGAATTAGAGACGTCAGAGGTGACATGAAATAATGGAGAACATTCCCATCAAAGAATTTTTAATTTTTGGTACAATTAAAGAAAAAGCAAACAAAAAAGGCTGCTGCCACAAATGATGATAGACCCCCCCCTTCCCCAGGCATTTCCATAACCAGGCGCATGACAATTTCTCTTAACAATTAATTTTGTTTACTTTTCCAAAAGTATAAAAAATAGCTTTAATTTTTTATTTTAATTATTTTATCAAATTTATATAATTGTTATCATATCTTATAAAATATAATGTTATTAAATACACCACTCAAATTCGTTTGAATTTGATTCATCTAAATATATGGGTTAAATAGAACTGATATGTTTTAAGTCTATTTTATTTATGGGCCATAATTTTTCAACTCGAATTATTTATTGTCAATTCAATAAGTTAAATGGATTAACTAGTTTATCTTTTTATTTTATTTTTTAAAAAATATTTTGACAAAAAATTATCACTTAAAATTAAACACCTTAAACAATAAATATTTTTTTTAATTGGAGAGTCAGATTTTTAAACCAAATAAAAAAAATCTTGGCCCAAATTTTTTTTTAAATGCAAAATAAAATTAAACAAGTCACCCATTTAACTGACAGATTAATGGAGTTCAGTCATTTGATCCAAATTTTAAATGGATCTAATTTTAAAGTAAAAAATTTGTCCATTTAAATAAATAAATAAACTGATCTAATAAATTTAACGCATTTTAACGATTTTAATAAAATAAGTATGAAATGAGTTAGATAATAAATGAAATAAAATTGTATAAGCTTTTCAAGCAACATAATACAAATCCCAAATTTGTATGCATGACTTTGTCATTTTTTTGTCAAAAGATAAATGCTTAAAAATTATCAGAATTTTATTGTATTTTATTATATTTTTAGTCATTAACACAATTTTTTTTAATTTAGCAATTTAACAACATAATTTTAGTCTATAATTTTAAATATTAATGACTAACTACTAACTAAAAATAATAAATTCTACTTACCCTCTAATATTTTTCTCGTCAAAATATTCAAAATATCATAGTTTCATTAACATATAGTACTTTTCATTATGGATAACCTAAGAAAGTAAATGGAAGCAAAGTTGATAAAATTAATTAACATATCGTCTAAATCTAGATGCATATTAATTAGTTTAAAATAACTGATAAAAACGAATCAATTAAAAAAAATAAAGATGTACTTTTTGAAGGTCGTATTAGTGGAAAGATTACTAAGCTAGATAGATATATCACAATTTAGTTAAAGGGTCCTTAGACCTCTGGTGATTTTAGTGATGAGGAAACCTTGTTTTGTTCTTAGCAAGTAATTAAGAGCGTGGTTGGATGAAATAATTAAAGGAGGAAAATTATTTTAAAGAGTATTTAAAATTTTTAATGACTAAATAATATGTTTGGATATTTTTTAGAAGAAATTTCAAATTTTAAGAGATTTTAATTAATTGGTTATTAAAAATGAAAAATTTTAATTCTCCCAATAAAGAGAAAGAATTCAAATTTTATCTTATCTCTAACTCACTTCAAAATCTATTTATATATTAATTAATACTTAAAATTAATAAATAATAAAATTAGCTGTGTATTTTACGCAAATTAATTTTATTATGGAGGCAACGTTAGTGTAGGACGCAGATATGGAGAGGAGGAGAGCTTTACCGGACTGTGGTGTCAGGGACACAGTAATCGGACCCTACGAGTTACTGATGGGAACTCGGACCCTCCGATTTCCTGTAAATTGAAAAAGAATTTCTCATAAGCACAAATCGGACTTAGAGACTAGTATAACCAAATAAAAAAAAACCAACAAAGAAAACGGATCATCCGTTTTGGTGAGGACATGTCGCACGGTCCGATTTGTTCTAGGTGATTTCGTATACTACGCAAAACGGACCCTCCGATTTGCTTACAAAATTTGTAAAACAAAGAATTCGGAGGGTCCGATTTCTTCTTGCCAAAAGCTGTCCCACATTTCGGTGTAGCACCCCCTCATTCCATAACCCGGCACAACACCTGTCCCTTCTCCATAACCAAAAAAATTAGCCTGTATTTTATAAATAAAGATAATCTAACTATTTTTTCAAACAAAATATTTCAAAAATATAACTAATACAATTATCTGAACTAAACTAAAAAAATTGAAAAAAAAAAAACTACAAAATTTAAATTTTCATATATTTAAAATATATTAAAATTTAAAAAATATCACGCCCAAACACATACACATAAGACATTTGTACTTACCACGTAGATAAATATGCTTAGTTAATAATAAAGGGCCATTTGATGATTAATTAATCTATATTTTCAAATTGTGGAACTTCCTTTTTGGCTCCAAAGTCCTAATTCTCATGATGGTGTTTTTACCCAATAATGGCCCTACAAACACTGTGTGATAGAAAGAAATTTGCATGTCAATGATGAAAAATAAATAAATAAATAAACAAATGATATATGCATGTGTAACACTTTGTTTTTTTTGTTACTTGATGTGCCCTCTACTTTATGAAAGTCAGATCTATGATGGTGAGTGGAGAGTGTCCAGTGTGGTTATTATTAAAGATTTCAGCTATATCGAAAAACAACATCACTACTATTATAACTTTTTATTTTTCAATTTCATTATTTTATTTTCTCAAATTGAAACCTAAGTAACATGTGAAAGGTTATTAGGGTTAACGACTTAAAGACTCTAAGAAGAGAAGAAGAATAAGTAGGTGCGTGGACTTCAGTGTCCATATAGCATCTTCTTTTAACCTAAAAGCTTTAATTCACAAGCTTCATAGTCAAAATTAAAAGCATCTATTCATCATGGTCACACCAACATCCATGCCGAAATTAAATCAATTCAACAAAGCTAGATAGGATCATAATATAGGAAAGTTATCAAGTGTACCCGAAAATACCGGTGTTCCAGTTGTTTTAACAGTTGATTTTAATTAATATATATTATATATATTTTTTATAATTCAGATCAACGGTTAAAACAACTGGAATATCGGTATTCTCAGTATACCTGAAACTCTTCTCATAATATAATATTAGAAAAATAAAAAAATTTATTTTATTTCATATTTATTAATTATTGTAATAATTAATGAATATTAAATAAGATAAATTTTAACTGTATTTTGTTAATTTTTTGTTATTATTAAATATTTTTTATATAAATAATAGGGACAAATTGTTGATGATTGCTTTGGTTAACTTGGTTCCAAAGTCATGAATTAATTGCATCCAGTAGGAAATTAAATTAAATAGTACACATGGTAGACAACTAATTAATTTGTCCTTCAATTCTTCATTCCCAACACAATTAAAGAAATTAGAAACTGAAGCAAATACATTCAAATCTAGCTACCTAGGGTTCGGAACAAAAGTCAATATAAAAAAATAAAATAAAATAAAATTCTCTATATGATCATGAATTATCAAATTGGGTATATGCTCTAATTAATCAATCACTTATGAACATGATATCTAATAAGTAATTGATTAAAAAGCATATATAACATGTTTCATTTAATATTTCATGACCACATAAGATTTTTTTTCTTTAAAATTGTGAATCAAACCCTTTCATCTGCCCTCCGGGTGCAATGGGAAAAGCTCTAGGGTTTTATGTTCCTCCTCTTTGCTAGATGATGATGATGATGACCAACTTTGATCTTCCATATACTCAAATACCCAACTCCTACACTTCTTGTAAGGGCTATCTTCATGATCTCTTTCAATTACTTCTCCCTGAACAAAAAAATTTAACATAAACATCCATGAATTTTTATGCCTAAATAAGATATTCGAAAATGTTTCATAACAAAAAAAATAGTCAAAAACAGCTATAACTTGCTTTATTTAGCATTCATTAATTGTTGCGACAATTAATGAATTCTAAATAAGGCAAGTTCTGACTGTTTTTTTTTATTTTCCTAGTATTACGGTAAGATATTGGTATTAGTCTCTAATAATGAAGTTCTACTAATTTAGCTTTAAATAAACTTAAACTAATATTAACTTAATTAAGTACATATATAGTTAGTAAAATAATAAATATTATATTTTAATTTGGAGTGACTTGTTTCGAAATTAAAATTTCTTTAATTTTGTTCAAAGATTAAATACATAATATTTTTTCATAGATTATGTTCATTCATGAAATAAAATATCCATTAATTTGCTTAAAGAAACAATTAACATTTATTTTTTCTAACTAAAAAAAATATATAGGAGATAATTGAAATAATAGTCCATTGAAAAATTTTAGAATAAAATGACAAATTTACCCCTACTATATATTCTTATTAGTCACCATTATCCGAATAAGGATTGAAAGTATTGCACTCCAACAATAGTAAAAACAAAATTGCATGTCATTTCTAGTTTATAATTAGGCGAAAACTCAGGTGCAGTCGACTTCACGTGAAGTTGATATCTGAGAGCCGTTAAATGATTTGACTGAATTAACTAAACTTTTATCTCACGGCTCTCAGATATTAACTTTACGTGAAGTAGATTTCACTTGATTTTTCACCTTATAATTAACAACACACAAATATATAGTTACATACCCTTGAGGTCTCAAAACTTAAGCTAGCAGCAAAGGTGGGTGAAGACACTATTGTTGTGGTTGCGGCGGTGGCGGCGACGGCGGCCGGAGTTCTAGGAGTATGAGAAAGTCCAAGGCTGTTACGCTTCTGCTTTTGTCTCTCACGTGCTTTGTGGTTTTGGAACCAATAGAAGACATTTTTACCCTCAATCTTGCCGTATTTGCCTAATTGAGCAGTGATCTGTTCTATTTGTTGAGCATTTGGTGTTCTCATTCCACCTCTATAGAGCATCTCAAGTATCCCTATCTGTTCTTGTGTAGGGTTCCACCTTGTTCCTCCTGGATGTGTTTCCACCTGAATAAAATGAAATTAATTTTAATGCATTAACAGTGTAATCGGTTATTTAATCCGATAATTTTTAAAATAATAGATTTTAAAGTTAATTATTTTATTAATATGAACAATATGATAAAATTAGATGTTTTTGATAAAAAAAAAATTTATACTAATAGAACATCAAAATTATTATTTTTTATTTAACCCAATTATATATATTTTTTTTAATTTATATAGCAAGAGGATATGTTCTTTTTAATATATTGCCTATATAATTTTTAGATAATAGTGCTAGTTGACTTATATAATATCCCTAGAGAAAGGTATGTATTTGGTATGGAGATAAAAAATACAATTACAAGAACAATGTATGAAAATTGCTGCCTTAATTATTTTTATCACATGTTAAACTCACATTACACAGAATATATAGCCGGCGAACTATATTTCAAATGACATAATCTCTTCATACTCACTAAAAATCACGGATTCGAGTCTCACTTCTAACTTTAGAAAAAAAAAATATATAGCATTGTATGTAAGTTAAATAATAGGAAAATTGTCAAGTGTACCGTCATATTTCAATAATTTTTAACCGTTGATCTTAATTATAAAAAATATAATATATATAATTAAGATCATCGGTTAAAAATCACTGATACACCAATATGACGGTACACTTGAAAATCGTCTGTATAGTAGTATTGGTACAACAATAGTACTACATATATATATAATAATCAAACATTCTTTTTATACAATAATGAATGTATACTATATATACACTTGATAACGTACATGTCATGAAGGAATAATAATTGAATTAGAAGGAAAACAAATAAATAAATAAATAAAAGAAGAAGAAGAAGAAACCTGGCTCCCTGGTGGTGATGATGAAGGTGGATCCCTCTTAATAATATTATTATTGTTGTTGATGTTGTTATCATCATCAGAAGAGGATGATGATCCAAGTTTGCTACTTTCAGGTCTAATGAAGCTCTTAAGATCAAAAGAAGCAAGAGAAGAAGAAGAAGAAGGAGAATTATTATTATTATTATTATTAGAAGAAGAAGAATAGCTACTAAGCTTAGGAGCAAGAGGGCGTAATCTTTTGCACCCAAGCGTGAGAGAAGGTTCATGCTCCCATAATCCACGTGTGAATTGATGCACCTTCATTATTATAAATAAATATTATTATATCTTATGGTTGGTTATAATATAAGGTTTTGATGATTGAATATTATTCTACTACCTTACTTACTTAGCTTCTTCAAGAAGAGTGGATTGGTGATTATATAGAGAATGAAGGGGATGGAATTGAATAATGGAATGGGATGGTGGTGATGATGAAAATAAATTTAAACTAAAAATTTATAAAAAAAAAAAAGTGGGAGAAAGTGGGAAATGAGGTGTTTGCCTTGAAGAACCAAGACCAAATGATGAGTTATAGTTGACTTAGGGAATTATTTCAATTAAAAACAGAAAAAGAAAAAAAAGGTTACACATACAATTGTGTCAATTCATATCAACAGGAACAAGATTGGAGTTGCGAAATAAAGGAAAGAAAACAATCTCACGGTAATCGATGAATGGATTCTGACCTTTGTTTTGCTTACAAATACTTTAGATGAGTTGGATACCAATTAATTTATTAAAATTAGAATACATCATTTAATTTTAAGAAAAATATAAGAACTAATAATTTTTTATTTTTTAAGATCTAGATTTCACCGTTTATAATTTAAGATTTTTAAAGTTAACAATTTATAACATAAATTTAGAATTTAAAATAAATAAAATAATGTTTAAAAAATGGACTGATGCTAACTGAAAAAAAAGTTTTTTTTTTTTAAATTTATTTATGGATTACTTAGTAAAAATATCCTTATAGCGATAGGCTTAAATATATGTTTATTACTAAAAATGGTTATTACTGTTTAAATTATTAGTAATATTATAATAATATATAGTGTTTTAAAATTTTCTCTTTTGCACGATAACTTGGATAAAAAAATTTTGTGGGGTTTAGTATATTATGAGAAAATTATGCCATTTAATTTATAATTTATTGAGTATTATTTAAGTAATTTAGTGTATATATATATTCTGCTTTCTCTCTTGTATGTATTTCTATGTGTTGTGCCATTGCCCGTGTGAATTATAAAAATATTTTATATATAATTTTTATTTTTAAAATATTTTTTTCAAAGTTAAGTATTTTTAAAAAATTTTTGTTACACATAATTTATAAAAGTTCTATTTTATTATTGGGTATGGTTGAGTAGTTCAGATGACAGACTAATTCTATTCGACCCTACATTTTAACTAATAAATATTATATTTGAATGAAAATAAATTAGTTTACCCGATTTGAATTGAATTAGATCGAGAAATTTAGAGTGTGAATAGAGATTCGAGTTTGGAGATTTAAATTCGTAGGTAAAATAAAAATAAAATTTAAATCATATTTTATATTTTATTTATTGTCGTTTTAGTTTAAAGTGTCAAAACGAATAATATATTCGAATTAGTGAGTTGGATAACTGAATTGGTATACAATTTCATCATGTTTATATATATCTCCAATGAAGTATATCTAATTTTAAATATTGATATTACTTTTAATCACTATATTACGTATACAATTAGTCTCTAAATTTAGTTACTAGTATAAAATATATATTAAAATATAAATATATATTAAAAATAAATTAAATTATATATATATATATATATATTTATATATACAAATATATTAGTGATTGATTTTAATAGTTGGTTTTGATTTATAAATAACATTTTTATATTTTTAATTCATTCATAAAATAATCTTAAACTTGAGTTTGTTTGTTGTAATAAGAGAATAATTATTCAAACCAATGAAATATAAGTCAAAAAAAGTAATAGAAAAAATTTCACATAACACATGATTTTCCAATCTAAGAAAAAGAAGTAAAAACAATGCAAGAAGACACATGCATGAATGAAGATGATACGTAGAAAAAGACAAAGAAGCTAAGAGGGAGTATGTGAGAGAATGTGAACATATAGATATATAGATAGAATTGGAAAATTTTAAACGTACCAAAAATACCAGTATTTCAATTGTTTTAATTATTAATTTCAATTAATATATATTATATATATTTTTTATAATTCAGATTAATGATTAAAATAACTGAAACATCGGTGTTTTCGATACACTTAAAACTCTTCGGATAGAATATAGATAAATGGAATGTGGTGTAAGTGTGTTGGCCCGTCAAATCCATTCATTTTCTTTCTCACCTTTCATCATTATAAGCTGTCATTGCTTTTCGGTGCCCTCTATCTTTTTTTCCCCTCTCATCAATTAAAGTTGAGTGACTGAGAGAAAGTATAAGAAAGAAAAGGAAAATCATTATTATTATTGTTATTTTATTCCTTCCTCCAATCCCAAAAATTGAAAATGGAATAAGGAAGCCATCAACCATTTTACATGCTTTTTCATTTTTTATTAGAGTAATAATGATTTATTTTTTAATTAATATCAATTAATTTTCTTATTAAATAAAATTTTCAATTATGTAAAACACATAAATTAAAAAAAAATTCTATAATAATATTAATTAACTAAAAATGATTTTTTATATCTATTCTTATATATATATTTTCGCACAATAGAGTGAAAGAATAAATGAATGGCGTCTATGTCTTTTTGAAGTGGCAGAGAATGTTGGAACAGTTTGAAGAATATATAGTAATATAACCTAAATAAATAAATAAAAAACACAATAATATCCATTATTATATTCCTTCCCATTCCTTTGGGAAATGTAGCACTCTCTCTCTCCAATTCCCTAACCAACTTTATACGCACTTCATTTTTAGTACCATGCATATTTTATAGGCCAAGCATCCCCATGATATCCACTCCCAAAATATTTTGTCGCACTATCAAATTTGCTATTTTATATAAATTGATTGCAAGAGAAATTTAAGTTCCTAACTATAATTAAGATGGTCCATTGTATTTTTAAAAGAGTTATTTAAGATTTGAATTGTCTACTTTACCACTAAAATGGTTAGAATATGTGATTTTATAATATAATAACAGAATATTTATAATGAATTAAAATAAAAATTTAAATATAGTAGACAACTATATACTCCACAAATTGTTATTTAGATATAACATTTTGTATGTTTCAATTACCATGAGATTAAAACAAAATGATATGTAAAAAAAATCCAACATTAGATTAATTAATTAATTAATTATGTAAAGATGAACCCTAATAATAAGATGGTACGGTCCAAATTAAAGTGAATACCATCTCATATTATTATGTTGGAAACAGAAAAAATCAAAATCCAAACATGTATGTTTACACTAGGGTGTGCATGGTCTCACCCGGCCCCGAACATTTTAAAGGCTAATTTGGTGTGATTTTACTGGGTCTAGGGTTGGGTAAGGGTCTCAAAAATAGACCCGGTCATTATTTTGGGTCGGGTCTGGGCTATGGCTCGGGTCACCCAAATTTGGTCCGGTGGCCCGGTCATCATACACAATTAATATTTTGTGTTATTAGTGATTGATGATAGCTATTCTTATGTGAAATTTAAGTATTGTAAACCTTAATATTTTGTTTTATTAGTTATTATAAGACTACAAGTTAATGTTTTATGTTTAAAATACATAAGATTTTAGACAAATGCATAATATTATGTTATTTGTATTGATTTAAATATTTGGTGTTATTAGACAATATTAGTATTGATTATGGATATGCTTTAATTTTAGAGAATAGTTGGTTCTTGTTATATTTTTCTAAATGAATTTTACCATGTCAAATAATGGTTTGAGTCTTGAAAATTTGGATATTTTCACATACTAGCTTATAAGAAAGTATCAAGGTAATGTAATGTTAACGGCCCGATTTTTACCCGGTATAATCGTGGCCCGAAAGTATATAGGTTTCATCGAGTCTAAGGCCGGGTTCGGGTTTAATAAACAGACCCGATATATATTTCGGGTCGTGTCTGTGTCACATCGAATCCGGTTTCACCCGATCCATACACACCCCTAATTTACACACATATAAGAATTTAAAAAAAAATTAATAAAAAAATATAGGTTTTATTTATGAATAAGTGACACCTGAAATAATACAATACATGACGCAAGGGAATAATAATTCTCAGTTCCCGCGCATAGCATATGATTGAATTTTGAGTGCAGCTGGCAAATTTGGCTCATCGCATGTGAAAACATTTCAAAAGTAATAAAGTAATTAAAACCTTAATTATTATTATTATTAACCAATTAATCAAGTAATTTACCACACGTGCCATTCAACATTGTTGCACGATTGTACACACGTGTTTTAGTCAAAATAAATTATCACCAATCATCACAATCATACACACATGCACCTGCAAGAGGAAGTGTGAATCATTATTCCATTTATATATATTTTTTACTCCAACAATGGCAATGATGATGATGATTATGAATGAATGCTTATGCTACCTTGCTAGCCACTTGGCTAACCAATTTGAGGTATGTGTGAGTCTCACTCTCCAAACTCCAAAACAAAATCTTTCCTATTCCAACCAATTATGTTGTCTACTAATCAGTTAAATTCTTTTACCCAACAAAATTTTACACAATTGGTAGTAAAGAATTCAACAAACTTGTAATTGTATATATTCTTGAGAATTTTAATTTTGGAGACAAAATGATAAAAGTAAAATCAGGATTGAATTATAAAATGGGTTTACTAAGAAGTCAATTCTTTTTCCATAAATATCAATTTATTTTTATTCTTAGTTTTAAATTTTAAAGTCTGAATAATAAATTCTAAACAATAAACTTTAGTTCTAAAATTTAAATTCTCTAAAAAATTAGAGTTAAAAAATTATAACAAAAATTTAACTAATATCAACTAATTAAAAATTTATTCTCTATACTTATTCTTATAGAATATAATAATAAGAGTTATACTTTAAATTTTTCTCTTCACTTTTTTTTGTCTTTTATTCCAAAACAAACTCCTACGTACTAAACAAATTTTAAGATAATTCTTATTAATTTTAGAGTTTAGAGTTTAAAATAAAAAAAAATAAATTTATAAGGGTTTTAGTTCAAAATGTTCTAATGGCTGAAATTAAACCCACATAACATCAACTTTAAATTCATAAATAGCGACGGGTTCGAAACTGTCGGGTGAATATGAAGCAAATTCTATAACTCACATTTAGCGGCAATTTTCTAATCACGTGCCGCAAAATATTTATTCAGTGGTGGTTATACTAGCGATTTTTTAAAACCGTCGTCAAATTCAATCCCGACGCCAATAACTATGGCGATCCGGTGAACCGTCAGCCTTTGATTTTGCAGTGACTTAAAATCGCCGCCAATCATAAAAAAATTGCCGCCATGTAGCGCCCGCTTGTAGTATGATGGCATTTAACTAAAACCATTTTCTATTCAAATTTTCCCTTGATCAATTTAAAAAACCCCAAGATTCACTTAATATAGTATTGATGGAATCTTTTACCAACTACTCATAATATTATTGGCCTTCAAGTTAGACCAATAAACGGATTTAAAAATAGTTAGTTAATTACATTATCTGAATGGTAAAGTAGATACGGTTTGTGATATGTATATAATAGTTACTTTAATTTATATAAGTGATGCAAAGAAACATGAGATATTGTGATGAAGGTGGGGTATAAAATCTTCATGCAATTAATTAGATATAGGGAGAGGAATTATAAGGCTCCGGAAAAATTAAAAGGAAAAAGGAAAAACACTTAACCACCATACTAATAACTTTAATCTTTTTATTATTGCCTTTTATTTCTTTAGAAGAATATATATGTATAATGTTGTGTGATTAGACTCCTAGATATCATTGAAGAAGCTAGCTTTAATAAAAAGTTAGATCGATGGTTCCCTTTGAAATATTGAAAAGCACTTTAAATTTTTGGAGGTAACAAAAAGGGATTTCCAACAAAAAGTTAGAAGCTATGATAATGTGACTTTCATGTTCATCTCATTGAAATAATTATTTTCTTTTTCTTTTTCTTTTTTCCCCATGTTAAAGAATTAATAATTCATTTTTTAATTGATGTTAGTTTATATTTCAAATTAAATTATATGTAAATAAATATAGAAAAATGTAATAATTGTTAATTATTAATATATATAAATAAATATATGAATCTATATAATGAGTTGGTCACCAGCTCATTTTTTCTTCTGTCTTTTGTTTTCTTCTTCTTTTTACCAACTCTTCTGTAATTGTTCTTTGTTAGGTTTTCAGTGTCTTCAAGTCTTAATAACCAAAAATATAGGCAGACTTTTAGCTTTTTATTTTGTTATGTATGTGTTTGACTATTATAAAAGCAGTCTAATAAAATGCCCATTTTTTATATATAAAAAATAAAACCAAAGAATATTATTTTTATATCTTTCCACACACCGAAAAATGTAAATCTAATATATAAAATAAAAAAATAAATTAATAACTTGCATCATCATCAATATGTTCTTTTTTTTTTCTTTCTGAAAAATTAAACATTAACTAACTGCAGCCTAAATATAGCTGGAAATTAAATTAAAGTATTTTTTATATGTTATCAAATTTTAAAAAGATGATAACTGTTTTTTATTATAATAAAAACAGTGTAACTAAGTATCCTTTAAAAATTGTCTTTTATTCAGTCTTTAAATGAGAGAGAAAATAAAAAATAAGTAACTTTTTTAATTTTTTGAACAACTGTATATGAAAGTATGTATTTAAATTAATTAAATAATAATAAATTTTTAAAAAGATTAATTAAATCAATTTAAATAATTTACTTAAACAATACACATGTTTAATTTATAGCTAGTGTAATAAAATCAATTTAAATACTAACTTAAAATAATTATATAATTAAAATTATAAAATAATTTACATAAGAATCAGAACATTAATTAAATGTGCACGTTAAAATCATACAATAAGTTGATGATCATATTTGAATCTCTCACTTTGGCCAGATTACTAATTATGGAGAGGTTTGGTTTTGAAGGATGACCCTTTTATTTTGATTTGATGCCAAATAATGTCCATATATGAACGTCAAAATCTTATAATAATGATTTCAAAGTTGACAATAATATTAGAGATGTTTTTTGGCCTCACATAATAACAGTTCTCGTATCTGATTGCACCACATTCACATCATCACCCTTCAATCACGACAATATGCCATTTTTTTCTTTTTTTCTTTTTCCCTTTTTTTTCTCCCGCCAATATAATATATGCTATTTTTTTCCCTTGCCTACTTGCATACAGCATATATCCATATATTTATAGGCTTTCATTATTCTAACCCTAATTAACTATTTATCGTAGGGTTATGGTAACACTTTTTCTATTGAATTATGAGTGTTTGGATTTTAATACTAAAGTTTCATCTTCGTTTAATTTATTATTTGATTTAACTGAAATTATATATAAAAATAAGTTATTTTATAAATTTTATACTTAAAAATAACTTGTCACACTATAGCAAACACACAAAATAGCGACGGTTTATTCTAATAATAACAACGATTTTAAACCGCACAAATACATATATAACTAATTAAATTTTTAGTGCGTTTCGGCGAACTAGATTTTCCTTTGTCCGCTATTGTCATGTGTTATTGGCAAGAACAAAAACAAAAGAAAAGAATAAATTGAAATCAAATAAAAAAGAAAATGGGATAGAATTAAAACTAATTAATGAAAAAAAAACTGAACAAATAAAAAGAAATAACTTTTTGATATCATTAATTTGAATCAGAAAACTTGAGCAAACTTAAGAATGGAAATCAGTGTTAGAATGAGAAAGGAGCAAATCAGTGATGAACACAGCAAAAGAAAGGATGTAACAATTAGAACTGACGGAGAGGAACTACACGGCGATAAGGATTCGCAGAGGTGTAGTTTGTGCTTTTACACACTTGTATGTGTTCGCACAAAAATAAAGAAAAATACTTGTTTTCGTTGAAAAAGGTGTGCATATCTTTAATTTAATAAATTCAATAAATTGGTGTGCAACGATTAGAACTATCTAAACTGCCGCTATCTTGATTAATTTTGCAGCAAAAGCAAAATTGTTACTATAACTGTTGTTATTCCGCTAATTTAAGACAATTTTAAAAGTGACTGTCAATTTTTTGTCATTATTTTTTGTATTTGTTATAGTGCCATAATAAGTCAATTGAAATTTTACTAAAAGAATAGAAGTTTTTAGTAAAAATTCTTTTATTATTTTCAAAAAATTTAACTAAATCAGTGATTGAACTTATTACTGAATTAGTATGGTCGAATTATATAATATAAATCATAATTAATTAAACTAATGAATTAAATTTGTATATATCAATTTACTATTTTATTTATGTTATTATTATTTAATGTGGGACATATGAAATTCGTTAATATGAGTTTTTTTTTTTTTTTTTTTGTAATCTCATAATCAATACTCTCTGGCAGTGAGGAATATATGTCCCACATTTCTAGTAATAAAGAATGGAGGATAGATGTATTATAATATAACAAGTTAATAATAACCACATTATAGTAAATCTCAAATTAAAGCATACACAATTTTCTTTGTGACAGGTAGGAAGGGTTGGAATAAGCATGTAAACTCAACAAAATATAAAAGAAAAAAGAAAGCAAAGATAACGAAAGAAGCCACATCAATGAGACACTTGGTTTCACTTCAATGGATATATAGCTATTAATAATTATCTGTATGTTATTATGTTATATACTTAATTACTATATCTTACATATTTAGTTGTGAATCCATAGGGAAGAATTATTGTCGCTTAGGAAAATTCGGAGGAAGATTTGGATTTTGAATTTTGAGCATGATATATGTTTTTTGTCGGTCAAAGAAAAAGGTAACGTTTTGATTTGAGAAGAGGACATAATATATTGTGTTGGGTCGCACAATAATAATAATAAGAGAAAAAATTAATATAGATAATTAATTAGGGCGTGGTTAATTTGAGTAAATTTTTTAAATTTTAAAATAAATATTCTTAGTATTTGTGTTGCACACGTTCGTTGTCTTTATCGCTCTCCTTCTTTTTCTCCTCTTCCTTCTTCCTTTTCTCTTCTTCCTTCTCGCCGTGCCTAAATGTCGCGCTAAAATCACTTATGCATCCTACGCACTAGACAGTCACACGTCCGCCACCACCTATCACCTATGCATTAGTCGTCACTCTTTAGGTTTTAGATGATTTTTTAAACTAATTTTAAATATTTTTTATTAAGTTTCAAATGTATTTTTTTATGTGGTTTAGATATTTCTTTTTTTTTATGTTTTAGATTATTGTTTTAATAGTTTTGAATATTTTTTTTTTAGTTTTTAGATTTTTTTTCTTGATATTTTTGGATGCGTTGTATTATTAAGTGTTTTTGAATTTTTTAAAATGATTTTAAATTTTTTGTTAGATTTTGGATGTTTTTTTTTATTACGTTTTAGATGTTTTTTATTAACTTTTAAATGTTTATTTTACAATGATTTTAAATATTTATTTTTATTTTATTTTAAATTTTTTTCTTTTAAATTTTGGATATTCCTTTTCTATTAGTTTTAGATTTTTTTGTAATAATTTAAATTCACATTTCATCCAAAAAAATTCAAAAAAAAAAAGAGGTCCAATTATGTTTTTTTTAATGGACTTCTTTTTTATTACTAGTTGGCTGTATTCTTAGTTAGTTATTTAATAAAATTGATAATAAAATAAATAATAAATAATTTAAATTAGTTGAATAGTTAACTCACTTATCCGTTTAAATAAATGTTAGAATGAATTCCATCTTGTGCATGCAATGAGCTTAAATTCATAATGAATTATCTAATTGAAAAATACCTTAGATAACTAAAAAAAATAAGTAATAAAATGTGGAACCCACACAGTGGAAGAAACGGTGGAAAAACATCATTAAAATGGGAAGACAATGCCATCATTTGCACGTGTCTATGGACCATAATAATCCATATATAACATTAGTAACACAACATTAATTTCAATCCCACACAAACTAAGTTAAAACTGCATTAACTTAATTATATTGCTACTTTAATCATCATCATATATTATATTTTGGAATGATTTAATGAAGGATAAAAAAGGGGGAACAAATGGCCAATGAAGTTATCTCGCCTAGTTAGTAATGATTTCAGTCCAACTTTATTTATTTTTTCTTTTATGATAATTCTAAATACACATTTCATATGATTTAATTTGGACATATTTTTTGTTCTTATTAAAAAAATTATATTTTCATTTAGTTATTCCCATAGCAACGTGAATAATTAAGTTTTTTGTTGCTTTATAATAAAAAGGATGTTTCTGGTAATTAATGTAAAATGTGAAGATTTATAGATTATACTTCTCTCGTTTAGAAGTACTCCAATCTTAAATAATATCGGTTATTAGGATGAATAGTTTTTTCTTGATTCAAAGTTCAAACCTATATATAATACTTAGTTATTACTTTCTTAAATGTAAATTATATTTGGATTTTTTTAATTAATTTGAGTTAGTCGACTAATTAACTTTTTTTTCTGTTTAAATAGCGTTGAGAATTCAAATCCTACTTATACATATAGTAATTTATTAGTCATCAATAAATTATTAAATAAATTTTAGATCAATAATAAATTAGTCTTTGATCTAACTAAAAAATATCTTTAAAAACCAAAATATTTGGGGTTCAGTCTTTGTATCAATTAATGTATGTGGTTTTTGGAAATTCTTCGTATCAATTAATGTGGTTGATTTCTTAGCTCACATGTTTTTGGTAGGGAATTCCTGTAAAATCTGGTTGGAGGATTTTTTTTTATTTTTTTTAGTTAGGAATAAGTATTGTTTTGGTCCCTAACGTTGCGGGTCAGAATCAAAATCGTCCCCAACGTAATTTTTTATTTAAAATATCCTTAACATTTTTTTTCGTATTGAAATAATATTTTTTTAATAAAATTTTTAATTTTATTACTAAATTATCCCTATTCTAATAAATAAAAAAAATCATAAAATAAAATTTAAAAAGAAAAACAAAAGAACGCGATGGGGAGGGGAAAAGGGGAAAGGCGCGTCGGGTGAGGCTTGAGGGAGGAAAAGGGAAAAGGAAAAGGGAGAGGAGGAAGGGGGAAGGGAAAAGGGGGGGGGGGGGGATAGCGCCGGCGAAGCTTGGAGTCGCCGTCGCCGTCGCCGAAAGAAAGAAGAAAGGAGAGAGGGGCTACGACGGGGGAGAAGAGAAGAGGGAAAGGAGATGCGCCGGCGCTGCTAGGGCTCGCCGCCACCATCGCGTCATCATCGGGCCTTGGAGGGAGACCACACCGCTGAGCCGTCGCCTCCGATTCACCCATGAACTGTCGTCGGGGAAGCGCCGATGGTTCTGCTTCGGCTTCAGCATCTGCTCCTTCTTCTATATCTGCTTCCAATCTGCTTCTGCATCTGCATTTGCTTCTTCTTCTGCTTCAGCTTCCAATCTGCTTCATCTTCTGCATCTGCTCCTTCTTCTACATCTACTTCCAATCTGCTTCTGTATCTGCTTCTAATCTGCTTCTGTATTTGCATCTGCTTCTTCTTCTGCTTCGACTTCTGCATCTGTTTTATCTTCTACATCTGCATTTTCTTTTACTTCTACATTTGTTTTTGCTTTGTTTCTGCTTCTAATTCTGCCTCTGATTCTGCCTCTGATTCTAATTTTGTATGTTGATTTTATTGTTGAATTTGATATTTTGATTCTGAATTTGATGTTGTTGAATTGGGTACTTGTTGAATTTGATATTGTTTCTGCTTCTGAATTTGATTCTGATTCTGATTATTAGTATTTGATGAGAGTAAGGGAGGTGCTGGTGGTGGTAAAGGTGCTGGTAGTGGTAAAGGATATTTTTGTCCGAAAAATTTAAAAGGACGATTTTAATACGAAAAAAAAGTTAAGGATGATTCTAAATAAAAAATTACGTTAAAAACGATTTCGATTCTGACTCTCAACATTAGGGACCAAAACAATACTTATCTCTTTTAGTTACTACTCAAGTAGGTTTCAATAGGATCATATTATTTACAATTAGAAAAAAAAAACTAAAAATAGCCTTCAAAGTTAAAATAACAATAATTATTAATGACATGTATTCTCGTGCAAAACGGTAACTTGTCTATAGTGAAAATCTAAATAAAGATGTTTAAAATATATTTAAATAAATATATTTAATTTTGTCCATTAAATAAATTATTATGTATTAAATTTTTGACATGTGATATAAATTAAAAATGTTGTTATTATTAAAAGTGTTGTTATATTTTTGAAACTATTACTTTGTTTTTTATATTAATTTTTTAATTTGTTTAAATTTAAATTAAAAAAATTAATAGAGGATTATTTTATCTTTTTATTACTTTTTTTTATAAATTTTATAATATTATTTTTTACTTCAATTTTATTATCATTTTGATATTTTTGTTTTTATTTTTTTACGAGTTGAATTTTTATTTCCATTTTTTATATTTTTATTTTTAGGACCTATATTTTAATCTACCAATTCTTATTGTTAGATGTTTCATTTTTACTCTAATAATTCTTATTTATTTTTTAATTTTTTGAATAAAATTTATTGTAAAATTAAAATTAAAAAAAATATTTTGTATTGATTTAAGAAATTTAATGTCATTTGAATTAATATTAGTTAGAATCATTAACTTTTTTATCTATTAATTTGGATAATTTAATTTTTTTTCTTAAATATTCTAATTCACTTGTTGATTCAATTTTATTTATAGTTTATGTTTTTATTATTAACCCACGTTTCTTAAATAATGTTTTTCAACTGTTGCTAAATAAACTACTTTATAAAAAGTTATTTTTATCATCTTTATATGAATGGTGGCCTTTTTTGAGGTTGCAAGAACTAAATCGGTCAATGAACCGATAAGATGATTAATTTATTGGTTTAATGGTTCGACTGGAATTCAACCACTTTAATTAAATATTTAATAAAATTATTAAAAATTTAACATATAATTCTAAATATTTAAATTCATAATTTTTAACCTAATAAAATTTAAAATTTCACAATCTCACCTAATAAATTATTAATAATTTATAAATAAAAATTCATAAACAACTTCAAACATCAAAGTTTATAACTAAAGCAGATTATATCGCACAATAAATGACAAACATAATTGTAAATCATGTTGCTTGTATGCGAAGTTTGTATTCGTAGGTTTTGATGAATGACAAACCAACAAACGACATGAAAGACAAACCAACAAACAACTTGAATGAACAAGCATGTTGAAAAATCAACCAACATTCAACGTTGAGGAATGAAGAGTTGAAAGCAACACAACAACAACAAGAAACTCAAGTCCACAACATTTGAAGACAAGTATAGTGTCTTAGGACTTAGGTAACTTCTTGTTAAGAACCAATTGCTAAATCTCTCAACACACACTCACAAAATGTTTTGATGCACATCTTGCAATTCGATGCTAGCCAAATGGTTTAAAAACTTGTTTTCAAAGGTACAAAAGCATAAGAATTGACTCCAACAAGTTTAAGATCAATCCTAAGTATTTTGAAGTGATTTTAAGCCATTCTTTAAGGTTTGCATCGATGCACACTCATCTTGCATCGATGCAAAGCATGCGATGACTTGTTGCATCGATGCAAAGATGTTTGCATCGATGCAACCTAGCTGAAAATTCAAATTTCAGCTTCAAAGACACATTTGCATCGATGCAAAGTGTTATGCATCGATGCAAATGATTCAAAAACATAAAAAACGGCTAGTTTTGACAAAAAGGCTCCATCCCATTAACTCCCCAACGTTTCTAAGGTTTGGGGAGTCTATAAATAGATGGATTGAAGCCTTATTTCATATACGTGAGTATTTGCAAACTATCTTGTTCATAGTCTTTCATTCTACACATTTTTTAAGGTGTTATAATACACAATTTGAGAGAGCAATATCAATTGGTTTAATAGTGCTAAACTTGTAATCATACACTCTTCTAGAGAGTACTCATTTCGTCTCAACAATTCTTTGAGAATTGTTTTCTTGTACACTTTGTAAATTGGAGTGTGATCTCCAAGGTTGAGTCAAGAGTTATAAACACTATAGTCGGTGAGGATACCAAAGAAGTATACTAAGTACTCAAGGCAAATCTTAGAGAAGGTATCTCTAAGTGGAGTGGGTTAGTATACGAGTGGTGATCATATACCGTGAGGTGTTAGAAACTAAGGACTCGGATTGTAAAAGGTTTTGCGCGAGCACCTTGAAGCTTGGCAATAGTGGAACTTCTCAATAGCGATTGAGAAAGAAAGTGGACGTAGGACAAGGATTGTGCCGAACCACTCTAAATAGCGTTTGCATCTCTCCAAACTCATCTCTTCAATATTATTGTCTTTTACCTTTGAGCAAATAAATTGTGATCGAAAAGTAGCTTCGTAAGTACTTAAGGAATAGCTTAAGTCCGATTGGTGAAAAGCTTGATCAATTTATTTGAGTTGGTGTCTATTGGAAAGTAAAAGCTCCTTATAAATGCTTAGCAATTGAGTTAAGCTCTTGGAAAAATACTAGTACAATAACACTTTTGTATATTGTCTTTAACTTTCGCAAAAAGATTCATTGTTGTTGCAATACTCAATTCACCCCCCCTCTTGAGTAATTGTGCATAGGTTCTACAAGTGGCATCAGAGCTTAACCCTTTGAAAGACTTAACCGTTTAAGGGAAAAGATCATGGCAAGCACAAGCTTTAACAACAACAACACTAGTGAAGGTAACTCAACCGCTAGACCTCCTCTTTTTAGCGGAACAAATTACTCTTATTGGAAAAATAAGATGAGAATTTGGATCCGTTCTCAAGATGTGAGAATTTGGAAAGTGATTGAGAATGGAAATCACATTCCAACAAAGACAACAAGCGCTAAAGAAGGAGAAGTCTCCGTCTCAAAGCAAGTACCGAAAGGAGAAGATGAATATAGTGACGATGATTGGAAGAAAGTGGCAATGAATGATAAAGCCATCAACTTCATTCATTGTGCACTTAACGAGCAGGATTATATGAAGATCTCTACATGTGAAACCGCTAAAGAGATTTGGGATAAACTCCAAATCACTTACGAAGGAACCGACCACGTTAAAGAATCAAAGGTATTTATGTTGGTTCATGAATGGGAAAATTTTAAAATGAAAGATGAAGAGAGCATTGAAGAAGCTCTTGAAAGACTCTCCAAGATCTTCAACAACCTAAGCATGCTTGGCACAAAATACAATGATAAACAAATTGTGACCAAGGTGCTTACAAGCCTTACACCAAAATGGAACTCCAAAGTGAACGCCATTGTGGAAGGAAGGCTCTATGATCAACTTACATTTGATCAACTACGAGGTAATCTTCTCACCTATGAGATGACTATGCTAAATAGACAAAAAGGTGAAGAAAGCAAGAAGAAAAGTCTCGCCCTTAAAACAACATCACTACAAGAAGAGAGTGATGATAATGAAGAAGAAGGAGATGAAGAATTTGCACTCTTATTAAAAAGATTCAATAAGTTTGCAATGAAGAAAAACTTCAAGAGCAAAACAAAGGTACCAAAATGCTATGAGTGTG
Organism: Arachis hypogaea; assembly: GCF_003086295.3. Taxonomy (NCBI): domain Eukaryota; kingdom Viridiplantae; phylum Streptophyta; class Magnoliopsida; order Fabales; family Fabaceae; genus Arachis; species Arachis hypogaea. Next base: position 116,832,108 of record NC_092041.1, on the reverse strand, counting down.
GAGAAGTTGGACACATTAAACCCAATTGTCCAAAACTTCAAAAGGAGGACAAAAACAAGAAATTTAAGAAGAAGGAGAAAGCATACATATCATGGGAGAACGAGGATGAATCCGACTCCGATGACGACGAGGTTGCAAATCTTTGCTTAATGGCAAGCGAAGAAAAGGTTAGTGATGACAACTCCACTTCTTTTAATTTACAAGATGAATATGATGCCTTACTTGAGGTGTACACAAAACTTACCCAAGATTATTCTCTCCTAAAGAAAAAGAATATGGATCTTTTAAAACAAAATGAGATGTTGAAAAACGAGAATATCAATCTTGGAAAAGATAAGTGTAGCACAAGTAGTGATCCATACAAATCTTGTAAAATGCATGAAAATGAAATTACAAATCTTAAGAACACTTTAGCTAAGTTCAATGAATCTTCAAAGAACTTAGATAAAATGTTGAAAAACCAAAAGCATGTTCATAATAAGGAAGGTTTAGGTTTTGAAAAAGGAAAATTTAAAAATACTAAAACTCCTATTAGGCAACCGCAAGCCCAAAAGGCAAGCATGCCTAAAAGGAATGAAGCCTTTAAACATCCTCCTCAACATGCTTCATTTAGAAATTATAATCACGATGCATATAGATCAAAAGATGTTGCATTTAGGAAACAACCTAGGCAACCATTTAGAAACATGCATAGGATGCATAATCCAAATGTCATATGTCATTATTGTAATAAAGTAGGTCATATAGCACCCGTATGCTTTACTAGAATTAAACATATAAACTTTCGTAGTCAAGATACGAGATGGGCACTTTATGGGCATTATGCTCATACTAACCATCAAGGACCCAAATTCACTTGGGTACCTAAATCCCAATTTTAATTGTTTTGTAGGTACGTGTTGGAGCTAAGGATACAAATTGGTATGTTGATAGTGGATGCTCCAAACACATGACCGGCGATGAATCAAAGTTCACCGCAATAGAGCCTACAAACGGAGGAAACGTGATCTATGGAGACAACAACACCGGCAAAGTAATCGGCGTTGGAAAAGTTGGTAAAAATTCTTCTACCTCCATAGATAATGTTATACTTGTCAAAGGTCTCAAACATAATCTCATTAGTGTTAGCCAACTTTGTGACAAAGGAAACTTAGTCACCTTTGATTCAAAATGTTGTTTGATAAAAAGGCAAGACACTAATGAAATTGTGCTAATTGGACACCGTGTTGACAATGTATACATGATTAATCTAGATGAAGTTTCCTCAAATGATGTGAAATGCCTTATTAGTAAAAATGATGAAACTTGGTTATGGCATCGTAGAGTAGCTCATGCTAACATGGACCATCTTAGCAAGTTGGTCTCTAAAGAGTTAGTAATTAGCTTACCAAAGCTACGTTTTGAAAAAGACGTCCTTTGCGACGCATGTCAAAAGGGAAAACAAGTAAAGGCCTCTTTTAAATCCAAAAACATTGTTTCAACAACAAGGCCATTACAACTTTTGCACATGGATTTATTTGGTCCTTCCAGGACTATGAGCTTTGGTGGCAATTACTATGCTTTAGTTATTGTTGATGATTACTCTCGATTTACATGGACCTTGTTCCTAGCAAACAAGAGTGATGCATTTCGAGCATTCAAAAGATTAGCCAAAGTTATTCAAAATGAAAAGAATTTGCATATATCATCTATTAGAAGTGATCATGGTGGAGAATTTGAAAACAATCTTTTTGAAACTTTTTGTGAAGAAAATGGCATTGAGCATAATTTTTCCTCTCCTAGAACACCACAACAAAATGGTGTGGTTGAAAGGAAAAATCGTCATTTAGAAGAAATGGCGAGAACTATGCTCAATGAGGCTAATATTCCTAAGTACTTTTGGGCGGATGCGGTTAGTACCGCGTGTTATGTTATGAATAGGATTATCATTCGACCTATTCTTAAGAAAACACCGTACGAATTGTACAAAGGAAGAAAGCCAAATATTTCCCACCTTTACGTCTTTGGCTGTAAATGCTTTATTCTAAATAATGGAAAAGATAACTTAGGCAAATTTGATGCTAAGGCTGATGAAGGAATCTTCTTAGGCTACTCTTTAACTAGCAAAGCTTTTAGAGTATATAATAAACGCATCATGACTATGGAAGAAAGTATTCATGTCGCTTTTGATGAAACTAACCGTTTTTGTGCTAGAAAAGATTTTGATGAAAATGTAGAAAACTTTGATTCACTAAATTTGAATGGTGAAGACAAAGAAAAAGATTTAAATGAAGCCTCTACAAGCTCAACAAAGGATAGTGTTCAAGTTGAAGAAATTGAACCATCACAAGCACAAATAAATGCACTTCCAAAGGACTGGCGTACTTCAAAGGATCATCCTCTAGACAACGTCATTGGTGATGTTTCGAAAGGGGTAACAACTCGATCCACTTTTAGAAATTTATTTGCATATAGTGCTTTTGTTTCTCAAATTGAACCATCTACCATTGAGTCCGCAATTGATGATGAACATTGGGCTATGGCAATGCAAGAGGAGCTTAACCAATTCAAACGAAATGACGTTTGGGAATTGGTGCCTAAACCAAGTAATCAAACAATTGTAGGAACAAAATGGGTTTTTAGAAATAAACTCGATGAAAATGGTACAATTGTTAGAAACAAAGCTAGATTGGTAGCTAAAAGTTATAATCAAGAGGAAGGCATTGATTATGGCGAAACTTATGCTCCCGTAGCTAGATTAGAAGCTATTAGGATGTTACTTGCTTTTGCATCCTCTTATAACTTCAAACTTTATCAAATGGATGTTAAGAGTGCCTTTCTTAATGGTTTCATTCAAGAAGAAGTATATGTTGAACAACCTCCCGGTTTTGAGGATTATGAAAATCCTAATCATGTTTTTAAACTCAAGAAAGCTCTTTATGGTCTTAAACAAGCTCCAAGAGCTTGGTATGAACGTTTGAGCAAGTTTTTAATAGGGTTTTAGAAGAGGGAAGGTTGATACAACTTTATTTATCATGATTGAAAACAAAAATATCCTTTTGGTACAAGTTTACGTCGATGACATAATATTTGGTTCAACTAACGAATCACTTTGCAAGTTTTTCTCAAACCTCATGCAAAGTGAATTTGAAATGTCCATGATGGGCGAACTCAACTTCTTCCTTGGTCTTCAAATCAAACAAGGAAAAGAAGGAACTTTCGTTAGCCAAACCAAATATTGCAAGGAATTGCTCAAAAGATTTGGAATGGACAATGCTAAGGCAATGGACACACCAATGAGCACTACTTGCTACCTTGACAAAGATGAACAAGGTAAAAACATAGATGTAAAGAAGTATAGAGGCATGATAGGATCATTACTTTATCTAACGGCAAGTAGGCCAGATATCATGTTTAGTGTATGCATGTGTGCGAGATACCAAGCTAATCCTAAGGAATCTCACTTAAGTGCGGTGAAAAGGATTATGAAGTATCTCATAGGAACATTAAATGTTGGATTGTGGTATCCGAAAGGATCCACTTGTGATTTGATTGGTTATTCCGATTCCGATTTTGCCGGTTGCAAATTGGATAGGAAAAGCACTAGCGGCACTTGTCACTTGCTAGGAAACTCTCTTGTTTCATGGCATAGTAAGAAACAAGTAAGTGTAGCCTTATCTACCGCCGAAGCCGAGTATGTAGCCGCCGGTAGTTGTTGCGCCCAAATTTTATGGATGAAACAACAACTTGTGGACTATGGACTCATGCTTGATCACATTCCTATCAAATGTGATAATACTAGTGCAATAAATTTAACCAAGAATCCGGTTCAACATTCAAGAACCAAGCATATTGAGATTAGACATCACTTCATAAGAGACCATGTTGAAAAAGGTGATGTGGTTACTGAATTTGTCGAAACTAGTAAACAACTAGCGGACATCTTCACTAAACCTTTATGTAAAGAAAGTTTTTTTTAACATCCGAAATGAACTTGGTATCTTGGATTCTAATCTAATATGATTTGTTTGAATTCATTGTATTTATATTGCTATTTTTGTATCTCTTACTAACTTAAGCATTGGAGATATCCAATTAGCCATTGTTTTGTAGGTTTATGAGTTGATGAATGAGTGATTAATCTTGAGGTAGATTGAAGAATTTGAAGATTATAAACAATGGAGGATCAACAAATTGAACTTTATAATGGTTTAAGTGAGTATATACATGATGGAACTCAAAGGATTGAAGAAAGAACCACCAAAGGATGAAAATTTGGTGATTTTGGGCAAAATGATGCATGTTGCATCGATGCAACCAAGCTTTGCATCGATGCAAACACGACCAAATTGCACAAAAACACGTGAATTTGGCATTTTTGAGCAACAAAATCCCACTTTTTCATCATCTTCAACCTCACAACTCATATCCCCACATTCAAACCTCCATAACCTCCAAAACAAGCTCACATATAGCTTCATACAACTCACAAAACTTTGATACCCACTACAAACAAATTACATATTTGAAGTCCCCACATTCTCCTCTACAAAACCCATAAAACAAAATCATCCACAATGCCTAGAATCAAGAGAACCATCAAGAAGTCAAAAGGCTCTTCAAGTGTGGTTCCACCTCCAAATGATCATCCTTTGGCAAGGTACTTTGCCTCTAATGAAGATCTTCAATTCTATGAGGCAAGGCTCGACGGAAGAAAGGAAATTCCTCCGAGGTATTTGGATCCGACCCTTCTTGTCATTCATAACTTTGATACTCTTAAGGCTATTCTAGTTCATCAAGGCCTCATGGATTTTGTTCAAATTAAGAGTAAATATTATCCGGATTTAGTTGCCATAGCCTATAGTACACTCATGATTGAGATTGATGAGGAAGATGAATCAAATTTCACATTATTCTTCAAGATAGGAAGAAAGGATTATAGGCTAGATGGTGATGAGTTAGCCACCATTTGGGAGTTGCCAAATCAAGGTGACTTGTTTCAAGGTGGTAAAACCCCAATTGATGAATGGGGTTATTCAAAGGACAATGCCATGCATTTGTTCAATCTTGTACAAGGAGCTCATTCCAAAATTAGTTGCAATTCAATGAGTGCGGAACATAGAACTTTGTTATATCTAGTCACCTATGTATTGCAACCTAGAATATCCGGGAATGCGAATGTAAATGATGAAGATTTGATTGTCATGTGGGCTATGATGAATGGGATTAAGATTAATTGGCCATACTTTATAGTACAACATATGATTAGGCTCAAGATGAAGGATAGGAATGGTGGATTAGGATTCCTTTGCCTATGGTCTAAAGTCTTTGATTATGTTGGTATTAATATATCAAATGAGATTGCCAAGGAAGTACCACCTCAATCTTGTATCAACACTCATATTCTCAACAAAATGGGAAGAAGAAATGTTGATGAACAAGGTCCTCAAGAGCAAGCTCCTCCACAAGCACCTCAAGCTCAAGAACCACCCTCCTTGGTTATGTAATGAGAGAATTACAATCCATCAACCAAAACATCCAAAGGATTGAAGTAGAGCATGGTAGGCAACTTGAAGCACTTAATCGTCGTGTGTCTCGTGTAGATCATCGCTCGGGTCGCTTGGATCGTCGTATTGATGACTTATATGAGCATTTCGGCATCCACCTACCGTATGAAGAGGATACTGATGATGATGAAGACCAAGATTGATTGTCTCCTCTTCATCAAGTCACTTTTTATTGCTTTATGTTTATTTGATTATATGAACTGTTAAACTAACTCCTAGTAAGCTAAGGATTTCTATTATGGTTTAAATACTTTGATATTTCCTTCATCATTTTATTTAATGATTAATGCTTGTATGCTTATTTGGTGAATAACTCAAAATAGGCTTGGTACCCCTATTTTAAGTTAATGTGCATGCCTTGATATATTTCACTTCTTTAGGGGGAATTATGCATGCTTGTTATATATAAAAAGAGGAAATCAAATTCTTTTTGAAAGGGGGAATATCTCATCCTTGAGATTAATAGAGATATTGAACTTAAAAAAAAAAAATTTCATTGTTTTATGCATGCTTCTATGACACATTTCAAACTCCTTTCTTTTTGATAATGTCAAAAGGGGGAAGAAAAGTTTGAGGATATTTGAAGTTTTGAACTTTTGAAAAAGAAGAAGTTTGAGGATTTGAAAAGAAGAAATAAGTTTGCGAAACAATGATTTCAAAAAGATTTCCGCTAAGCAAAAACTTTTGATATCTAAATCGTTTTCTTTGATAAACGCCCTTTAAGGGAACAAATGCACATATTTAGGGGGAACTCCTGCAAAAATTTTTTTGTGAAGTCTTCTCCAAAGCTTTCTATAAAACAAAGTGCATTATTGTTGCTTTCAAAATCATTTATAAATGCATATCCTCAAAATTGGTTTGTCATTATCAAAAAGGGGGAAATTGTAAATCATGTTGCTTGTATGCGAAGTTTGTATTCGTAGGTTTTGATGAATGACAAACCAACAAACGACATGAAAGACAAACCAACAAACAACTTGAATGAACAAGCATGTTGAAAGATCAACCAACATTCAACGTTGAGGAATGAAGAGTTGAAAGCAACACAACAACAACAAGAAACTCAAGTCCACAACATTTGAAGACAAGTATAGTGTCTTAGGACTTAGGTAACTTCTTGTTAAGAACCAATTGCTAAATCTCTCAACACACACTCACAAAATGTTTTGATGCACATCTTGCAATTCGATGCTAGCCAAATGGTTTAAAAACTTGTTTTCAAAGGTACAAAAGCATAAGAATTGACTCCAACAAGTTTAAGATCAATCCTAAGTATTTTGAAGTGATTTTAAGCCATTCTTTAAGGTTTGCATCGATGCACACTCATCTTGCATCGATGCAAAGCATGCGACGACTTGTTGCATCGATGCAAAGATGTTTGCATCGATGCAACCTAGCTGAAAATTCAAATTTCAGCTTCAAAGACACATTTGCATCGATGCAAAGTGTTATGCATTGATGCAAATGATTCAAAAACATAAAAAACGGCTAGTTTTGACAAAAAGGCTCCATCCCATTAACTCCCCAACGTTTCTAAGGTTTGGGGAGTCTATAAATAGATGGATTGAAGCCTTATTTCATATACGTGAGTATTTGCAAACTATCTTGTTCATAGTCTTTCATTCTACACATTTTTTAAGGTGTTATAATACACAATTTGAGAGAGCAATATCAATTGGTTCAATAGTGCTAAACTTGTAATCATACACTCTTCTAGAGAGTACTCATTTCGTCTCAACAATTCTTTGAGAATTGTTTTCTTGTACACTTTGTAAATTGGAGTGTGATCTCCAAGGTTGAGTCAAGAGTTATAAACACTATAGTCGGTGAGGATACCAAAGAAGTATACTAAGTACTCAAGGCAAATCTTAGAGAAGGTATCTCTAAGTGGAGTGGGTTAGTATACGAGTGGTGATCATATACCGTGAGGTGTTAGAAACTAAGGACTCGGATTGTAAAAGGTTTTGCGCGAGCACCTTGAAGCTTGGCAATAGTGGAACTTCTCAATAGCGATTGAGAAAGAAAGTGGACGTAGGACAAGGATTGTGCCGAACCACTCTAAATAGCGTTTGCATCTCTCCAAACTCATCTCTTCAATATTATTGTCTTTTACCTTTGAGCAAATAAATTGTGATCGAAAAGTAGTTTCGTAAGTACTTAAGGAATAGCTTAAGTCCGATTGGTGAAAAGCTTGATCAATTTATTTGAGTTGGTGTCTATTGGAAAGTAAAAGCTCCTTATAAATGCTTAGCAATTGAGTTAAGCTCTTGGAAAAATACTAGTACAATAACACTTTTGTATATTGTCTTTAACTTTCGCAAAAAGATTCATTGTTGTTGCAATACTCAATTCACCCCCCCTCTTGAGTAATTGTGTATAGGTTCTACAATAATGTTCAACATACAGCCAAAAAAAATATCCATAAAAAAATCAGCAGCCAAAAAAATTTAACCATCAGAAAATCAGCAACATCATTCGTTTTCCATAATAAGCAACATTCTAAAAAATCAGCAACTCAAAATAAGCAAACATTAATAAAATCATTATTATTAAATCAGCAACTCAAAATTAAACCCTACAACTCATAATTAAATCTAACTCAACAACTTATAATTAAACAAGACCAGGCCATCAGAAAATCAGCAATAATATCATTTATTTTCCATAATCAGCAACAACATTTCAAAAAATTAGTAATTCACTAAGTAAATATTAACAAAATTATTATTATTAACTCAACAACTCACAATTAAACCTAACTCAATAACTCAGAATTAAACAAGACCATCAAAAAATTAGCAACAACATCATTCATTTCTCATAATCAGCAACAACATTTTAGAAAATTCAATAATCAACAATAATTAACCAGAAGTCAAAACAAAATAACAATAATCCATTTCTGTTAACAACAATGAACAATGAACAAAATTAACTCAGAAAACAATAATTAATCCAGAAAAATAATAATCAACAATCAACATAATTAAATCCAAAAAAACCGCATTAACTCCCAAAAATAAAACTGAAGAAGCAGTGTAGGATGGAGGCTTACAAACTCAGAAATTCAATAACTAAGCAGAAATTAGCAAACTCAGAATCAGAAAGCAGAAAATCAAATAAAAAGTACAAACGGAGAAGTGAGTTCGGACAGAGAGCAACAGACAGTTCGAAGAGGAATGTTGGTCTTGGACAGACACACACAGAGCTCAAAGAGACGACGATCGATTTAGCAACCTTAGCGACGGCAACGCCACCGGGTCAACACGTCCTTCATGCGATGGTAATGAGAAGAGGAGCGATGAGAACTGAGAAGAGTTCGACGATGTGATGAGAAGAGTGCGATTTGTCCCTGCTGGCAGTGACAGCACCCTCTACCGGAGAAGAAGAGTTCGCGATGAGGGATGGTGATGGTGGCTAGCTAAGCTTAGGGTTAGGTTTCACCATTTCAGAGAGTGAAAGAAAGGGGGTGCTTAGGTTCTTCCTTCTGAATTTCTTGTTTTAAACAATTACAAACGGCGTCGTTTTGAGTGATGCACCAAACCGGAAACCATGAAAAAATATGGTCGGTTCTGATGGTTCATCGGTTAATCGTCGGTTCGATCAGTTTTTTGACCGATTTTTTACAGGATGATTTTATATCTCAACTAAATCCATTAAGTGATCAATTCTCAGTTAACCCGGTTGAACTGGTCGGTTCGATTTGATTTTTAAGATTATGCCTTTTTTATTGCACATGCAAAATTTTAAACTTAACGGGTAGATAAAAATTGTCAATTTTTTTTCCAAATATTTTTGAACATTTTTATTATAATATAACAATTGATACACTATCTTTTATTAATTTAAATTTTTTTAAAAAATAATTTTATGATAATATAAAAAATTTTATAAAAAAATCTAAAATTAAATCCTTGTTAAATACAAAAAATTAGCATAAGATAAATAAAAAATAAAAAATAGGGTTATGTACTTTTTTCATCCCTAAAGTCTGGGGTGAAAATCAAATTCGTCCCCGACTTTTTTTTTGTTATTAAAATCATCCTTAACGTTACAAAACGTTATAAAATCATCCTTTTGTCCATAAACAACATTTTTCGGATAATTTTACCCTCAAATAAAAATAAAAAATATTAAAAAAGAAAAACCACCCCACCCACCCCTTACCCCCCACCCCTTTCACCTAAATCAGAAAAAACAAAAAAGAAAACAAAAGACACAGAATAAAAGAAGAGAAAAACAGAGAGAAAGAAGAAAGAAAAGGAAAGGAAGAAGAGGCAGGTGACGGCAGGAAGGAATGCAACCGCCACTGTCGCTGTTGTGTTGTGACGAGAACGAGAGAGAGAGAGAGAGAGAGAGAGAGAGAGAGAGAGAGAGAGAGAGAGAGAGAGAGAGAGAGAGAGAGAGAGAGAGAGAGAGAGAGAGAGAGAGAGAGAGAGAAGAGTGACGACGAAGAGCTGCTCTATCGTCGTCGAGCTTCTGATGGTGAGGGGTTCTACTCTTCTCTCTCGCTAGATCTGTCCTCTCCTCAGCCATAGCTGCGATGGCGACGGCAGTAGCTTTCCGTGTTGTCGCTTCTTCCTCCTCTTTTCTTCAACCGCGACGGTGATGGACGACAGCAACACCACCCCTCTTTTCTCTTTTTTCTCTCTTATCTCTTTTCTGCTTTTTCTTTCTTGAGTTTGAAGTATGGAGTTTTCAATTTTCTTTCTTGAATTTGAATGTGATGTTGTTGTTGTTGGATTTTTGAATCTGAATATATTGTTGTTGAGTATTTTGTGTTAGTTTTATTTTATTTTTTTGAAATTAAAAAAAAATTGTTGGTGTTGTTGTGATGGATTTTTGAATCTGGATATATTGTTATTGTTGATTATGTATTGGCTTGGTTTGATTTTTTTTTTAATTAAAAAAAAAAAAATTGGTATTGTTGTTGTTGAAGATTTGGGTGGAGAAAGTGGAGTAGGGAGGAGGCTGACACTAGAGTGAGGAAGGTAAAGAGAAAAGACGATAATAAAGGGTATTTTAGTCTAAAATTAAAAAAAGAATAATTTTATAACATTTTATAACGTTAAGGATAATTTTAATAATAAAAAAATGTCGAAGACAAATTTAATTTTTACTCAAGACCTTAGAAACGAACAAAGTATTTAACCAAAAAAAACCTACGTAAAATGTATGCAAACAATGAAAAAGCTTTTATGTAAAGAAGTATATTAGCGGTATAATAATTGATATATCATTTTCTGACTTTAATTTAAACTTTATTTCTAATTTATTTGTCCCAATTTTATATATAATGTTTATAAAGTATTGTCAAGTATGCCCCCAAAGCTAACAGCCTAACACCGTCTAAATCAATAATGGCAGAAGCATTTTGTTAAACATTTAAGAAAGTTTTGAAATTACCCTTATAAAATCATTTTACTTTGACTCAAACACAAAAAAAATGCAATTATATAGAATTTCCAAACAAATTAAGATTTTAGAAGAATGGAAAAGAAAAGGTTTGTAGGGGTGTAAGTTACCGAACCGAACCGAAATTAACTGTAAAACCGAGTCGAAATTTACAACAACTGAATACAAAACCATAAAAATTGATTTTTTGGGTTTTTTTCCGAATTAAATCGATTGGTTCGGTTCGGTTTTTAGTTGGTTTGGCAGAAATCGAACCGAACCGAACCAATGAAGTGGCTTAGTAATGCAATGTTTTATTATGTTTAGTTGTTGGAATGAGTTGAAATTGTGTTGAATTTGGATGTAATGTAATGTTATTTCAGTTTATTGATTGTTTTGAACATCATTTTACTGAGATTAATTTTCTATTAGTTAGAATTTAAAAACTGAAAAAATCAACCGAACCAAACCGCTTTTGGTTCGATTCGATTTGATTCGGTTGTTGCACAGATAATAAACCAATTAATTGGTATTCTATGAAAACTGAATAGATCGATTCGATTAATTTTTGGTCCAAAATCAAATCAAACCGAACCGATAAAACGCCTAAAGATTTGTGGTGTAAAAATTCAAAATTCAACTCTACAAGTATTTTTTTTCTTCGATTTTCTCTAAGACCGACTCAGCAGAAACTCTAAACGTAAAAGTGTATAATTTATTTTATCCCATGTACCGTACCCTTAAAAATCACAAATTTTATAAATCCATCCATAAAAATATCAACCATATTAGGTATAAACAAAATTAGCAATTAAAACAAGTCAGCGTTTAAATATTTATTGATATATAAAATACATATTAAAAATGAATGAAAGTATATATGTATTTACATATTGATTAATTTTTGTAACTAATTTAATATATTCCAAATATTTTTGTAAAATATATAGTTTTCGGAGCAAAAGCTATGCATTATTATTATTATTTTTTAAATATTTTTCTTTTGTTTGCAAACCACCATTAGAAGATTGTGTTAATTTGCTTGCTTCACCATTGGTAGATTCATATTTACTTTGTTCGAATTTCCTTATATTTGCCATTTTTTAAAAAATTTTTCACCAAAAATTGTAATAGTTTTGGTCGAATGAGTTTTTTGTGTTTGGGTATTATGGTCGAATGAGTTACTAAAAAAATATCAAACATTCTATTGGATGTTTTCCTGTGAAGCCCATTTGTTTTCTCCATTTTGTTTATGAAAAGCTTAAATACCAAAAACAGCATTGTGAAGCCCAGTATTACAAATTATAAGAAAACCATACAAAAAGGTTCGGAGAAAACCACATATAAAACTATAATTGTCAGAATTAAACCGGTAATCGAACCAATCAGATTACTGATTTATTAGTTTATTAGTTTAACGTTAAAATGGTAAAGCCGATCTCACGTAAATAAAAAATAAAAAATAGTTAAAAACTTAAAATTAAAATTTAAAATACATATCTTCACTAATATTTTATGAAGAATCAAGTCTCAAATTCTAAAAATAACTAATATAAAAAAATTATAAAATTTATCAGTAATACTACAATAATATATTAATTTGACACAATAAAAATAACAATTAATTCACAAAACTTATCATCTAACTATAATATCAGTCGATTTTAATACTAACATCAAAACAAATAACTTTAATCACAATACTAGTATTGAAATAGATCAAGAAGATTAATAAATTTTTAATGAAATTTATATTTATATTAATAATGGTAAATAATTAAAATATAATTAATTTAAAAATAAAAAATACAAAATTAAATTAAATTATATATTTATAAAATTATATAATTGAATGTATGCTATATAATTAATATTTGTCACCTATAATGTTAAGAACCATAAAGGTTAAGTGGCAAGTGGATACCTCAAAGGCTCTTGGTTTGAAACTTGGTGGAGAGATTTTGAAAAATTTTACAAACAGACCAGTTTAATTAGACTAGTTTGTACTAGTTCTAGTTGATTTTGACCAATTTGCTCCGATTCTTATCAATTCACGCAGGTTTTTTTTCTTGGACGGTTTAAAGAGTAAATTGAGCAAGTTTAAGATTTGGTTTACTGGTTTTTCGATCAAACCGGCCAATCCGATTCGATTTTCATAACTATACATAAAACATGCATGCTTGGTCGCCGAGGCCTTGATCAGATAGCAACTTTGTTTGTCTCACTTGGAGCTACACCGGGTTCAAATTCTCATGAAAGAATATAGAACCATGCTAATAGAATAATAGTAGAGGTGGGTGTGTGAGTTGGTCTATGTTGTGTAAGACAAACAAAAAAAAAAAACCCATACATGCTTGGTTCATTTGTAGTATTTTGCAGTGTTTTGTGTGTGTAAAACATAGAGTAATTAACCAAATCTATTTTCGAGAATTTTAAAAACAGATATTGTTGTCTTTGAAAAAAATTAATATACATATTGATCTTCGTAGTCTTTTTTTCGTTGGCCAAAATAATTTTCAAAACAATTTTCGGCATGATTCACTAACGAAAAATGCTGAGTTAACGCTTTATCTTGCACATGTGGTTGTTAAATATACACGTGTATGTGCGACGTCTACGTATGCGAGGAGACAAAACAGTTATTGACTTTTTTCTTCACTTTCTTAATCATATTCTTCATTCACTGCACTACTCTTTTCTTTTTCTTCCTCCTCTTTTCTTTATCCACTCTTTTCCTTTCTCATCCCTTTTCTTTTATCGGCAATTACCTTTTCGATTGCGATTCTGTCACCCCACTCACCACCGCTGCCACTTTCTCCCTATCCGTCGACCACTGGCTCTTTTTTGACGACCTCGCCTAAACACCCGACTCTTTCTTCTCCTCCCCTTCAAAATAAACATTAACCTCAATAAAAAATGTTACAATTATTAATAATACAAAACTCCTATCTTTTTTAAATCTGTACTTCATGCTGTATTCCTTTGAATTTTGATTTCTTTTCATTCTTAAACTTATACTTCATGTTGCATCTCTTCAAATTTTGATTATGTGAAAATTTATTTTTAAATTCTTAACTCCTATATTTGGTATAAATTTATTATTTTTAATTATCAATTTAATTTTTTTAATTTAATAATTTAATAATATATTTTTAATTTATACTTTTAAATATTAATAACTCCCTATCAACTAAAACCAAATCCTCTAATATTTCTCTTCTAAAAATGTTGGCTTTGTTTGGCCACTTTTGTTGTCTCATCTTCATTCCCTTTTGACTCTTTTCACACCGACGAATTGTGGTTGCAAAATCAATTTTAGAAATAATCAAAACTAATTAATTAAAAAGAGAAAACAACAAAGACAAAAGCAAGCCGCCTTAATTAAGTGACAAAATTATCAAAGGGAGCCGAACGAAAATTTCTTCTTTGCTTTTACATGAAAAGTACAAAGAGATATCTCCAATACTACAACAACATGCAGTTCAGTTTCATGAACTAATTTCTAGGATAAAATTTAACCCACCGACCCATCAACATTTAGTGGCCAACTTGCTATTTTACACTTACCAAACCAATAATAACTTACATTTATACAGATGGAATCTAATAAAAAATACTAAAAAACTTATAAAATTTATTATTTTTAACTAATAATTAATTATTAATATTAAAAAATATAAACTAAAAATATATTATTAAATTATTAAATTAAAAAAATTAAATTAATAACTAAAAACAATGATCAAAACTAATAAATAATAACAAAAAATAATAAATTTTAATAAATTTTAAATATTTTTTTAATTTAATTTTTATATATTATTACTGAATAAAATTTTGTTAACAGATAACCTTTTTGTATGTTTCCTAAAGTATCTACAGATTAAGGATACATCAATATATTATTAAACTTACTATTTAATATATATATATATATATATATATATATTAAATTAAATAATTATATAAAAGATTTATATGATAAAAGTATTAAAATTAAATTTTTTATATATTCCAAAAAGATACGAATATTTTTGTATGCATGATAATGTGAATCGTAGCACAGGGAAACTTATACTAGCTAGCATTTGCTAATATATAGTAGAAGCCTTAAACAATAATTTGTGTGCTCAATAACATTATCAAAAACAAAACCTATTGATATACATACCCCAATTTTTACTATGAATGATACACGTATATTTTCTAGATGGTAAAAACTCAAGTGAAGTCGACTTCACGTGAAGTTGATATTTAAGAGCCGTTAAGTTGATATTTAAGAGCCGTTAGATGAAAATTTAGTTAAATCAGTCAAATCATCTAACGGCTCTCAGGCATTAACTTCACGTAAAGTCGACTACACCTGAGTTTTTATCTTTCTAAAAAGGGAGAAAAAGCTTGAAGACAAAAAAAAAAAAGTAAAAAGGGTTAATATATAGACACAAATTCATTATATATATATGAATATATATAATATTGATAGATATTTCCAACCATACAATAAAATACTAGAAAGCAAGAGAATCTCCTTCATCATCAGGTTTAGGAAACTCATTTAAATCAGGTTTCTGAAGGAGAGAGGAAGTTGATGAACAATTATTAATATTATTGTTGGAAGATGCATGATTAAGTGCTGTTTGGAGAGCATCCACTCTTGCTCCAACTTGTGTTGCTCTTTTGCGTATGGAATCTGCTGACATGTCGCATTCTGGTTCCAAACAACCACCATCCTTGTTTCCTTCATCTTGAAACAACAACTCCGGAAAGTTGAGCCGGGCCGAGGGGCCTCGGAGGTAGAACACGGCCGTGTCGTATGCTCGCGCGGCCGCTACCGGTGTAATGTACGAGCCTAACCATATTCTTGACCTCTTGTGAGGTTCTCGAATCTCCGCCACCCATTTTCCCCACTTCCTCATCCTTATCCCTCTATAGGGTTTGTTTGATTTTTCTTTTTGAACTTTTGATTTCGTCTTACCAGGACTTCTGTTATCACTTCTACTTCTATTATTTCTATTCCGACTTATCACTGATGAGTTAGTAGAACAAAAATAATTCCTATCTTCCATGTTTAGAAATCTATGGCTACGTACTATATATAACATCAAACCCTATCTAACAAAGTAACAAGCATGTGGGTTATGTGGATATTTATAGGGGTATCAAAACTTGAAGGGAAGATTATTCTATTTAGACCTAGAACAACAACAATGGTTTCTCCCGGTGATACTATATTTTTTTTATATCTATGAAGATGGATGGAAAATATTATCATTATTGTATTTATATAGAATGATAAGTAGTTTGTAGGGAAAGGAGAGAGAAAATGAGTTTTCAACGTGTCGTGTTGTGGGGGTTGCCACGTTGATTTTAATTCCTTCGAGATAAATTAAATTCAATGGTGGCCGACACAAAACATCACAAGTAACCATCTCAACTATATCTACATATATGTATACATACATAAGTATATATATATATGAACAAATTAAAATACATTCTAATAATAACATTAAATAAATGAAAGCACACCCTGCTTTTGTGTTTTCCTAGTATTTTTTGTATGGTATATTATGGCAAATATGTGGTTTCTATGAACATACAGTAGAAAGAAGAACAAAGCTTGAGTCTTATTTAATTTAGGGTTCATAGTTGTTTTTTTTTTCTTTTTATCATGTATATATATATATATATATATATATGACAAATAACCTTTATATCTGGGTGGTTTTGATTGAATCACCATATATATTGATATTCAAAAAATAATCATATTAATATATATATATATATATATGGTAGCCTTTGGTAGAGAGATAGAAACGGAAAGACTAAGAATGAGAGACAGAGACTAAGAGAAAGGAATTGAAATAAATCTCAGTATTCTGTTTGGTACAAAATCGGAGACAGGAATTGAAACAAGAATGAAATTCTAATTTAATTTGCACAAAGGGTAAAATTGGAATTAATTAATTGAAATGAAAGTATTTTAGGTATAAAATGTTATTAAAGTTTCGGTCTCCATCTCTAAAAATTTCAGTTTTCTGTGTCCCTACTTTTTGGAGGTACTAAAATACTGAAATTTTAGAGACAGAGACAGAAATTTTAGTACCAGTCTCTGAACTAACAAATACAATACTGAATCTCAGTCTCTCAGTCTCTGTCTCAGTAGCTCAAAACAAACGCTACTATATATATATATATAATCACCATATATATATTAATATTACTTACGCCACTTTAATTAATTAATTAATTAAAAAATACCAATTAGTGACGCATCTAATTAGGTTTTGTGTCAGAAAATAATATTAATGTTATTTCTCATGTTATTGATATGTTACGCTATATATATTATAAGGTCCAGGAGATAGAATAGGGGGTTGAGTTTATACATGATGGCTTAAAACATAAGTAATTTAATTAGCAATTGCGGTAATAACGTTTATATATATACTCATATATATATATATTGGAGTTTGGTCATGCAATGATGATGATGATGATGATGTTAATGAATTTTTGGTTGGTGGAAAACAAGGGGACAGGTGGATGCAATCAAAGAGAAGAGTGAAGTCGGTGGTAATATATAGATATAGATAGATGAATATATACACGAAGAGATGCATTTGGAATCATGAATATAAGGATGCAAGTAGAATAGAATATATAACTTTGCGTCCACGCAATAATGGAAGTAACACATACACGTGTAATGGAGAATACATACTTGAGTTTGAGGGCGTCCTTCTTAGCTTTTTTCTTTTCTTGCTTCTAAACTTCATCACTATTCGTTTCATTATATGTAGTATTCAGAATAAATGATGATTTGTACTTATAAAAAATATAGATATTGATAAATATATCTATATAAGAATAAAATAATAATTATAATTATGAAAGATAATTTTTGTGTGTCAAAAATACTCAAATATTAGTTATATAATTGATCTGTTAGAATATTTTTGACATACAAAAATTATCTTTCACTACGTTACCAACAACATATCTGCCAATTTCTGTCAACTCTTATTTATAACTGTGTTTTATAGAAGTGTCTTCGTGGATGTGTCTAATAAAAATATCTTTTTTATGGTTGTGTTTAATAAAAGTGTCTTTATAAATATATTTTGTAGATGTGTCTCTTTATATATGTATTTAAAATATAATAATTAATTATTGTTGGTAATAAGTTGGCAGATAATATATTGGTATCATATACTTTTCTTTGTCATTTTATTCTTATATGAATATATTTATCAGCATTTATATCTTTCATATTTGTAATTATTCGTAGTATTCAAGATTCGGTCTGGTTCAAAAACCGGTTCACCATTAAGTATATTTTGATGAAGGCTGTATTATGATGTGTAGAGAATTCCATACAAAAATAACGTTTTGTTTTATAACAAATTTGTCAATATAGTTCATTGGTTAACTTCGAATTATTAATAAAGAAATGCTCATCATTATCCACTTGCATTGACACTGATTTTGATGTGCTTAGACTTTTTTGTAAAGTGGCCTCCATTAATCAATCAATTACTACTAATTCTTTCGCATTATTTTTTTTTTTTAATTTGTTTTATACGGTAAAAATTCAAATTTATTCAAATCATCTAACGATTTTCTTCAATTATCAATTTTACGTGAAGTCAATTGTCCTGAGATTTCACTGTTCTCTCTATATATATACGTTTATTAATATTTTAAAATATATAATGGCACAAGGTGTTTTTTTTTAAAGGTGAAAGGCGAGCCTCAATAATAGTAGCATCTCAAGGGTTTGGAAAGATTCTCGCATGTTTTTTTAAACCCAAGTCACCAATAACTTTATCATAAATTCTTAATTGAGTAATATTGACTTCTATATTGTTTAACTCAAAATATATTGTTTGTTTTAATTTCTCTCGATAACAACTTAATTGTGATAGTTATTAAGCAAGTATAATTAATAATTTTTATCTATCCGTACACCTACGCATTAACAAAATTCTTTCACTGTTTTTTAACTTTACACAATTATTTTAAAATAGGAGTGTTTGTAAAGAAACAACCGAAAAGTTTGGTAACAAAAAAAATTAATAAAAAATAGTCATAATTTATCTTATTTAGTATTAATTAATTATTATGACAATTAATGAATACTAAATACTATAATTAATAAATATTAAATAAAGTAAATTTTGACTGTTTTTTTTGTCTCTTTAATATTATTCAAAAAATAAATGGAGTCTTACAAATGTAAGTATAATAATTAATAAATTAATTAATTTCTAGTTAGTAAGTTAATTAATTAATTGGTTGATTAATTAGTAATTACATTTGTCGGATGTTGGGTTGTCATCATCATCAGCATGATATGAAATTTAAAGGCATTCACCAAAGCTTCATTTTCAACGGTAGATATCATTTTCTTCTTTTCTTCCAATTATCAAAACGACCAGTTTTTTTTTTTTTGGTGACTATCAAAACGACCAGTTAATTCAGTTTCTGTTGCATTATATTTGGATGTTTGTTAATAATAATAATAAAAAGAATAATAATAAAATTAAATTATGTTTGCTTTAAGAAAAAGTTAAGAAAATAATTTCTATATTTTGTAGAACCGTACACAAGAAAATGACAAAAGTGATTGTATCTCAATTATCTTAAATAATAAGTTAGGCGAAATTTCATTCAGCTTGCAATTTGAGACTAAAGAAGAAATTAGTGATGATTTTTCCAACATGGAAAAGAAGTTCAGTCGGCAGACCTAGCTTTCTCTCCAGTTGAATATATACTTTTTTTTTTTTTTAGCCTTCAAAAAATATTCTTTACTAATCTTAGTTATTTAACACTTTTTATAGATAGACAATGACTTTCGTAAATAATGTGAATAACAGACTTTAAAATTGATCCAATAAAATAAAAATACACTACACCTCAACGAAAATCACAAAAATCACAAATAGAAAAAAAAAAGTTACCAACTTACCATATATGTCACTTATTAGTCATTAAATTCATTGTCTACCTATACTTTTCTTAAAAAGTCTATTTTATCAAAATTTTGAACACATATAGCTCAAGATTATTGTGATGCATTTTTTTAGACTAGTTTCTTGATAATACTAAGATAAGAGAAATGTTTTTTGTAATTATATAACCACGACTTTGAGTGTTGTTTTATATTTATAAACTAATTAACATTATAAGTAATTAAAGATTTCAATTAGTTTAAATTAAATTTGTGAAATAGATAAAAGTACATGTTAAACGGCTGTGTACAAAAGCTTGCAAAGCTTCATGAATCGTTCATACTTCATAAAGATAAGCATCAAATTATTTTATTT
The DNA here is from genome assembly GCF_003086295.3 of Arachis hypogaea. Taxonomy (NCBI): domain Eukaryota; kingdom Viridiplantae; phylum Streptophyta; class Magnoliopsida; order Fabales; family Fabaceae; genus Arachis; species Arachis hypogaea. Next base: position 116,811,836 of record NC_092041.1, on the reverse strand, counting down.
TAACAAAGACACCTCAAAGAGTGGGACAAATGACTCAGAGCTTTAAAGTTTCAACTTCATATGCTTTGCAGCGGCTAAAAGACAAATGAGCAAATCCCATTACTCTTGGTTCAGTTTATCTTTCTCTAATACTCATTATATCCTTAATTTTGTATTATTTACATGTTAGTCTTACCAAGCTTATTGGCTTATTTTAATTTGTAGTGAGGTATTACTATTTGTATGTTGATCAAATATTCTTTCCCTTCCTCTCTTCTTCATTATTATTTGGGAGCTCTCTTTTTTTTTACCATAAATAGGAGATTCGAACCTGCAACCTCTTAATTGAATATGACCATATGGGGAGACTATGCCATTTGAACTATAACTCATTAACTTATTTGGGAGCTCTCTTGTATTCTCTTTGTTATCATGTTTCATGTAATGTGGTGATTGGTCATATTATTTGATGAAATAAACCTCACATTAGTCCTTAAAAGAATTAAAATATCAGTTTGATTGTGGAAATATTTGCAATAACATCCTTATGGAATATGCCTCGTTATTTCTATGTACACACATATGATAGAAAGTCTATTCATACCTAATTTTTCAATCCTTAGCCACTACCAAAACCCTTTTTTGTTTCTTTAAAAATGAAAATTTTTCCACCTGTTTGTCAATAAAAGCTATCTCTGCTAAAAATACACAAAAAAGAAATTCTACTACTAAAAACTAGATTAATTTGACTTAATTCCAATATCATATCCTATGTTTAGGGTTGACAATTCATATCCTACCCGCGGGTATCCATAGGGTAGAGTACAGTTCGGGTATGTCTGCGGGTAGGGTAGGGTACGGGTTTAGAGTGTACCCTACCCTACTCTACCCGCACCTTATATGTAATACATACTTTATAAAAATTAGGTATATAGTGAAGGAAGTGAGAGTTGAACCCACAACCTCTTTTATATAATAACTTACAATAAATGAACAACCATTAGAACTAGTTAGTTAATTTAATAATTTAGAGCATTAGTTTTTTATTTTTTATGTTATTAATATGTATAAAATTTGAAATGATTGAATTTTATATTTACTTTGAAAAAATTTGATATTTCTGTGGGTAGAATAGGGTAAGGTAGGGTTTAGAATTTTAGGATGCAGGTAAAGTAGAGTAGAGTTTTAATAAAATTTTCAACCCGCGGGTAGGATTAGGGTTTGGTCCTTACCCTACCCTACCCATTGCCAGCCCTACCTGTGTTCCAATTTAGGGAAACCCTTGAACCATACCACATAATGAAGGTGAAAAACTTTAAAATCCCTTCACAAGCACTCATATTTGTTCACAAGAATGAAAAGTGCTTGTTCACAAGGTCAAACTCTTGGTCCTATGTGTTGCCATTTGTTGTCTTCTTTTTCATTAGACGTGTTTAATATTATTGACAGAAATTCATTGATCTAGCTAGAAAAAGATAAATGATATCTGTACCTATTTCTGAGTGTAAACATCAAAAGTGAACCCCACAATAGCTTCATTAGCTTGTAAACCAAATACTAATCCGGAACCTCATGAATAATAATATTTTTGGTGTAAGATAAGAAGATACTTGGCTATAACTCAAATTTTGATTTTGATTGTGGTCTAGGATAAGTTGAAAATCATGCATTTCAGTTTTGTCCCCCACACAACTTTACAGTCAGAACCCGCAATGCAAACAACATAATATAATCACATAGAACTACTAAAGCATGTAATATATGACACAAAAACCTTCAATTTCTCTGTTAAATATGGTTATAATATACTTGGGAAATAAATAGAGTCTTATTAATAAGAAAAAAATAATTTGAAATGCTTCACAGTAAATATATACCATTCAAAAGCTTGAATCTTGAACCAGCACTACCTATAGCAGAATGCTGAAGAAAAAAGAATTGCAGGCAGCATCGTTAAAACAAAGACCTCATTTTTATAGCAGGAGGAACCATACTCCATCAGCTATAGATGCCATGAGTTCAAGTTGCCACATAACATTATCCTCCATTCAATTGGTTATTCCCATTCCTCCTCCAATAAAAAAATTTGACTCTGAAACCAACATATCCCTGTTTAAAAAAATACTGGTACTTCATTTCAATCCTCCAAAGATAAGATCATTCCCACCACTTTTTGGTACCGTAAGGTCCAAAAAAGTGACAATTGTTTCCTTTTTGGTCCACATTTTAGCTTTCCACAAGAATATATACAGAGATTCCAAGACGCTATAATAAGAATTGCTCATAGAAAAGAATCAATCATTGGTTCATAGCTGCCATGTCAATAGAACCCATCATCTTCTTGATCACTGTCTTCATCATAATCTTCTATGTATTCATCCTCACTACTCCCCAACAGATAATCGTCTTCATCCTCCTCTGAAATTGCCGCAGTAAAATCAGTCCTCGCTGCTGCAAGTTCATCTACAAGCTCATCCAAATCACTACTCCCATGACCACCACCACTGTCAAATCTCGACAATGAAAAAAACCCATCATCATCTTCTTCTTCCACGACAAAACCGTCCCTTCGAGCCCTACTCCTGCTGTTCTCGATCACCAGATCCTTCTCCGAGACATTCCCATTCTCAACATCAATCCAAGGAAACCACAAATCGGCGTGCCTCCCCAGTGCCCTATCCCAATCCCCAACGACCACTGTCCCCAATTCCCTCTCTCTTGCTCTCCTCAACATCTCTGCGAAATCCGAATCATCTGAAACCAAAACCAGCCAATCAATCCCCCTGGTCATTGAGTGCTGCATCTGCCTCTTCAATGCCCAATCTGCAGCCTGAGGCTTATCCTCCACAGTCTTCACATATACCCCAGCCCTCCTCAGCTCTGAAGCTAGCCCATAACCAATCTTGTGTTACAAGAAACAAAATATAAAATACTAATATACTATATAGAAAGCGATGACAATATGTGACTGAAAAAGTTTGCATAATGGAACAGAAACAAATTGTTCATCATAACTACAGTGAGGCGTGTAAACACCAACCTTATGTATATTTCAAACCAATTTTAAGTCGAGTAAATGCAGAAATTTCATGTAAAACTCTGCGCTTTACTTTGTTTCGATAAGTTGATGTATAATGGTGTGTATCCAACATAATTTGTGAAACTATTAGGTTTTCATAGAGTGCTCAAACGGATTATGCTCATACCATAAATGGAATGACATTTCAGCTTAACATACAAGATAGTTGCTGGTGCAGATGAAATATCACCCCATTGATAATACGATTATCATCAACTAAGTAGTCTCTTTTTTCATCTTTGTAACACCCGAACCCTATTATTATTATTGTCAGAAATCTGACTAATCTAGCAAATTGGTTATGATTCTAGAACAATGCATAAAAATGAACAGCATTACATGGCACTAACATTTAGCAAGCAAAATAAAAACAAGGATGATTAACAGAAAAAGAAAAGAAAGAAACCTTGGGCCTGATGAGAGACCTAGCAGCCTCATTATACTTTTCATTCCCCTGAATAAACCTCTCTTTAAAACGCTGCCGTTTCTTCCCTTTCAAGGATTTCATCCGATTAAGCTTCTTCTGCCTCTCTCGTTCATGCAACTGCCTGAAATGCTTCTTCAGATCCAGATTGGTGCGACATTTTCTCCCGCAGACGGAACACCTGTAGGGCTCTGACGGCACCACCAGGCCCTTCCGTTCCAGCACGTCGAGGTGCTTTCTCTGCCGGCGATCCTGTAGGACCCACTGCGGGAGGTGGATGAATGTGTGGCGATTGGCGTAGGCGGAGATGTCGACGACGTTGCCGAGGTGAGTTGCGAGGCGCGTGAGGGAGCGTGCGGCGTCGTATGGGGGTCCTCGTGGGGGCTTGTTGTCGAGGTCCCAGAGGACGACTACTTTGGGGTGCTTAGGGGTGTAGATTCCTTGGTTGTTCTTCACCATGTCGATTTCGATCGGAGAAGAAGAAGAAGAGCATGCTGTGATGATTGGCGTTTGATGGTGGCATTTCAAGTTTGATGACGTGTGTGGGAAGAAGAGTGAGAATGAGAGAGAGTGAGAGTGGAAGAAGTGGAGTTTGTTGGCCGGTGTTTGATTTGTGGGGTTCAAAACACTGGCTGTGACTGTGAGGGACTTCATGTTTTCATGCTTTGCTTTGTTTTCTGCAGTTTTCGTTTCAGCAAGAAGATAGATAAGGCTGCCAAATGACCAAATCACCCTCTTGGATACAGGATGGGTTGATTTTTTTCAAAGTTCAGAAAATCGAACCGGTCATCGAGATGACCGATTTAGTTACTGGTTCATTGATTTAAGTGGTTCGATCTAATTTAATCAAAAAAAATTATTTTATACTAAAATAATAAATAAAATATAAATAAACACATTAAAACATAATTATAGTCTAATACAAACTTTAAAATATCAACCAACTTTAAAATACTACATAAACCATAATGTTATGATGAGATTCAAATGCAAACTCAAAAGTCAAATAACAAAAAAAAAAAACAATTATTCAAAATTATATTCTTGGCCAAACACTGTTCACGTATGATTGATGATCGCCTATTAGGCCTTATCAAGTTTCTCCTTATCATATTGAAAACATTGTTCAATTAATTAGCTGATGTCAATTTTATGCTTTTACAGCATGTTCTGCGCGATGAAATGTTAATGACAAAAACTAAGCAGAGCTTTCCAAAGTATAGGTGTGCACTGCTGTTATAATGCATGGCTATGGTCTTGTGAAGAAACTATGTGATGAGCTTAAAGACTTCATGAGAAAGCACAATTTCACATCAACAGAAGATTTCAGAGGGTAATAGAACTTAAAATTTGGTCAAATATGTTTTTAGTCCCTATAAAATCTAATTTTTTTTAGTCCCTGCAAAATTCAGAAGATGATTGGTCTTAGGTCCTGTTAAATGCTGACGTGATAGACAGAAATCCAATCCTTACATGTTGCATTTCATCTACCACATCAACATTTAATAGAGACAAACTAACGACAAGGGTAGGGGATTAAAAGAGAAAATCACAAATTCTAAGGGACAAAAATCTTATGAACAGAAACTGATCTGGTTTCAACTTTCCAATAGATTGAAATACAAAGATGGAAGAAAAGCATTTTGATATTTTCCTCTTCTTTTTTGTTTTCGGGGACGAAAAATTGCAGGGCTTCAAAATTATCTAATAACAATACAATTCAATTACAATATCACAGCAACCCACTCCAACCAGTAATCTCAACCGTCAAAATTATTCAAAATTATTCAACCCAGTAACAACAGCAAGGTTCACAGAATGACTAAAAAGTAGCAACAATTATTCAAAATTATCCACAATTCTAAACCACGGTAATGAAAAATCACAGTTCACAGATTAACTAACAACAATTAGTCAATTATAGTTAAAAAAAAATTAATACCTAAAAAGTAGAACATAGCAGACTAAGCAAGAGGGGGACAAATTCAAAGGTTTCAATTTGCCAAGAACCGAAACAAAGCATGTAATCCATGTTGATCATATTTGACATAGGCAGCCATTCACATAACCTGAATTAATCCTGGTTTGATAGTAACAGACAATACCTCAGACACAGCCAGTTACAAGTCAATGAGAAATTGTTTATTACCCTACTGGGAACCTTCGGGTTCTTACCCCGTTGTGAAATTGTTTATTTTACAGATATACGACGTGAAGCACCTCATTGAACGTGCAGGATCTCTTGTGGAAAACGATGATTGTCTTTTGGGACTTTATTTTGTATTTTAGTATTTACTTCTCCACTTTTGTATATGTAACTGTATATCCCTCTTAGAGGTTAATTTATAGAGAAATTAATTGTATTTTGTATGCTTCTGAGTTGTATTATACTTTCTAACTGGCATTTTCTTCGCATGTCGAGACTAGTACTTGCTATGTATCTCCTTTTGTACCTAGGCTTGTTACCTTTAACGGTTCAAGTGTGATGCAATTATTGTTTTGTTATCCTTTCTTTATTGGCTCCTAGTATATTATTTTTCGAATATATATATACATATATATTTTTTTCTCTTTTTAGGCGTCGTAATGTTTCACCACCTTTAATTTATAACTATAGCGTAAGGTTTTGTGTAGTAGGGTGTTACAAGAATCTCCTTGCACGCATGCAATGAAGGATGCTCGGGATGCAAAATCCCTGCGGCAAGGGCTTAGAGAGGAGCTGCAGAACATACAACGCATGCGGTAGCAGATGGATATCTACTACAAGCAAATGCATGCAGGGGACAGCGGTGCTGGAGGCAACACATTCTCATCTGCACTTGACGAAACACAAGCACCCATAGTAGCACCATCGCATCAAGACCAAGAGCGAGACTTTTAGGAGGAGGAGGAGGATGACGACGACGATAACTATGAGGACCCGTAGAGTCTAGTGTGTTTGATTAGTGTATAATTTTCTTTTGATGAGATTACTTTATTACAGTGTAGTTTTTTATTTTAATGGCGTATTTTGTTTTCATTAATTTTTATTTACTCAAACAGGTTATAAATATGATGATACCTATTAAATGAAATTATTTATTTTTAAATTCTAAAAAATATTATCATTGAATTTTGCATTTGATAAATTTGTCGTTATTCGTTTTATTTTTTTAAGTTAAATTAAAAAAATACCGTTGAAATTAGCAACAAAAAATTCTGACGGTAATCATGATGCGAAATACAATTATTAGCGCCAACGTTACTATCATATTTTTTTTACGGTAACGTCTCCCTTAAATTGGTCATTCCTCAATGTTTAGTCAAATTTTTTCAACGATAATTAGCATCGAAAAGACAAAATCCAACGGTAAAACATTACCGGCAACGTTTATACCGTTAAATTATTTTTGCTGGTGGTAATAATATTACTGTTGAATTTTTTATCAATTCTGCTAGTAATTCCAACAATTTTTGGTATTTATTTTGTAGGAATGTGACAGAAAGAAGACAAAGAGGCACGCAAGTTGGTAGCAAAAAAAGGGAGGCTAAGTTAATGGCAGCAACGTCACGGCGTCGAGCAGGAAGGAGGTGAAGAGGGAGGCCAAGAGTGAGAGGCGAAGAGTGCGTCGAGTAGGAAGGAGGTGAAGAGCGAGGCCAAGAGTGAGAGTCCGAGAGTGTACCGTGTGTGAGAAAGTGTGTGAGGAAGATAAGAAAAATAATTAAGTTGTAATGATATTTTAGACATTTTATAATTTAAGTTCAATTTCAATGAAATGGAATTTCAAATCATACCTATTTTGATAAAAATTGGTTTTAGGAAAAGACAATGAAAATTGAATTGGATCCTGTCTATCTTTTTTTTTTTAAACACTAAAATTCAATTTAATTCCTATAAATTTAAATTTCAAGAAGTTTTCAAACACCTTATCATTAATTAATATTAAATTTTTATCCATATATAAGCACTCTACGGACTACTACGTATAAAGAGATATTCATTTCTAACATTGCTAATAATTTTATTAGTACAATTATATTATATGTATACTAAAATTAATTACTAATATAAAATATATATTAGAATATAAAATATATATTAAAAATAAATTAAATAATACATATATTTATACATAATACACTAATTATAATAATAATATGTTGAATGAAGGGTTCTTAAATGCATATAAATACAAGAAAAACATGTATACAAATTTCTAATAATATATTAGTCATACATTCAAATTAACTACTTCCAACATTTACTAAAATAATATAATTATCTTAAAGAAATAATTTGATTACATGATTATCATATAAAAAATATTTTATCATATCTATAATTCAATATTTAACGAACTCATTAAATTATTTTCATTATCCTTGTATGATTTGTAAGTAGCAATATTAAGGACAAAATCATATCATCATATGTACAACAAGGATTGCGGCTGCCGGGAAAAAACACCCATAGTTTGTAGAGAACATGTTATCCAAACACTGTAGATGAAATATGTAGAAAATTATAATGTTTACAATGTAAACGAGATATATTATGACAAATTTTTAACAGCTATAAAGGGATGTGCAATTATTTGTATTCTTTACAAACATTTCACTACTTTTATACCTTTTTCTTCTGCAAATTAGCCATAATGTCTAGTAGTAGTGGATATTTGGTTGTATGTGTATATTCCAATTGCCTTATGAGAAATGGTGATAATGGGATCATTTTTTAGTGTGAGAATCTCGTTTTGTTGCGTACCGAGCGTTGTTACTTCGTTGTCGGAGCTGAAGAGTTTGAAGGGTATAGGCTGCTAGCACCAATGGAAAATGGAGTTTTTCAGTTTCGTCTATTTTGACTGCACGGCGACGAGCATGTGCGGCTGATGTTTGACATCCATGGAAGAATCATGGCCGAATAAGTGATGGAACTTTCTACGGAGATTGGTGATGTCAGCGGCGTGGATCTGGGAAGTCAGAGTTTGTATAGGATGATCCACCTCTCGCACCACCACCGATACACGTTGCTAGTCCAATGAATGATATGGACGTTGATGGTGAGGACTCAGACGAAGAGTATGTTGCGGATAGCAACGAAAGCGGTTCTTCAGAAGATGATGATGAGGAGGAGTTTGTGTCGGAGACCCCGGTCGAGCCATCACGTCGGTATCTTTTGCTTGCCCCAGTGCCATACCAAGTATGAAAGTCACGAAAGCACCCACCAACGAGCTCTCCGATAGCGCGTATCCCGAGGTGGTAGGCGACGTCCTACAGTGTGATCATGCACTCACCCCACAGCATGTGGAGGGTATGGGTCTCTGGATGCCAGCGCTTCACAAATGCTGTGATCATGGAGTTATCGAAGACGAAGTCCCTCAGTGCCACAGCGTTGCCAAATCCAGCCTCCCTCAAATAGGGAGAGAATGGCATGCGGTGGTGGGAGTCTATGACTAACTCTCCTGGGTAGAAGTAGGCGACCCATCTCGTAAACAATAAAAAACTCAAATCAGGAGTGTGTCAACCTATAAAGCTATAAAAAATTCAGTTTACATAATCCTACCAACAAAAATTTACATAATTTAAATTGAATTATAAAATTAAGTTAACAAATAACTAGAAATATATCTACATTGTAAAATCATTTAAATACAACCGGTTACTTATTGAATGAATAACTAAATTAATAAACGTGTATATAATTAAATTTAAATAAAAATATCTAAATAAAAAATTCGTAATTAAATTAGCAAACGTCTATGTAATTTAAAGTAAATAAACATAATCAATTAAATAAATAACAACCTTCATTTTTCATCTAATTCATAATGTAGATTATGTAAAAACATTTACTAAAATAAAGGAACAATTACTACACCATCAACTTAGTAACTTAATCTAAGTTATAACAACTTAAAATTAAAAATTCATGGATTTTTATATTGACTAAATACAAACCTCTACATATTCGGACATAATTAAGTTTACCAATAATTTTTTGTAACCCTTTTTCCATAACTAAAGTCATTAAAAAAAACTTAGTAACCTACATCAAAGGTAAACAAACCGAAATAAATATTTAACTACCAAATCCATGTCAAAATATGCCTAACATGTGGTTCAAACCATTCCCAACAATATATTTCTACTCCTAATATCTACTTCACACTACTTCTATAAAAATACCCATACTATGGCAACACATTTCATGTTTAACATAAATATTAAACGAAGAACAAGACCAATCTCAAAGTCGGCTGCCCCGGCAACGTGCCACGTCACGTTCAGCCTATTGATGTCCATATCGTGCTGATCGGCGTGCGCCATAATCTTGAAGTAAGTCATAAATTTAATTAGAGAAGGGTAAAAAGGGGAGAAAAGTTCAGGAAACATGCGGTTTAAGGTTCTCCTCTGTGCTGTGAACGAAACTCTTATATATAGGCACCTTTTTTTTTTTTTTTTTTTTTTTTTTTTTTTTTTTTTTTTTTTTTTTTTTTTTTTTTTTTTTTTTTTGTAAAAATCATAGATAACTCTTTATATCATATATATTTAATTTTTAATTAATTTATTTTTTTTTTTTTTTTTTTTTTTTTTTTTTTTTTTTTTTTTTTTTTTTTTTTTTTTTTTTTTTTTTTTTTTTTTTTTTTTTTTTTTTTTTTTTTTTTTTTTTTTTTTTTTTTTTTTTTTTTTTTTTTTTTTTTTTTTTTTTTTTTTTTTTTTTTTTTTTTTTTTTTTTTTTTTTTAATTAAATCTCTATACTTTTTTTCTTTTCAATTGAATTCCTACACTACTTTTAACTTTGTAATTAGATTCTTTTTATGTCAAAAATAATAAAATTAACGAAATATTTTTTCTAAAAATCATGTGATCAAAGATCTAATTAAATTTTTTATTGTAATACTACATACCTTTAATTTGTAGAAAACTATTTAGTTAACTCTTAATTCACTTATTATACTAGAAATGACCTAATTATAAAATAAACACAATATAGAAACCTAATTGAAAAAATATATATAGACTTAATTATAAATTTGATAAAACTATAAAAACCAACCGAGTTCAATTAACCTTCTAAAAACACTTTAATTTTACTAACAAACTCAGACAATCATAAGTCACTAACCTACCACAATCAGATGAAGTAAAATATTATCATCAATACAATCCATCTTGACAAAATCAGCCATTTTAGCAATAACTAATTTAGCCAAATCCTATGACTTAATAATCTCCATCAAGTTTTTTATCTCAATTTTTCTCTCAATATTATATCCTGTGTATCTTTTGTCACCCCATTTAAGAAGATTTTTCATTAGAGAGTAATAGAGACTAAACAAATACAATAAATAAGATTCGTTAGAGACACTGAAATCTAAATATAAGACTTCGGATAAATTCATTATTGATCAAAACTAAACTCGATTGTTTTGTTTATAAAAATGCTCAATAAATACCAAAAATCAATCCCTCTATCATTCGCCATGTATATTTATATATGTTGATTCATACATTTTCCAACAAAATAACTAACTACCGGATTAATCAAACGTTTCACAATAGAATAATAAAATTCTTTTACAGCATCAGAATCGAATATCTTACACTAACACCAAAGATCTATTCCTATACAGTGGCTGAATTTTTATATCCATGTAGTATGGTTAATAATTTATTTGCATAATTCTACATAGGTTTGATTGTTTTTTGGGGTTCCAAGACTTGGATACATAAAACTATAAACAATTTTTTTTAGGCGTTCACCTGCTACACATACAAGAGAATATGAAAGCTGGGACATCTCATGTGAAATTACAAATACATACAACTAATGGTTGACAGGATATGTCAACAATTAGGACATATCTACAGTGAAGAGTGTTTTTCAATGAAGAAGGAAGATTGTTCTTTTTACAATATAGAGAAATACTAAAAAATAAAAACATGTGCAATGCATATTCTAAAAAATATAGTTACAATCTTCATTCTTCAACCAACTTCACTCTTCACCAGAGAAATTCCCAAACAATTAAATGATAAAAGAATCTATGATTGTTGTACCTCAATCAATTCTGTTGACAGAATTCCCATAGTCATCTTCAAGCACATAAAGAAGCTTCCTGTAAGCATGCCCGTCAAGAAGGTCCTTATCCTGAAACTTGCGCAATAAGCTCATTGCCTCCTGAACACTTCCTCGTCGGCAAATCTCATCGAGCACGGTCCTATAAGTAATAAAATCCGCAGACCTCTGTTTTTCGGTCATCTCCCATAGATAACTTACTGCCTCCTCAATTTCTCCACCAAGCGCCAAAGCATTGACAAGTGAATTGTAAGATTTGCTACTTGGGATGAAACCCTTGATCTTCATCTCATGACATAATTCTTCTGCATTTTTCGTCCGGCCTTGAGCACACAACCCATGAATCAAGTAATCATAGGTAAAGGAGTTTGGCTGGCAATTGTAAACCACACCCATCTGATGGAATATCCTCAACGCATCGTTAACATGGAGAGAAAGGACATAACCTTTTAGCATAGCATTTAACGAAAATATGTCTGGCTCTACACCGTCATTCACCATTTGCTTGAACAAACTTCTAATCGTCTCCATATACACATAATTTATATAGGTGTTGCTACCCCTACCCAAAAGTGCAGCAAATAGAATATTATAAGTCCTAATTGAAGGCCTAGAATTTGAATTCCTACTGTTCTTCATTTGCTTAAATATATTCACAGCTCTACTCAGCTTCCTGGCCTCAGTGAAATAATATATAACGGTGTTGTACAGTGCCTCTGAACCGATCAAAGGAACTGCAAGCAGTTGGTTCACAATATCATCCATTTCTTGATACATCTTTGCAGCACCAAGCTTCTTTATGGTGACATGAAAAGTGGAAACATCGTGCCGGAACCTTGGCTGCTGAGATGCCCAATGAAACAGCTCTAAACAAACCAAAGGGTCACTTTGAAGAGTCATCACATTGCACAGTTCTTCAGGGGTGAACCTTGGTGGAATTTGGGACAGTGCCAAGTGAAATTTTGTTTGATCTAAAGTAGGCTTTAGGGATTTCAACAACCTCTTGCGAATCCTTTTTCTATAAGACCTTGAGGGAGCCCTGGTTGAATAACAATGATAATTGACGCAAATAGGTGCAAATATTATAGGAAATTTATCGTGGCCAGCAGTGATTTGAAACAAAAGGGGTTCAAATTTCTGGGTATCATGAAAAAGACACATCTTTTGTGGTCTCTGACAGATGAGGCCCTTGAACATGAGCTGAGGGAACTTCTGAAGAAATGAGCTTGGGAAAGAGAATAAATTTTGGATCGAGTTGTTCCTACTGAAGTAATTATGATATCTCAAGCAATTTCCACCAAAAGATTGCATTTTTACTGAGCTTGGTGAATAACTAAGTGGGAGGTTAAATAATACTTAACAGACGGCCCCAGTATGTGTTGAAGCATCTATTTCTTCCTCCCGTTTTCAAGTTTCTGCATTCAGAATATAATAATGCTAATTCGTCTTTATTCTAATGCACAAGCTCTCTCCATTGAATACGTTAATGGCCTCAATATTAATTCTCCACCTACTTCTCTGCACAGTAGCAATCGACAAGGGAAGCTTCAGCATCACTGTTAAGGAAGTAAAACTAGATGACTAACAAGTTTCTACAATGATTTCCCACTAACACTTATATGTATGCCATTTGTTCAGTTCAAGCATATTTATAGAATCATGGAATATCAATTAGACTACTATGACTAGACCAGCTCCACATTGATTCATTGAATATCCCAACTGTCACAATTAACAACATTATACATAAATTGGCTGAGGCCTGGATTAACCAGCCCCCACAACAAAAAGATTTCACTTTATACAACTTCTAAGGTCTAGAACTTAGTCCACATGAAAATGTGTGCAATCAAATTAAGTTCCACAAATCCAAAACCAAATCAAGAATGAAAAGTAACCATAGTGGAAAAAGCACCTTCTAGAACCAACGAAACAAAAACATTAATTTTCTTTTTTCTTTTAAATTCTGTTCTTGAACAGAAATTGTAATAACTAGCAAGACGAAAAGAATCAAGCTTTGCTAGGAAAGAACATAACCAACCACCCATAAACTATAAGCAAAAGGATGTAATATCTTCTTGCACAAGGAAAAGAAAGGGTAGGTAACTAAATAAAATAAAATAACTAGAGAGGTGCTGGACTGGTTGAAGAACGACGACGAGATGGAAGAACAGAGGCTGCTGCGTTCGAAGTAGTTAGGGCTTTTTGGGTTTTTTCCTTTTCCTGATTGTTAAAACTTAAAACGGCGTCGTACATCTCTTTTTTTGGCCGGTTCGGTCAAGCCAACCAGTTTTTGGACGGTTTATCGGTTTAAAACCGGTTTTTAAAGACGTTTTTTTAATTGTCCAAGCTATTGTAGCCATTGGTTTCTGATTTAACCTGTTCGACTCGACCAATTCGAACCGATTTTCAAAACTTTAATTTTTTTCGGTTTCTGAATATCCTAATTCAATTTGGCTAAGAATTAATCTCGTATGTATTTGAACTCCATAATGAATTGTTATGTACTTAACACAGTGAACTGATAATTTAACTAACTAAGTTGGCTAGGATGTGTTGGTCTTTTTTTGTTTGGTTTTACATGGTCAAAAACTAATGCATCATTTATCAAAATTTTATTAAATGTTTGTTATTGGCTAATAAATTATTACGTACATTTCAACTCTTAATATTTATTTAAACGAATTAGAAAACAAATTATTAGACTAACTCAACTTAGTTAGGATGGACTGAATTTGGCAATGGAATTACCAAGAAGCCCAATTCTATATATTCAGGTCTGTGCTTCTCTGGGTTGGGCTTCAGAATAGTAAATACTTCTTTTTCAACCCAATTCAACACATTCCTTTTTTCTGTCCAAAAAAATTATTCTTATTAGAAAGTAGTACCTATGTTGTGCTGACGCATACTTGACATTGAAGATGACGCTGTTAAAAACTTAAAATTGTGGAGAGCAGATAGAAGCCTATCCATGAGCAATAATCTTCAATTGTTAACTACTTTTTGGGTCTACTACTTGAAGAGAGACAAAAGAGATTATGAGATGTCTTATCCCATCCATAATTAGTTACATTCTAATTATGTTAAACTTTAACTAATTTTCCATATCTTAACCCAATTACCATCAAATATCAATCGATGGAGCCTTTCTTTTCCTTACTTTTTTGCTTTATTACACGATAACCCAACTTTATTTACTCCCAAAGTGTTAGACCAAAATTTGCATTTTAGGCTAATATCAACAACTGTTTTTTGGGAACAACCACTCATATGTTTATATAAAATAATGTTACATATATCAACAAATTTTTTAGACATAGTATTGGTAAATGCTACCCAACCCCTCTAAAATAATATGTAAGTTACCCTTCATTATGTGTCACATTGTAATTGATCCTTATCTTAACCATAGTTGGGGCGCCAACGTTATCGCTATCTACTGCCTCCCACACAACCTCTCTTCCCAGTATAGCCAGCGCCTCTTTTTGCCATGGATCACTTCTTACCCACATAATTAATGGTTAATTTGGTTATTAAATTTTTTTATTAAAAAAATATATCTTTATTTAATTACGTGATGGAACATATATTTATATGTAAAATATAATTAAATAATAAAGTATGAATAAATTAAAAATTAAAAGAATAAAAATACTATAAAAAATACTTGTAAGAAAGTTAGATTTTATCATTTTAAACTTGTGTTATTAATTTTAACAATTTATTTTTTTTAAAATAATTTATGTACGATAAAAAATATGTTTTTTCTGATTTTAATTATACTTCTAAGTACTCTAAATAGAGTTATTATATTATATTTTACATATGAATATATGTTCTATCGTGTAATTAAATAAAGATTTATTTTAATAAAAAAATTTAATAACCAAACTAAATATTACTTAGGTATGTATTTTATATTTATCTCTTAAATATTTATACAATTTATTTTTTAAACTGTTATATTAGTCTCTTCTCTAATATAATACAAAAAATAATTTTTCATAAAAATAATTTGTTTAATTATTAATTAAATAATAAAGTACTAATAAATTAAAAATTAAAAAAATAAAAATACTATAAAAATACTGTAAAAGAGTTGAATTTTATCATTTTAAATTTCTGTTATTAATTTTAATAATATATTTATTTTTTAAATAATATATGTATGATAAAAAAATATGTTTATTTGTTTGGAATACAAATTTTATTATTATATTTGTATGTTCATGATTTTAATTATATTTTTAAATACTTTGAATAGATTTATTTTATTATATTATATTTTACATATAAATATATGTTCCATCACGTGATTAAATAAAGATATGTTTTTTTAATAAAAAAATTTAATAACCAAATTAACCATTAATTAAGTGGGTAAGAAGTGATCCATGGCAAAAAAGAGGCGCTGGCTATACTGGGAAGAGAGGTTGTGTGGGAGGGCAGTAGATGACGATGACGTTGGCGCCCCAACTATGGTTAAGATAAGGACCAATTACAATGTGACACATAATGAAGGATAATTTACATGTTATTTTAGAGGAGATTGGGTAGCATTCACCTTATTATATTTATTATAAATACACGTATCTCTCTGCCCTTTACATGTAGTTGTTTATAAGAGTTGTTATGACTTGATGTAACATATATATATATATATATATATTATTTTGATGGTTTATAATTATATAAGTTGCATCAAAGGAATGCATGAGCATGATATTGTCGGTGCCATGTCCTATGCACGTAGAAGAGACATGAGAGCTACCAATTATATTTAATTATTTCTCTCTAACAAAACTAGGATCCATAGCTTCTTGTAGTTTTAATAATAATTTTCTATACTATCAACAAGTGTGTTCTCCACAGCTTCATGAGACCTAAAAGGAGCCAACCCAAATGCCACTTGAGACAGCTCCGCAAAATGGTCCAAAACTCTTAACCTCCATTCAAATCGTATACACAAAAATTAATTACGATGTATTTTTGAGAAAATGATAAATAGATATTTAATTTTTTTATCAGCGGATATTTAAGTTTTTAAAGATTTAAAAATATATTTAAGTTTCTAACTTTTTTAAAATTTGAGTATATCGATCATCCATATTTACTTGGGTCTGTCAACTCTCAAACCCAATGAAAAAAAATCAAACGTGACTTCCATTGTACTGACCTAGTTGATACGGATGCACACGTAAAATTTTTTTTAAAATGGGACAAATTAGACCATAGGATCGATGTGTGCAGATTTTGAAAAGGTCAAAAATTATATTTTAATTTATATTTTATACAAATAATTAATTTTTTTTTTGTATATATTTAACATACATGATTAAATTGTATATTATTTTATCCAACTATTTTCGAAAAAACGATTGTACTACGTAATTCCAGATCCAAAACCTTATATTCGTAAGAGTTTTATTGTTTGCCGTCAGATATAATTTTACTCTTTCTCAACATGCTTTTTTTCTTTGGTAAATATTCTTTAGACTTGAGTGTCAAAATTTATTAGGTATAAAGTTATCCAAATAAAGTGTAAAATAATTATATACTCGTATCTACATATATTAATATATAAACATAAATAAACTCTATTATAGATGTAGAGTTATTAGATTAAGTACATAGTTAGGTATCACGATTTAACACAATTTTTTTTTTTTTTTTACCGAAGATATGAAAACTCGAACCCACAACCTCTTAATTGAGTATAAGAAGACTATGCCATTTGAGCTATTACTTCTTGACTTGGTTGGTGCAAACTATTTTACATAAACATTTGGTGAGTTTTTAATTACTATGTCACTCCCCAATAAGTCTTTGACGACTTTGACATACCTACATATTAAAAAACTTTCACATATAGTTTTTTGTTTTATTATATATTTTTTGGATTATCTGTCTAAATTAAGAAATTCAAAAGGAAATTTTGCATTGAGAAAAGAAGAAGAGGTTACTAATAATAATAATAAGTAACATAAAATGAAAAGTTACAACAATTTAAGCTAGCAACACCCTTTTCTTATATATATATATATTTCTCATATCATGGTCCAAAAAAAAAAAAAAGCTAAACCTAAAATGAATAGAACCCGATTCACGAAAAAATCTAAATTTATTATATGTTTTTGACTTGTAGCTGTATCAACGCTCATTCTTACTAGTTAGTCCACTATTTTAAATATAGGAAATCTCAACAATCCTCTAAATAAAAGGGGAGTAACGTTCTATCCCTCGTTATGAATAGATAATTAATTGGGGATGGTTTCATAAAGATGCGTAAAATTTCTTTCTGTAAAAATATTTACGTATTGCATTATTATTAGACGTATTAATGAACCGGTTATTTTTAAATTTTTTAATAAATTAAAATAAAACTATTTTTTTATAACAATAACAATAAACTCAATTTTTTTAGGATTTAATTGTATTTTTAAATTTTTAGGGATTTAAATGTCCGAAAAACAAAAAATCAGAGATATAATTGTCTTTTTATTAAAAAATTTAGAGATATTCGGTTTAAATGGTATAATTCGATCGAATCAAATCGGGTATAATAATTATAATGAAGATAATTGAGTTTATTATTGTTGCTATAATAAACCGATTTGTTCTGGTTTATAATAAAAAATAAATTATTAACCGATTTAATAAGAATGTCCAATAATAACATGACATATGTAAACGTCTTAAAAAAAAGATATTTTTAGTGTCTTTATTAAAGTGATCTCCTAATTAATTTACAAAAAGATAACAAACTATTATTTTTATTGTATATATAAATAAATATCTCATTATACATAAAGTATATTTCTTAATTTTATTTTACAAAATTTATCTAAAATTTTGCTAACTTAAGGAGTTCTTGCATCAGGTACTACCCCATTCTCACTCAAAGATCTTGGACGATCCGCTCAAAAAAACGTGGAAATTTTCATAAAAAAAAAAAAATGTCTAAACCTCATGTTCGTTGAAGTCCAAATCCAATCAGTTTAAAATATATATATGTGTATGTGTGTGTCTATGTATGTATGTATATGTATATGTATGTATTATTTGAATGTAATTGGTATGACACGCACAAATACTATTGACCATGATGAATATGAGGAAATCGCATGGTCACATGAATAAATAAATGAATAATGATAAATATTGAAACATTAGAAAGTGAAATGAATGTGCGCATAATAATCACTTTACAAATATATACTTTATTTGGCTTTCATTTCAATTAAAGGTTGAAGTAAAATGAATAAGACTCGCTTCATGACTCGTGTGCTGAAATGCATAATTACTTTGAACATAAAATAAATAAAAAAAAGAAATGTATAATTAGCTGAAGTTCATTGAATAATTTAAAATGATTATTAAAAAGTTCAGGTTACAATATGCATGTGTGGGTATATTACAAACAAGTAGTGACTAGTGTTCATTATTGATGTCAATATAAAATAAAAACGAATTTATTTTTCTTCCCTGGAAAAATAATTAATGTCTAAATAAATATATATATGCTCAAATAAATAGAAATATTGTTTTGTTTAATTGAATTAATAGAATCTTGCATTCTTGAGTTTATCTGATCTTGATAATAATATTTCACCTATAAGTCAATAATTATATATAATAAATGACAAGAAATAAACAAAAGGTAATTGGATCACTGCGAAGTATTTTTTTATTATTATTATTATTATTATTATTATTATTATTTTACATTTGAGGCAATTTAATTCATATTTTTAATTTATTTTAATGCATTGGAAGTTATAGAAATTATTTTTGTTACGAAAACGTCTCACATAAAATCTTAACAATTGTTCTGAAAATTAAACACTCATATTTTTTTTCGAAAAGTTTTAATAAATAAATAAATGGGTCCATACATTTGACATGAAAATACATTCACAAAAAATGATGATAGGGAAGTACTTAACTTGTGCCGCTAATTTGTCTGCTTCACCGACCTTTACAAATTACAAGTACAACATTTCAGAACAAGTTCAAAATTTTCTTAGACGTATATTTTTTTATTTTTAATTTTAGTTAATATTTTTACTATTATTTTTTTTATTCTTCGTAACCTTATTTTTTTCCTTCTTCCAACATCACTGGTAATATATTATTATAACTTCATTTCTTATCATCGGTCATCTTTTGGTACTATCGCCATTGACACCCACTACGACTGTTATCCTAAATTCTAAATATAAAATCCTAAACCTAAATGTTAATTCTAAATTTTAATTTTAATTTTAAATTTTAAATATTAAATCTTTCAAAAAGCAACAAAAAATAATTTTAATACTAAAGATTGTTAATTAAATTAAGGTTTAATTACTCTGTTAGTCTCTATAGTTTTGTAAAATTTTCAATTAGGTTTCTATATATTTTTTCCTTTTAATTGGGTCCCTACACCAATTTTTTTTTTCAATTAGGTTCATATCGTGACCAAACAGTTAGATTTAACAGAATATTCCATTACTAAATTAAAGATTATCTAACTTTTTTCTAAATCCCTAATTCTCTTTCAGTCTTATTTTCTGAAAGACCAAAATAACTCTCCCAAACCTAAAAAAAAAAAAGTTCATTCTTCCAAACTTAGAAAAAAATATCATTCACGTTCCTCCTCTGATTCGTTCGTTAGTTGAACACTCCGTCAGCTGCCGAGATCAACTCCACTGGAACATTGCTGGAGGATTTCGCTTATCTGGTGTCACTGCCGTCGTTGTAGACGTTGCTGCTGCTTCTAGGTAAGACAACGCTTAACTTTGTCAGTCAACGAAAGGTTTTTCTTTTTTTCTCCTGGAAAAATTTGTCACGTTGTTTATTATATCTTCCTTTTGTTTCTGAAAATGGTTAAAGAGGGATTTATGGTATTGTATTTTCTTGTTTTTGGTATGCAGTTATGGGTGATTTGGATTTCACCATTGAACTCCACCATGGTGGCAAATGTGTTGACAGTGGACACGGATTAAAGTATTTAGGAGGAATGATTGTGGAGGATTTACATTTTGATGTTGATGAATGGTCATTGCAAGAGATTGTGAGTCAGCTAAAGCAACTAGGGTATAAGGGATACACCAGGGTATGATACAAGGAACCTGTGATAGATTTAAAGTCAAGTCTTAGAGAGATGAAGTCCGATGAGAATGGCTAGGTCACTGATGTCAAGTTCCTGCAAACATTGCGAGGTATACGTTGTCGATGGAGTCAGAGAGGGTAACGGAATTGAAATCACTTATAGTGATATTGATTATGTGCCAGAGGAAGGTGAAGACAGTGGCTCTGGCTCTGAATTGATAGAGGTTGAAGTGGATGCTGAGTCAAAGCCTTCTACTGATGAAGAGGTATTTGATGGAAGTGCTGATGATGGTGACCATGAGGATCACTTTGGGTTTGAAGTGGAGGATAATGATCCACAATCAAATGCGTTTGGGGGATTTACTGGCCCACTGAATGATGAGGGACCTGCAGCAGCTGGAACAACTCAAGGTGATGAAGATTTAACGGAGGGTAATGAGCAAGTTGGGGACATATCTGATGGATACGAGACTGATGATATAGACAGTTATGAGGGGGACTCTGATGATATGATAAAAAAGATGAGGTTTTCCAAATACAATGAGGCAGAGATGAACAGAGAGTATGAATTTTAAGTAGGGCTGGAATTTAAATCACTAACGCAATTTAAAGATGCTGTTAAGGAGCATGCCCTATTAAATGGTCGGGACATTAGGTTTTGAAAAAATGATAAGGTGAGGTGCAGAGTTGTTTGCAAAGGAAGAAAGGAAAAGTACAAGTGAGTTTGTTTTGCAAGTAAGGTTGGTGGTTCTGATTGTTTCAGGATCAAGACTTTGAATGGAAAGCATACTTGTAGACTATAGCGAAAGACTTGCATCAAGTAGTTAGATCTCAAAGAAGATTGCCAACAACATCAATAGAGGCGAGGAAATGAAACTTGCGACAGTTATTTAGACCATCTAAGACAAATATATGGCCAATATCACTGTTGGTAAGGCTTACTGGACAAGGAAGAAGGCAAGAAAAGAGGTACATGGGCGGGCAATCCAACAGTATGCTAAGCTAAGGGATTACTGTGCGGAGATACTTAGTCCAAGATCTAGTCTGAGCATATTGGTTGATAGGCCTTCTCTTACGCCCCAACCCCGATTTATGAGAATGTATATGTGCCTTGATGCAGTCAAGAAAGACTTTTTGGCGGGTTGTAAACCTATTATTGGCGTGGATGGTTGTCACTTGAAGGGCAACCATGGACAGCAGCTGCTAGTTGCTGTTGGCAGAGATCCGAATGACAATTACTTTCCGATTGCCGTGGCTGCAGTAGAGGCAGAGGCAGAGACTAAGGACAACTGAGGGTGGTTCCTGGAGATGCTGTTAAATGACATTGGAGAATCAAAAAAGTGGATTTTCATGAATGACCAACAAAAGGTATAACAAATGATAAATGGGTTTTCATGAGTGAATATAAATCTGCTATGTATATGATCATATATGCAATTGCTATGTTTGTGAATATTAACCTGCTATATGAATTTGCTATGTTTGTGAACATAAATCTGCTATGTTTAGATGCTATATTAATCTGCTACATCGGTATATTGTGTTCTGCACTTAAACTATAAATTAGAGGCGGATGCAAGTGTTTCAAGAGTTATTGCCAACACTGGAGTATAGGTTTTGTTTGAGGCATTTATATGCCAACTGTAAAAAGACATATGGAGGTGGTATTGTACTAAGGAACCTCATTCTATCTATTGCCAAAGCTACCTATGTGAAAGAATGGGAAAGAAGGATGAATCAACTAAAGGAGATCAACAAAGACTGTTATGACAAGTTGTTTGCTTTGGATCCAAAATTGTGGACAAAGAGTCACTTCACATTTCTGGCTAAGAGTGACATGTTGATGAACAACGTCTCAGAGGCATTCAATGAAAGAATTCTAGAGGCAAGAGACAAGCCAATTTTTTATCTTCATCATCATTAATCCACTCGAAGAACTTACATTTTGGCATTCTCCCACAACCAACATATCTTCTTCCATGGCTTGTTACTGCCGAAAAAGACATCACAGCAACTGCCTCACCACAAAATCAAATATGTCTTTTCTTAACGAGGGTTTTGAAACTAGAGACTCCTAAAGATAAGTGACTTTGATCCATAAGTATTTACAGAATAAGAAGCAAATGGAAGAGGAGAAGTTTGAGGAAGAGGCGAAGAGAGGTGAAGAGAGTGAGAACTCAGAACCCTACTGATTCTCATTGATTTGTAAGGGGTACACGAGGGGTAAAATGGTCAAATTATCTAATATTAACGTTTTTTGTAACGTTTACTGTCAATAGGGAGCTAATTGAAAAAAATTGGTGCAAGGACTCAATTAAAAGGAAAAAAAAAGTATAAAAACCTAATTAAAAATTTTGCGAAACTACAAGACCAACAGAATAATTAAACCTTAAATTAATGATTAGTTTCTATATATTTTCTTTCGCTAAACTATAACATCCTAAAAAATATTGAAAAAATAATTTGATGACACATAAGTCATTCATAATCTTTGAACATTGCAACTTATCCTTTCCAAAAGCATCATTTTTTTTTCTTTAAAAAAAAAAAAAGAAAAGGTTTAATTAGTTTTCTTTAAACCATTGCAATTTACAATGATCGATCACACATCACGTGGTTGTAACTTAAAAATAAGCACCAATAATTCCTTAACTTATATCCTTTGGATTAAAAAACAAAGGCGTGCAAGAAACTCTAATTGGACAAACCATTAAGATACTTCACCATCTTACGAAAAAATAATTGCATTATAGAGCCATTAGTTAATCATTTAAATTAAATTAAAATCACAATATATATATATGTCCACTTTTCTCAGCTGCATCAAACGGAAAGAAGCAACTCAATCATGTTTCATCATCAGATTAATTGGTCAGGGAATGATTGTTAATTATTTGGTTGATAGATGATTTGTTTCATTGTTGTTTGGAATAAATAAAATCAAAATGAAACTAATAAACTGGATTATAAAGATATTAATTAAGCAAATATTACTTTCAAAAGGGCATGCAAGAATTAAAACAAAGTGAAATATCAAATTAGTCATTACAAAAATTGCAAAACATTATTACTTTAATTTAATAATACTAGTCTCTTTGGCTATCATCTTATTATTAGGGCTGGAAATTAAATTAAAACAAGCTAAGTTGAATTATAGTTTAAATTGTTTCAATTAAAAAGAGCTTAACTTAGGGTTTGTTTTGGCGTCATTTTCGAAAAAATATCTTTTTTTTAATAATATTTTTTTAAAAGATCATATTAAAAATTTGCTAAACACACTAAAAGTTAAAAGAAATATTTTTTATTGAAAAATATTATTTTTTATAAATTTAATGGCAACCAAACAAGCACTTAATATTCATCTAATATCTCCATAGTTTAATATAATATTTTATTTGGTTAAAATGTGTATTTATATTTTTTCTTCTTTCATTTTACACTGATTTCAACTTTAATTTGTTTAAAAAAATTAATCTTTTTTTTTTCTTTCATTTATGTACTTAATATATTCAAAACACCTTAATTTCATCCTTTTGTGCATTTTAATCTGTAAACAGAAAAAAAAAATAATATAAAAGTCAAACTACATAATAATATTAATAATGATGTATTCATAATAACTTATCTAAATCAGGCTTTACCCTATTTATTTTATGTAACTTAAGCTTGACTCAAATTAAGTTTCTAAATTCTTGGATTAATTAACTTAAACTACATGATTAAAATTAGATATTATGGTCCAAATCAACCAAACTTCTCAATTTAACATATACTAATTAATTAAGCCACATGAACGGATTAAATTAAATAATACTTAGCTTAGTAAAGTCTATTTAAGTATTTATTACCAAGACCTCTATCTAGGTAAGACTAAGAAACTCTTTAATTTGGTTCACATCAATCACAAGCAAAGTGTGGGACACCTGAATTTTTATTCAACAACCAAACAGTTAATATAATTTTGTATTTATTTGCATGCACCTATTTTGGCAAATTTGGCTCCACCATATATATATGACCATACACAAGTGTCTCTCTTAACCATTGAGTTTGCCATCTGGTACATCCATTATTCCATTGAATATGGACAAAATTTACATGTGGAAATGTTTTTTTTTTTTCTCCTTCCATTCTCAATAATCAGTGATTAATTAATTAAAACATGGAAGCTAATTTAAGATAGTTAGATACAAGAACAAGTTGTAATTCAATTTTAGGTGCTAGTGGCAGAGATACTCACACTTAATTAAGATTCTTAGCAAATAACAATGTAATAGAATGTTGGTAAGTCTATTCCTATGCAAGGATGATGGCATATTTAAGAATCTTTTAAAAGAAATATCCAATTAATATTACTCCTTCAATCTAATAATATTTGAAGGTAAATAATATAAAAATTAAACTACACTTTCCTCTTAGTGAAAACTAAAATGTATGTTAGAGTAAAGTGATAAATAAATTTTTGCAAAATTATATTTTGGATAGGTTAATTAGTTCTTAAAAAATACTAATAAAATTTTTTAGAATAGTAAATCTAGACACATTAACTTTAAATTAGCCCTATAATTAGGATTAAAAGTCTTAATTTGAATTAATTTGTTCATGTTTGTTATTAAGGTTGTCAAACGGGCCAACCCGACCTATTTAGACCCATTTAGTTTAAACTCGCACCATTCGCATGCCATAATTTTTTAGTTCGAACCGTTTATGGTAAGTCCGATGGGTTAAATGGGCTGGCCCGTTTACTCTTTTATTTTATTTTTTGAAAAATATTTTGACAAAAAATATCATTTTTATGTCAAAAATTTTAAACAAACAATTTTTTTTTTTAGTTAATGGGTCGAATTTTCGAAACGAATCGAAAAAGATATCGGCTAAAAGTACTACTTTCTTTTGAAAAAAGCATAAAAAGAAATAAACGGGCCACCCGTTTAGTCTGTGGGTTAGCTTGTTTAACCCATCATTTTTTTCGGGTTAATCGGGCTCAACCCGTTTAGCCGAAACTTAAATGAACTTAATTTTAGAGGCAAAACTCGTCTATTTAAATGAGTAAACGAACTGATCCAATAGATTTGGCCGATTATGACAACCCTATTTATTATTACTTTAATGATAATTTATTTTTTAAAAAGTTAATCTGTCCAAAATATAAATTTTTTAAAGATTTATTTCTCACTTTACTCAAAATGTTAATAAGTTAGAGGGATTTATTCTATATTTTATAAAATTTGTTTATTTAATACCCATTATAAAACTCTTTTACTTTTAGCTTTAATATGACTTATTTATTTATGTAGAATTCCTTGTTAGATAATCTTTGAATTCCATTAGAAAAATCATGTGATTAAGTGGTCCCCCACAAAAAAAAAAAAAGAAATTATTATTAATTAAGATAAGATTATGATCAGTCAACAACAGATTAATTAACTTTCTAAGGGCAAAACATGTTTTATCCTTAATTCTTGTAGCTTTTGGATTCACTTTTTATCAGTATCCATCTTTGTGGTATTCCAAAGTTCAATGGTCCCTTATCAACTTTCAGATCCTAAATTTTGATTGCTACTTTTTTCTGATTGTGCAGGGAATAGTTTGACCCCTAAATTGCCCGTTATACAAGGAAGCATAGAACTCAAGAAAAAAGCATCCCATTTTCCATTTGGAACTTTGCTATAACTGTAATGCTAACAACAACGCATCATCAACAAAAAGCATCTCACAGCTTTTTTTTTTTTTAAATGTTCCTTTTCTTATATTCCCATCTTATTATCGAAATTCTAAATAATATAGATAGACAAATTTCAGAACATTTAAAAATGAACTTAAATCTCTATTATAATAAATTGATAAGAGGGGGTATTTTAGACATTTGCACTGGTTAATAGTAAATAGAAAGAAGGATGATATCATTTTAGATAAAGTCAATTGAAATCAACTTGAGTTGGTTGAATGGTCAGTTCATTCGTCTGCAAGTACCTGAGATTTGAATTTCGTTTTGTATGTGCAGCAACCAACTTGACGAGAGACCAGACCCTACCCTTAAATGGATTTTAGATAAAAAAAAAATATTAGATCTAAAATCGAATTAGGTGAGGTCGATCCAAGCTAAGATTGGATTTCGTGTTCCTCATTTTACCAATTTTAATCAAAATTGGAGAATTTGAGGTACACATCAATTATACTCCAACACTAAAAAAATAAAAAGAAAAAATATTTTGATAAATAAAACGGTTTTAATTTGTTTTGGGACATAATAATTTTTTTTTTCCATTTCATTTCAGAAAAAATTCCTACAAAATACATCAAAATTTCTTTTATGCTTAATATGAATAAAAAGTTCAGATCTAGTAGTTAGAATTGGGCCACTATCTTAGGTTACATAAACTCTTGGCAATGCTTGCAATGGAGAGAAAGCACATAATAACTCTAATTAGTCCTTATTGAATTTTCTCTCTCCTTTGAAAAAAAAAAGTACAAAAAGATATATAAATTAAGAAAGAAACGCGTTCATTGCTTATTAATGAGGAGTGTTTTGTCGGTTCCAAAATTCAATTAAACTAATATTGTATGGTTTCATTCATACTCCAAGAGAAAAAAAAAAAAAAAAAAACTCAAAGCTTATGTTATGTGGCACTTTGAATGTTTTGTTTGGTAACACCTCCTTTGGCACCATATCCATGCTTTGATTGATTGAAACCATTTCTTTGGTCCACCTTTCACCATACTCCATTGCCCCTTCCTTCATTCATGCTTTTTTAATTTCTTCCTTTTTATATGCAATAAGAACTATATTCTATATGCATATTAAGATATTGAAAAGTGAAGAAAATAAGATATGATCCAATGGATACATGTGGCGGTTTTAGGAGCATCTTTGGGGTGTGTTTCAACCCTTTTCATGGTTTTCATTTGGCGTTGGTGTCATCAAAGAAAAGATCATCATAGAAACTTTGTTGTTGAACCAAAGAGTTTCACTAGAATGGAGACCATTAATCAAGCTGGAATTGATGATGATCACAAGAACAATAGCAGCAAATTCTATGTTTTTCATGGTAAGTAGGTAGTAGTTTGTTATTTTAATTATTCCTAATAGTGCATTATTTCATAGTATACTACGGAAAATGTTTGGTAACCGAAGAAAATCAGCCAAAAACAGCCATAAGTTGCCTTATTTAGCATTCATTAATTGTTGCGACAATTAATGAATGCTAAATAAGCCAAGTTCTGACTTTTTTTTTGTCTCCCTAGTATTACCCGTATACTATATAGTATCTGTTTGTTTATTTTGAAGGTTCGGAAAAAACAAGAACATTGTTCAGTTGGGAAGATCATCCATATCTTGCTGCTGATGCTGTTGAAAATGGATGGTCAAGATTTAATTTCATGGCTCACAAGAGTTACAACATTATTCAATCATCAAGATCAAGATCAACAACAAGTACCCTTTTAGGAGCTTGTGCTGTTGTTGATGATGATGATCATGGAAGAGGGATTGAAATTGAGCCTGAGATAACCTTTGAAGTTTGTCAGGATTCATCTGAGTTTATGCAGAAGATTAGGCTCAATCCTGGTTTGAAGAAGAAAAACTCTGCTTCTATGATGATTATGAGAACTTCTCTACCTTTACCTGGTCCTTGTTTGGGAAACTATGCATTCCCACAAGAAGCATATTTTGAAGTTACAATCTTGTGTTCTTCTTCTTCTTCTTCTTTTGATGATGATTGTAAGAGAAGTAGTGAAGGTGAGAAGACAAAGCTTTTAGTTCAAGATGATGGTTTGAATTGTAAGAAGGGTATTTTGGACAATGTTGATGAAGAAATGATGAGGGTTGAATGTTGCAAGGAGGGTAGAAATGGAAAGATTGGATCTTTGGTGATGTTTTCTTTGGGGCTATCAAGAGGAGGAGGAGATGTTCCTTTGAGAGTTCCTGGGAGCTACCATGGAAGCATAGGCTTCAACTCCAATGGCTCTGTTTTTCTTGATGGTAACTAAATTTATTGGTAGATGCTCCTGTCAAAATATCTTCACACGAAAATGATATTATAAACCGTTAGATTGTTTGACTGAATATGTTTAATTGATCGACAACAGTTCATAATTATTTAATTAAACATATTCAGTCAAACATGTCAAATGATCTAACAGTTTTTAATGTTATTTTTATGTATAGACATATTTATAAGAGTATCTAGCAAATTTGTTTTCAATGTTCTTTTTTAACTCCATGAACATTAGCATATATTTGGCAATTTTTTTTAACTCTTTAAATGTTTGATTTGATACCCTAGAAATGTCAAGAGAAAAAGAAGGTTAATTGAATTCTCTATCATCTTTCTATGTCAATCTGTTACATTACATGTTCACAAGTCACAAAATCATAAAAGTTTGTGTTTTGTGTTGATTTGTTAGAATAGGATAGGCCAGCTAAAGACATATCTCTTATTTTCTCACCCAAAATATCAAATCTTATGAAAAGGCCCACCATGAAGTGTTTCACACTATAATACAATAATACATTGCCATACACTATAACTCTATTATAAGTAGTATCCTATTGGAAACATTTCAAGGGTAGTATCGGTGCATCAGTTATTTTAACCGTTGATCTGAATTATAAAAAATATATATAATATATATTAATTGAAATCAACGGTTAAAACAACTGGCGCAGTTGAAATGTTTTCCATACTATTTATAAGAAAATTGATGATATTTGTAAGTAAGCACTTTTTCTTGCCTTAGTGTACTATTAAGCCAATTCTATGGTGCATCTTGTTTAGCGTCTAATTTTTGCTTAAACTATTTTTTATAATAATTTTAAAATATTTAAAATCTTTTAATTTTATATTTTTAAATTTAAAATTAATTATTTAACGTATTTTAGTAATTAGACAATATCTTTTAGGCATCATAACAAACACTATACTATTAATTCAACACTTTTATATATTTTTATTTAACAGTTTAATTTAAAAAAATAATATGATATCATAATTTGTATGACTAGAAAATTTAGAATTTAATTTTTATTTTTATTTTTCAATTCAAAATAAATTATTATGCGAATAATATTAAATATAATTATTAATGTGTCTCTCTCTCATTGGACATCCTCATGGCTAACCACTAAAAGTTTTATGTATGTTGTTGGTGTTCATTTTCATTGTTTATCTTATAATTTTAAGAAATTTTCTTATTCTATTTTTTTTTTCAAATGCATGTACTTACAAAATAACCATTTGTACAGGAATGAAACTAGTAACTGAGTCCAAGAAGGAAGAAGAAGAAGAATGGATGATAGGAAGTGAGAAAGTAATTGGTTGTGGATTTGATCCAAGGCAAAAACAGGTGTTCTTCACATTAAATTCAGAATTGGTTCATGAAATCCATTGCCAATCAGATGAATTTAGCACTCCACTATATCCAACATTGGCTTCAAATATAGACATTATAGTTTTGATTAATTTTGGACAAAGTTCGTTCAAATATGAACCTGCTAATGCACATAGGACACCAAATCCATGTTTCATGGGCCCAATTGTAAATTCCCATAATGCAAAATTGGGCTATGATGATAGCAAGGAACTCTTCTCCATGGGAAGGATTGATTCTCAGTGGCATAATGGTAAATCTACACCCAAAGGGAATATTATTCCAAATCATGTAGCCTTTGATTTTGACGAGGAATCTGAGGCTGATCTATTTGAAATAGTCTTGGATGATTCTGGAAAATCTCCTAACATAGTTTCATAGACTCTAATTTTTTACAACTTATGTTTTTTTTGTAATATCATCATCTAAAGAGCTTCATATACATGCCACAATTGGTAGTTGTGACACTTCTTTTTTATCATTAATTTTTGTGGAGCCTTTAACTTTGACTAAGTAGTCATGTACATTTTTTTTCCTTGGTGCCTTAGCATATATATATAGCTTCACCTTTTGGAAGAGAATATTTTCATGACTATGTAAATTTTGTATTGGATAAATAATTAAATATATTATATTCTCGGTTCAGTCCTTTTCTTTTAACTTTATAGGAACATTCTCTGTTGGTTCATGGGCATGATTATTGCCAAAAAGGCACCAAGGTAAAAAAAAAATAATAGCAATAATAAGGGAAAAAGATGCATGTTGCTAGATATTTTTTGTTAATAAAATAAATTATTAATAATAAAAGCACAATGCCGTCCAAATAAAAAAAAAATTCATATATATATCAGGGGCAGGCCTGAAAAAAAAATGGCAAATTAAACAAGAAACAAAACAAAGATATATAATTGTTGCTGAGGTAGCTAAGAAATAGCTTTCATCAATCATGGTTGGTCTAAAGAACAATTTCTTATTTCTTTTTAGATTTTATAAGACAGTTCACGTTCAAGGTTCTATTTATTTTCCATTTATAACTAATCATGTGAATGCATAATAGAACCATTGTCATATTTTGGAGTAGATAATATATTATTATATGGTGCATATGGGCATGGCCCAACTTATACTAATAATTGATATCTTATAATAAAATTTGAACGTTCTAAAATGCTAATTGAGTTTTAAATAAATGGATAAAGTATATTTTTTATTTTAATTTTATTTCAAAAGTTTTTTATTTATATCAAATATATTCTTGACAATTAAACATTTTATTAATAATGCATGACAACTATTTTTACGGCTCTTTACTATTTGCTAACCGAGTTCTTCCCACCACATTGGGTCCGAAGGTTTTTGAGCCGAGAAATTGTCCATACGGACGAACTTACATACAAGAAACATTTTTTTGGTCTGGTATGGATGGCCCGTCAATGGAAGAAGTTTCCGGTTAGTGGACCTCACAAGTCGTATTTAAGAATGAAGAGGAAGCTTCAGATAGCACAGAAGCAGCTCCGCCGAATGCGCCGGGAGAGTCACCCGGAGGAAACCCCACACTCCGAGGACCCACCTATGGAGGGCGAAGACGAAGCTGAAGTCGTAAATGAAACTCCGTTGTAGGAACCTGAAGAGGTATCCGAAACTCCGTTGCAGGAACCTTCCAAGCGAGCGCCAAAAATCGCATTCGCGCTCTAGGCCAGGGTATTGTTGCAGTTTACACTACTTTTGAGTTCTGATTACTCAGTTAAATAAAAAAAAATATTTGCGGATTACACAGACTTTGACTATAATATTATACAGTTAAATAAAAAAAATTCTTCAGCTTTGCGTGCTTCTTAGCGGCGGCCAGAATGTTTCTCGGCCTCCGTCTCCATAGGATGTGCTTCTTTAGGTTCTGCTTGGCGTTGTTTATGTGTTTTCCGTGCTTCTTTTAAAATCTTAGTTGCAGAGAAAACATTAGTAACTCTTTTCTTGATGAGTTTTGTTTTATTTTCAATGACTTGTATTTTTAGTTACTAAATTCTTTCTCTAACACATTTTAAATTAAGTTGTAAAAATATATTTAATTATAAATTTATGCTGAAATTAAATTTCATGATGATTAACTAATTAGTTTTCATTTTACTAGTAAATTATTTTCATAAAAATTATTGTTAATTTTGTAAGATTATTCTATAAATAAATTATTTTTTTAAGATAATAAAATGACTTGTCTAGAAATTATAATTTTACTATAATGCAAGTTTTTGTGTTTTTACTGAAAAATTAGAATTTATTTTTAATAAAATGAAAATATCTAATCAAATTCTTATATCTATGTAACTATTTAAAAGGTATTTTTTTTATTTGATTAGTAAATACTTAATTATAATAGGTATAACAATATAATAATATATAATTTAATAATAATAATGTAGTAAAAGCTCATTCAAATTATTAAATATATATCATTTGAACATTATGTAACATAAACGTTTTGATCCGCTTCACCAGTTTTATATTGATCCATAAATAATAATTTGGTCTCCTTAAATAATTGAACATAATATTATTAATTTGTTAAAACCAATATTTTTGTAGGTTGTTCAGAATAAAATCGACCCAAACATAAAAAAAAAACAACTAATGAAACTACCTATTTTAACATTGTCATAGAAAAAATCCAATCAAATAAAAAGGATCCAATCATACAATTAAACTACCATTATATCATGACAATAAACTAAAATATCACCAACTAAAGAGACATATAATAAATATGAAAGAGATCATGCCAAAATTTTAATTATGCTCATGCTATTAACCAATCCACCTTATATCATAATTTAGGAGTGAGCATAGTTGTCAGAATCGAATCGATGATCAAGTCACTGGATCACTGGGTCATTGGTTCAACCGGTAGATCACTGGTTGAACCGATTGACCCGATCTTATGTAAATAAAAAACAAAACATAGTAAAAAATTTAAAATTAAAATTTAAAATACATATTTTCACTAACGTTTTAAAAATATCTAGTTATTCTAAAACAATATGAAATAGGAACAATAAGTATTTTGTTAATTTTATTCTATCATAAATATTTTTATTTTATTTTTATATTAAAATAACTATTATTTTTGAATTTCAATAATTTATTAATTAGTTTATATCTATTATACTATTATATACTACAAGTATTTATTGAAAAATAATGTTAATAGATATTATATAATTATAAAAAAACAAGTGAGTTTATAATTATTGTTAAACAAAAATATAATTAATTTAAGAATGAATGAGTTTATAACTAAAATTAAAATAAATTAAATAGAAGTAAATTACTTGGTAAAAGATATTTATATATATTAATTTGTATATATATTAATAATAAGTTTAATAGCCTGGTGGTTGTGAGTATCATTTTTTTCCATCATGAGGGGGTTCGAACCCTATCTTCCACATTTTGAAAAAATTTTGAAACTCAATCGGTTCGGTCGAACCGGCCTTATCGGTTTTGACCGGTTCACCCCAAATTTGACCGGTTTGCACCGCTTCATTGCCTTATGTGGTTTGATCATTGGACCGGTCTAGAATCCGATTCATTGGTTTTTCAGTCGAATCGGTCAGTTCGGTCCGATCCGATTTTAATAACAATAGAGGTAAACACGGGTTGCGTTGGTTCAAGTTTAGGGTGAAATTAGAATCGATCAAATTGAATTATAATTGGTTCGGTTTGGTTTGAATTTACATTTTTTTAATGTATATACCCGAACCAAACCAAATCGATTAAAAACGGATTGGTTCGGTTCGGATAATTTGGTACCTAATGATACAGAAATTTATAAAAAAAAAAATAAAAAAACAAAATTTGGTACCCAGCATCGTCTCAAACAATTTCCAAATGACCAAAAAAAAAAAAGCATATATGAATCTCTGTTGTCCTTGATAAAGATTTAGCTATAAACATAGAGAACTTCCCAATATAATCAAATAATAATATGATTTATAAGTTTAGGTGGTAAATGAAATATTGACTAACCAATGAGTTATAGCTCAAATGGCATAGTCTCCCCATACTCAATTAAGAGGTTGCGGGTTCGAGTCTCCTATCTTTAGTAAAAAAAAAAAATGAAATATTGACTAATGAAATTTAATAACACAATCAAAACATGCAAGTGTATCAATCCTTCGCTATACATGTCAAAGTCCAATAAAGAAACCACACCAAAAGTTTGAGCAATCAAACGTGTGTGCCTCACAAATCACTATCTCAAAAATAATATTAATATTTAACTAATTATCCTACAAGCTTTTCTAAATTGATCTTCATGACCCTCACTAACATAACCTTTTAAAGCATTTAATTTGTACATACCTTTCAAAAATCATTATTTAAGAGGGTATATATCATGTACACATTTATTTTTTTAAGAAAAAAAATAATATTATCATATTATGTGTGAAACAGTTTCACCTCACATTAAAAAAAAAAATTATTTTATTTAATATTTACTAATTATTATAACAATTAATAAATACTAAATAAAATAAATTCTACTATTTTTTATTAATTTTTTTGTTACCAAACATTTTTAAATTCCTATTTAGTATGTACACTATAACATAATTTGTTGATAGGTAATAGAATACCTCAATTTTTTGATCGGCAATAGAATAACTCAAGTTTTTTTTTTACTCTTTTTGTTTCATATTAAGTGACTCTTTTTATTTTTATTTTTTGTTACAAATTAAGTATTGCTTTTTAATTTCAAAAAGTCATTAATTAATTTTTACTTATTATACCCTCTACAATCAAAATAGAAAGAGAACGCTAAAAGCCTAAAAAATCAATATAAGAGAAAATAGTATTAAGCATATTTGAGTCTTTCTCTTTTAATTATTTATATTTTTAATAATTATTTTAATAGTTGTACACAACTAAAAAGAGACACTTAATACGCAAAAGGAGTAAGATTTGTGTGAGATTTATCACCTTATTATACCAATGTGACTCCCACTTTAAATATGACCTACACTCCATCCTAGGGTGACAAAAATTCAGTCACAAACATTTCTCATTCATCATAATACCAAAAAACACAATCTTTAGCATCATATTGTAACTCATATCCCAGCATGGTTTCCAAAATAGTGAAATACAACTAAAGGCCCTGTTCATGATGATAATAAGCTAAGGTAGGAAAGTAGGAAACTAATGATTAATTAGGTCTTTAGGCTGCGTTTGTTTATAGAGACAGGACACTGAGACAGGGACACAGAGACACAAAATCATGCTTGATAGGAAAGACATGGACAAAGACAATGTGTCCAGAGACTGAATTAGTGTATTTTGTGTCCATCCTGACAGGAAGGATACGGAGACACTAACAAGAGATACAACTTATTTTTCATTTTTTCTTTCTAATTCTTGATAATTTTTCATAATTATATATTTTATTATTATATTTTACATCTCAAATATTTTGAATGAAAAAAAATGAGAATAAATTGAATTTTCATAATTTGTTCTAATTTATTACCAAACAGAATACAAGAATACAAAATTTTGTATCTCTGACCATCAATGTCTTGTCCTATCCTATTCTCACTGTCTTGTCTTGTCCTGTTCTCAAAAACAAACGCAGCCTAAATTCACTTAACATATCAAAGCTAATAAAGTAATTTAAACTTCAAAATCACATAACAAAACCAAACAAGATGCTAAATAGTAGGTGGATATTGTTTGGCCTGAAGTTGCACCCTTCTCTTATATTCAGCAGGATCTTGCATTTCAAAGCAACATTGTTAAACAGCTCTTTTGACAACAAACTAAGCATCAGAGTAAATACTACATAACATAGTAGAATGGCAATACAACAAGGACACCTATACGGTTCGTTTCGTTAAGCATTTCGTTGCATTTTGCAATTGAATTACAAATATTTCTTAGATTCTTGTTCTTTATTCTTAGCGGCCAAACATATGGACAAAAAGAAAGAAAGAAAGTTGGAATAGTGCCTCTTATTATAAAAACAGTAGAATTTCGTCTCAAATAGTTTAGACATATGAAAAAATGATTGATTATCTTATTAGGACACTGAATAAGATAGAAAATACACAAGTAGCCAACGGTAAAAAAAATTATACAGAAAATGGACAAAGTCAAAGGAAATCTATGTATAAATGGTCTCACTATAAATATAATGCTTGATGAAACATAATGGCTGCCGTTTAATTGGCAACACCAGCTAGTATAAGAATGCTTTATTTTTTATTGTTATTTAGGAGTGAGCACGGATCGGTTTGGTTCGGGTTTAAAGTGAAATTAGAATCGAACCGATCAAAATGTAATTGGTTTGGTTTGATTTGGATTTGTATTTTTTTGTGCATGTACTCGAACCAAACCAAACCGATTAAAAACAGATTGGTTCAGTTCGGGTAATTGGGTACCCGATGATTTTGAAATTCATAAAAAAAACCAAATTTTTATCTTAAAAATTCAACAAGTACAATAAACATGTAACATTAATATAAATAATCTAAACATGTTAAATACCAAATACATTAAAAACTAAATTCATTAAAATCTAAACATATTAATAGTGAATAATCTCACTAAAAGCCATATATATTTTTTTATTTAATTAATATATGATCAGATTCACGGGTTGGTTTGGATTCCGCACCCCAAAATGGATACACAAATCAATCACTAACAAAGGTCATTGGTTTGGTTCGAGTTGAACCCGATTACCCGTTAGTTTCATAACCAATTTAATTGATTCGGTTTGGATTCAGACAGGTAATCGGATACCCTCTACCCGTGCTCACCCCTATTGTTATTGTTGTTGTTGTTTTGTATTACTAGTATTTCTTGAGAGATAATTCCGTAACAAGATAGCTAAGTAACTATATTGCACAATTAGAAAACTTTAATATTTCACCAAAAACAATAAGCATAAGAGATCATTTCAATACACAAAGGTAATCTCACAAGAATCGAATCAAACATCAAACATTAATAAAACATGAAACATGAACAAGATTAAGGCCAGTAACTAACACTTACTCCTTTTATATATATATATATATATTAACATTCGATACCAAATTAAAAAATTTTAAAGAGAGTCTTTCCATTTTCTAAAAAACAGAGAGATTATCTCGTTTTACCACCCCTTTTTAAGATTTAAAAAACCAAACACTAATTACCAATTACCTCTTCTGTGAATATTAGAGCTACTACTCAGTCCCAAAAAATTTATCCAAATCAAACTCAACTTGCAAGCTAAAATCATCAAGAAAAGGTCAACTAAGGGTTTTGAAACTTAGAATCTATTAATGTTATAAGTATGATGAGTGCATGAAGTTAGTCACACATCAAAAAAAGTAAGGAAGAGTGAAGAGTTTATAAGATGAGAGACCTATTAACTTACTACCTTAAGGTTTTGAGTTGGATGTGGTATTTTCTCATTATCTTGTTTGATTCCTCCGAAAAATCTCTCCAGTAATAGAGAACTTTCAGTTTTTTTTTCAAAAAAAAAAAAAAATACAAACTAAATCAAGAAGCTCAATAGCTAAAGTGGTGTTTGGTTTGAGGAAAAGTTTTTTTGTTTTTATTTTTATTTTTTATTTTTTGAAAATTGTTTTTGTTTTCAAATTTTTATATTTTAAGAAATATGTTTGTTTTGATTATTGTTTTCAATTTTTTAAAAAATATGATAACACTGAAAACATGTTTGGTTTGATTGTTTTTAATATATTAAAAAATTTTAAAATAATATTATATGAACAAATGAATAAATAGGCATGCATAATGTCATAGTCATTAAAAATTTATTCTTTGTAAAATGTCATAGTCATGTATAAATCCATTTTATTCTTTTTAAACTTCATGTAGTTCTTTCGTAAGTATAAATACCATTAGCAAATAAACTAAAACTTTGACACAAAAATGCAAGCAATTTTTTAAATTAGTTACTAATAAAATAGCCAAAACTCAATTGTAGATTATACTTTTTTTTTTTTAGCCTAGTTATACCGTAAATGATATTCTTTCTTTAGTCTAGTTATACAATAATGTTTTCCAACAATTGTAGTCAGTTCATTATTTATTTCTTTCCAAATTGTTGCCTCAATAGTCATCAGTTCATAATGTTACATGTAACTGTTAGGCTATTAGCAATAGAAGTAGAATTTAAACAAAACCTAACCTCTTAAAAAAATTAACACAATACTAAAAAAATTAGTAGAAACCAAAATCTCCAAAACTGCAATTTGAAAACAGAAACATATGGACAAAAAGAATGTTTCATTTCCTCAAAAAAAAATTTATC
This sequence comes from Arachis hypogaea, assembly GCF_003086295.3. NCBI lineage: Eukaryota > Viridiplantae > Streptophyta > Magnoliopsida > Fabales > Fabaceae > Arachis > Arachis hypogaea. Next base: position 116,773,516 of record NC_092041.1, on the reverse strand, counting down.
ACAATGTTCTCTTTTTTTTTAGTCTGTAGTTCTTCTAGTAAAAATTAAAGCACTAATTCTATACTCTCGTTAAAAATTAAAGCACTAATTCTATACTCTGGTTACTTTTTTTTTTCAATTTATGAACCCGCATTCTTTAGAAGTGTTTTTGCTCTAAATTGAAATGATAATAATGATGTAAATATAAATTCAGAGGATAAATAAAATTTAAAAGAAAAATAAAGATTTGAAGAAAAAATTAGAATTAAGTGTATAAATTATAATTAACGATTATAGTAAATGATATTTTTGGTAAAAAAAAAACAAAACTTTTTTGTTTTTATTCTTTAAAATTGTAACATATTGTTGGCATTAAGAAAATAAATAATTTATTTTTTTAAAAAAATATTATCTTTAAAAAATATATTTAAACATATTTAAAATTCAATAAAAATATCTTATTTAAAAAAAATTTTTTAAAAATAATATTTTTTTATCTAATAAAATTCTACAATCATTTATATAAGTTAAAGAAAATAAAATTATAAAAAATTAGAATAAATCCAAATCTTTGTAACAATTCTTCTTGATATCATTAAATATTAATTGACTTCACAACTTATAATTTAATTTGTAAAATTAAAAAATCTACAGAAAGATATAATATATACGTTATTTGATTTAATTATAACATAAATTATATCAAAATTAGCTATTTTCCTTTTTACATACACTCCATATGACCATATAGGAGGATACATCTATTTCTAGTTTTTGGACATTACATCGTAAAAAAAGGTCTCTATGTATTTTAAAATTCTTGAATAGAGAATGTGTGAATACGGATTAAAAGAGTGGCAAGATTTCAAAGATTAAGGTTCAGCAGCTCAAAACTAAGTTTAAATCAATCAGAAAATAAGGTATTACAGCATCTGATTACTTACAAAAGAGAAGAAATGTTGTTGATGCACTTGCTGACATTGGCTACACACTTTCATTGGAGGATCATATATTCTGCTATCACTGATGGTTTAATAGAAGATTATGCCTGTACATATCTTTAGTTATGACTAAATCAGATACTGAGACATTGTTATTTGCTCACGAAGACATGATAGAAAGGTTTAGGAAAATAGATTTGGGATCCATACAAGCAAATTATGCTCAATCAAACTATCAATTTTCTAAAGAACCATCTTCATCTAATCTTGGAGGAAGGAGAGGCAGAGGTGGAGGAGTTTCAACTCTGATCAAAGGCCTTTGTGCCAAGTTTGTGGCAAAATTGGCCATACGACCATTTCTTGCTTCCATCGATTTGATCAGACCTATATACAGATTCCAACTAATTCAAGAACTCCACCACAAGAAGCAAACAGTCCACAACCACCTCCTTCTAGCTATCATAATTCAATTGTAGAAAATGTAACCTAGTTCTAGGCCCTGATTGTTTTCTGAGAACATTTCTAATAATCAATTTTCGTCAAATTCCTTGTAATTGTTCTTGGTATATGCAGAGAATATGAGAATATGCAGAGTGTTTTGATTCTTTTTAGTCCATGTCTTGCATTTCCGAATTGCTTCCATTTCTCTGTCCACAGCCTCTTTCCAATGTTTACATTTTATGGTTTGGTGTCCTGTAGAAGGAACTTTATTAATCAGATCAATTGCTTTAGTTGTTATAGTCAGAAACGTTTGGTATTTGGTGATTCCAAATTTGGTATTTGGTATTTTGTTTGTCTCAACTTTTGGGGGAGAGGTTTTTGGTATAGAGAGTAAATGGATTTCAATTACAGATATGGGAATTGGTGATGAATGAAAAAAAGGATTAGGTGTGGTGGCTGAGTGTCGGTTATTAAAGGATGTACTTGTTGAAGGGGATGATGGTGTGAGATTGGTGGCACTAGGACCTATACACAGATTCCAGCTAATTCAAGAACTCCACCACAACAAGCAAACAGTCCACAACCACCTCCTTCTAGCTATCATTATCTCAATGCCTAACAATTGAATCTATAATCTTAATCGTTTTCTTTCTAATCCAATTCAATTGTCTAAAACTGTTCTTCCCGTTATGAACCTGTGTAATATTCCTGCTTCTCAAAAGTCAATAAATCCAAGTTTATGTCGGTTTTTTTTGTGAGCCTAAGATGCATTTACTCTCATTTGCTACTGATAATTATAACTTTGAAGCTCCTCTTGATATGATTTATTCTGATCTATGGGATCCTGCCCCAATTACTTCTTTTTATGGTTTTAGTTATTATATATCCTTCATTGATGCATATACTAGGTACACATGTATTTATTTGTTGCATACAAAATCTCAAGCTTTTAAGTTTCATTCAATTTAAAAATGAAATTGAAAGACATACTGGATTTAAAATTGAAGGTTTACATACTGATCATGGAATAGAATACTTATCTCAAGAGTTTAGTAATTTTCTGGTTAACAATGGCATTGTACATCGCTTCTCCTGCCCTTATATACACCAGCAAGATGGAAGGGCAGAAAGAAAACATAAGCATGTCACTGAAATGGGACTTGCCATGCTTGCCACTGCATCCTTACCATTATTACACTGGAATGATGTATTTTTAGCTGCAGCATATACTATAAATAGATTACCTTCCAAAATTGTTAATCACATGTCACCTTATCAATTACTACATAAACAAAAACCAGATTACAATTTTTTAAAAACATTTGGGTGTGCTTGTTATCCCTGCCTTAAGCCGTATAATTCTACAAAGTTTGCATATAAATCTTCTCTGTCAGTGTTTCTTGGTTATGCTCCACATCATAATGGGTATAATAAATGCTTAACTTCTAATGATAAAATTGTGATTTCAAGGCATGTTTTGTTTGATGAAACTAAATTTCCTTATCATGAATTATTCGAAGCAGATTCTCCATCTCCAACTTACAATCAATTTCCTCGTACTATTTTAACTTTTCCTCATTTCACTACTATATCATCTCATAACACAAGTCAAAATTCTACATCTACTGTAACACCTTAATATTTTTAAATCAAATTTAAGTCTTATTTAAATTATATTGATAGTTGATTTTTAAATCTTGCGATTTTTTTTAAATATAAAATATTTATAGAAAATAGTTTATATATATAAAAGTAGTTAATAACTAGTTTTTATTAAAATTGTTATTAGTTGAAAAATAAAGTGGAACTAGAAATACTAACATAAAAAATAGACATGCTAAAAAATAAAGGCATAAACAATAACAAATTTTACTCATATCAAATAATCATAAAAAAGAAATATCAAATCACAATTGCAATCACTCAATAAAGATAAAACAAGATATATAGAAAATTCTAATTCTCTTAATTTGTCTAAATATAACTAAAACAATCGTCTATTCTTCCTTCTTAAGATAAACGCTTAATGTTTTGTATCTACGTTCTTGATATCTTGTTCCTAACAGTGCACTTGTCTTTCCTCCTCAACCGAGCAGCGTATTACTTTGTACTGCATCGTTCCTAAAGATAGTACAGAAAGGAGGTGAGAAACAAAAGTTTCTCAATAGTTTTTCTATATAGTGTCATCGTATCCATCTCCAGCCACTTTGAATTTTAAAATAAAAATAATGATGATGTAATCTTGTTCAATTATTATTTTCAAAAGTTTTCGCTAGTCGGAGTGGTTTGACTTTTAGATGCTTCTCATTTACTTATGTTATAACACGTGACTCGTAACAAAATGCCTATAATGTTAAAAGATATAGAATGCAAACTCATAAACCCTGATTTGATGTTTTCGTAAGTCATAAAGCAAGGCAAAATAAATAAGAGAAGAATAATAACATTGACATAGATAAATCAAATAAAAAGAATCTTTGAATAAAATAAGAAAATTAAACAGAATCATATATAAATCAAATAGAGAAGATCTTTGGATAAAAGAGCGATCTTTGAGTGAAATAAGAAAAATAAACATAATCACAAATCAATTAAAAAGGATTCTTGAAGAAAAGAACGATCTTTGAATGAAATAATAAACATAATCATAAATCAAACAAAAAGATAAAAGAAGAACAATCATAATCGCATTTTTTATTGTACTATTAGTTACTTTTTTTCGTAACTTTTATGGAAGGTATTGAGTTCAAATCGGTATAAAAAGTGGGAATCTCCTTCCCTTATCGAAGGTTATTATCTCAAACGTTTTGTCGATCACTTTTCCTTATCAAAGAATTATCTCGATCGATCACCTTTTTTATCGAAGGATCATATCAATATCTTGTCTTTTAGGATCACCTTCCTTATTAAAAGATCATTCCTCATTTCAATTTACAATCAAAGTTGTTTAAACATATACGAAAAGAGAGTTATTTATTTTGGTTCGGGCACCCTCTGCTCCCTCCTTTTATGTGTGCAAGTTTGTTCTCTTAATTATTTTATTAATTTGTACTTAATTTGATTTAGATTTACATGTTTAGTTTCTTTTGCTTTTTTTTTTCCCCAGTTTTTTCTTATTATCACTGTTGCCAATGATGAATCCAAAAAATTTTAGTAGTGGGGGCAAAATTTATATAACGTGATAATAATTTTTATAATAAAAATAATATGTGTATCTAAAAAATTAAATATTAAATTATCTATTAACCATTATATATCTGTGTATAAATACATGTATTGTTTAACTTATTTTTAATATGTATTTTATATTTTAATATATATTTTATATAGATAATTATTTTTAATATACATATAACAAGATTATTGTTATGATTATATTTTGTTATTGTAAAATATGATTAGTTTTCAAAATATCTAATATACAAATTAAAACACTAAAATAGTAATTTAAATAATAATATATAATTTAAAATTATATTGTTTTAGGTTTTATATTTTTAAAAAATTAATTAATTTTCTCTTAACACTACCATCAAAATTTCTCTCTTTTCATATATATTACTAAACAATTATTTAAAAATTTACTTTCCAACACAATTAGAAGCCGACTCTTATTGATATTCATAGTTAAAAAAGTTCTCTCAATTAATACAGTTACTATGCAAAAATAAAGCTAATTTGAAAAGAAAATAAATAATATTCTTTTGAGTTAATTTTTAAAAAAGACACTAATTTCGTTTAAATCTGAGAATTGATCATTCTAACGAATATCTAATATAAAATTTTTAAATTAATGATTAAGTACCAAAAGTTGAGTAAAAATTATTGTGGGATCAAATTTAATAATATAATAAAAACAAATAAATATTATTATCATATACTACTAAAAAAATTCTAAATTATAGTGGGGGCACTTGCCCCCACACCACTACCCTTGGAAGTGTCCCTGGCTGCTGCCATTTGTTTTAGTTTGAATTTATTAAAGGGGAAAAATGTAAAAGGCAGGCGTGGGGTTTTGAGGCTGATGGAAAACGGCCATATTGGCATGGGATTGGTAGTTGGTACTTTGGCTACAGTTGAAGAAAGGGAATTTCTCCTAAAGACATTCATCAATATACTAGAAAAATTCGTCATTAGCAACACTAATTTTTACAAATATAAAATCCTTATAGGAAGACCATACAAGCTAAAAATAGCTCGATTAGGGACACTGACTAGATTCAACCAGCAACCTCTTTTAACCCCTTTACATTGGAAAAGTACAAAAAACACTTTTAGCGATGGCTCAACTTCTAGATAATCCATTAAAATTTCAAATGCTCTAACAAACGTCCAAGAGTTAGGATGTAACTGAGATGGTGTGCACTTAAACTACATCAATATCCTACGCTCAAACTCAGAAAACGAAAATTTCACCCCCAAATCAACGAAAACACAACTATATATGAAGAAATACTCGAACCCCTTACCACGGTCATAAACACGGTCAACGGCACTACAAGGCAAAAACCTAAGATTAATACCACTACCTTCCCTAACCCATGACGATACCGAGCCTAGCAAAGACACGCTCTGCTCATCATCGAAATCAGAAGTGTAAGCTTTCACCGACTCCACTACCTAGGAAAAAGGGTCGTTAGAGTCCCAAACCCAAACTTTCTCCACAATCTTATCTTTCTCATCATCAACCTCTTTTTTTCCCCTACCCCTAACAGCCATCCCCACCATAACCCGTTTTGCTTTCTCCATTTCACAAGCAAAAGGAAAAGCAGTAAAAAAAGAGACCAAGTCAAAGAAATGACTAACCTTTCTTACTCATCTTCAGCAAAACAAATCCAATATTGTAAAAACCTAACACAAAAATTCGAAGAGATAACTAAAAACTACCCACTATCCTACCACTTCCACTCAGCAAACCCGCAACAAACCCCATCTATTGATACAAAAGGGTGCACCACAAATCAATGGTTACTATCCACCACCGCTTCGTTACCCAATAAACATTAAATGCACCTGTCTTTTCCAAAAACACCTTCTCTTTCTTCCAAAGCAAAAAACCTTTCGAATCCAATTTAATCGCCAAAAAACATCAGCCAACCCTCATGTTTTTCAAAATTTGCAATAATCAAGTTGAGCTTGGGGGCTTCGACCACTTCTGATTCTGAGCTATGCCTTTGAAGCTCAACCTGTTATACCTCAGTTCTTCAAACAGGTTTAGCTTGGGGGCTATGATCCGTTACCAAAACTGACCTAACAGCTCGGAATCAAACGTCCGCAAATCCCTCTAAGTGAACCATCACCACAAATCCCAACTATCAAAGCACTAATAGAAGACTCCATCAAAGTAGCAGCAGAGATACGAATAATAAACCTGATACGAATAACAAATCTCACAACAACTCAATATATATACTAGTAAGCTACTAAGCTAGAAGTACGCAATTCATTCCATTTTACTTTGAATACTCTCACACTCATACTCACTTGAGCGTCGGAGTCCCTTTGCAGTGTAGAACCTATGCACAATTACTCAAGAGGGGGGGTGAATTGAGTATTGCAACAACAATGAATCTTTTTGCGGAAGTTAAAGACAATATACAAAAATGTTATTGTACTAGTATTTTTCCAAGAGCTTAACTCAATTGCTAAGCATTTATAAGGAGCTTTTACTTTCCAATAGACACCAACTCAAATAAATTGATCAAGCTTTTCACCAATCGGACTTAAGCCATTCCTTAAGTACTTACGAAGCTACTTTTCGATCACAATTTATTTGCTCAAAGATAAAAGACAATAATATAGAAGAGATGAGTTTAGAGAGATGCAAACGCTATTTATAGTGGTTCGGCACAATCCTTGTCCTACGTCCACTTTCTTTCTCAATCGCTATTGAGAAGTTCCACTATTGCCAAGCTTCAAGGTGCTCGCGCAAAACCTTTTACAATCCGAGTCCTTAGTTTCTAACACCTCACGGTATATGATCACCACTCGTATACTAACCCACTCCACTTAGAGACTCCTTCTCTAAGATTTGCCTTGAGTACTTAGTATACTTCTTTGGTATCCTCACCGACTATAGTGTTTATAACTCTTGACTCAACCTTGGAGATCACACTCCAATTTACAAAGTGTTACAAGAAAACAATTCTCAAAGAATTGTTGAGATGAAATGAGTACTCTCTAGAAGAGTGTATGATTACAAGTTTAGTACTATTGAACCAATTGATATTGCTCTCTCAAATTGTGTATTATAACACCTTAAAAATGTGTAGAATGAAAGAATATGAACAAGATAGTTTGCAAATACTCACATGTTTGAAATAAGGCTTTAATCCATCTATTTATAGACTTCCCAAACCTTAAAAACGTTTGGGAGTTAATGGGATGAAGCCGTTTTGTTAAAACTAGCCGTTTTTTTATGTTTTTGAATCATTTGCATCGATGCATAACACTTTGCATCGATGCAAATGTGTCTTTGAAGCTGAAATTTGAATTTTCAGCTAGGTTGCATCGATGCAAACATCTTTGCATCGATGCAACAAGTCGTTGCATGCTTTGCATCGATGCAAGATGAGTGTGCATCGATGCAAACCTTAAAGAATGGCTTAAAATCACTTCAAACTACTTAGGATTGATCTCAAACTTGTTGGAGTCAATTCCTATGCTTTTGTACCTTTGAAAACAAGTTTTTAAACCATTTGGCTAGCATCGAATTGCAAGATGTGCATCAAAACATTTTGTGAGTGTGTGTTGAGAGATTTAGCAATTGGTTCTTAACAAGAAGTTACCTAAGTCCTAAGACACTATACTTGTCTTCAAATGTTGTGGACTTGAGTTTCTTGTTGTTGTTGTGTTGCTTTCAACTCTTCATTCCTCAACGTTGAATGTTGGTTGATCTTTCAATATGCTTGTTCATTCAAGTTGTTTGTTGGTTTGTCTTTCATGTCGTTTGTTGGTTTGTCATTCATCAAAACCTATGAATACAAACTTCGCATACAAGCAACATGATTTACAATTTCCCCCTTTTTGATAATGACAAACCAATTTTGAGGATATGCATTTATAAATGATTTTGAAAGCAACAATAATGCACTTTGTTTTATAGAAAGCTTTGGAGAAGACTTCACAAAAAAAAAAATTTGCAGGAGTTCCCCCTAAATATGTGCATTTGTTCCCTTAATGGGCGTTTATCAAAGAAAACAATTTAGATATCAAAGTTTTTGCTTAGCGGAAGTCTTTTTGAAAACATTGTTTCGCAAACTTATTTCTTCTTTTCAAATCCTTAAACTTCTTCTTTTTCAAAAGTTTAAAATTTCAAATATCCTCAAACTTCTCTTCCCCCTTTTGACATTATCAAAAAGAAAGGATTTTGAAATGTGTCATAGAAGCATGCATAGAACAATGAAAATAGATATTTCCCCCTTTCAAAAGAATTTGATTTTCTCTTTTTATATATAAAAGAAGCATGCATAATTCCCCCTAAATAAGTGAAATATATTGAAGCATGCTCATTAACTTAAAATAGGGGTACCAAGCCTATTTTGAGTTGTTCACCAAATAAGCATACAAGCATTAGTTATTAAACAAAATTATGAAGAGCATATCAAAATATTAAAACCATAATAGAAATCCTTAGCTTACTAGTAGTTAGTTTAACAATTCATATAATGAAATAAACATAAAGCAATAAAAAGTGACTTGATGAAGAGGAGACAATCAATCTTGGTCTTCATCATCATCAGTGTCCTCTTCATATGGTAGGTGGATCCCGAAATGCTCATATAAGTCATCAATACGACGATCCAAGCGACCCGTGCGACGATCTACACAAGACACACGACGATTAAGTGCTTCAAGTTGCCTACCATGCTCTACGTCAATCCTTTGGATGTTTTGGTTGATGGATTGTAATTCTCTCATTATATCAACCAAGGAGGGTGGTTCTTGAGCTTGAGGTGCTTGTGGAGGAGCTTCCTCTTGAGGACCTTGTTCATCAACATTTCTTCTTCCCATTTTGTTGAGAATATGAGTGTTGATACAAGATTGAGGTGGTACTTCCTTGGTAATCTCATTTGATACATCAATACCAACATAATCAAAGACTTTAGACCATAGGCAAAGGAATCCTAATCCACCATTCCTATCCTTCATCTTGAGCCTAACCATATGTTGTATTATAAAGTATGGCCAATTAATCTTAATTCCATTCATCATAGCCCACATGACAATCAAATCTTCATCATTTACATTCGCATGCCCGGATATTCTAGGTTGCAATACATAGGTGACTAGATATAACAAAGTTCTATGTTCCGCACTCATTGAATTGCAACTAATTTTGGAATGAGCTCCTTGTACAAGATTGAACAAATGCATGGCATTGTCCTTTGAATAACCCCATTCATCAATTGGGGTTTTACCACCTTGAAACAAGTCACCTTGATTTGGCAGCTCCCAAATGGTGGCTAACTCATCACCATCTAGCCTATAATCCTTTCTTCCTATCTTGAAGAATAATGTGAAACTTGATTCATCTTCCTCATCAATCTCAATCATGAGTGTACTATAGGCTATGGCAACTAAATCCGGATAAAATTTACTCTTAATTTGAACAAAATCCATGAGACCTTGATGAACTAGAATAGCCTTAAGAGTATCAAAGTTATGAATGACAAGAAGGGTCGGATCCAAATACCTCGGAGGAATTTCCTTTCTTCCGGCGAGCCTTGCCTCATAGAATTGAAGATCTTCATTAGAAGCAAAGTACCTTGCCAAAGGATGATTATTTGGAGGTGGAACCACACTTGAAGAACCTTTTGACTTCTTGACGGTTCTCTTGATTCTAGGCATTGTGGATGATTTTGTTTTATGGGTTTTGTAGAGGAGAATGTGGGGACTTCAAATATGTAATTTGTTTGTAGTGGGTATCTAAGTTTTGTGATTTGTATGAAGCTATATGTGAGCTTGTTTTGGAGGTAATGGAGGTTTGGAGATGGAGATATGAGTTGTGAGGTTGAAGATGATGAAAAAAGGGGGGTTTTGTTGCACAAAAATGCCAAATTTACGTGTTTTTATGTAATTTGGTCTTGTTTGCATCGATGCAATGGGCTTTGCATCGATGCACATAGCACGTCGTGTGCTTTGCATCGATGCAAAGCTTGGTTGCATCGATGCAACATGCATCATTTTGCCCAAAATCACCAAATTTTCATCCTTTGGTGGTTCTTTCTTCAATCCTTTGAGTTCCATCATGTATATACTCATTTAAATTATTATAAACTTCAATTTGTTGATCCTCCATTGTTTATAATCTTCAAATTCTTCAATCTACCTCAAGATTGATCACTCATTCATCAACTCATAAACCTACAAAACAATGGCTAATTGGATATCTCCAATGCTTAAGTTAGTAAGAGATAAAATAGCAATATAAACACAATGAATTCAAACAAATCATATTAGATTAGAATCCAAGATACCAAGTTCATTTCGGATGTTAAAAAAACTTTCTTTACATAAAGGTTTAGTGAAGATGTCCGCTAGTTGTTTACTAGTTTCGACAAATTCAATAACCACATCACCCTTTTCAACATGGTCTCTTATGAAGTGATGTCTAATCTCAATATGCTTGGTTCTTGAATGTTGAACCGGATTCTTGGTTAAATTTATTGCACTAGTATTATCACATTTGATAGGAATGTGATCAAGCATGAGTCCATAGTCCACAAGTTGTTGTTTCATCCATAAAATTTGGGCGCAACAACTACCGGCGGCTACATACTCGGCTTCGGCGGTAGATAAGGCTACACTTACTTGTTTCTTGCTATGCCATGAAACAAGAGAGTTTCCTAGCAAGTGACAAGTGCCGCTAGTGCTTTTCCTATCCAATTTGCAACCGGCAAAATCGGAATCGGAATAACCAATCAAATCACAAGTGGATCCTTTCGGATACCACAATCCAACATTTAATGTTCCTATGAGATACTTCATAATCCTTTTCACCGCACTTAAGTGAGATTCCTTAGGATTAGCTTGGTATCTCGCACACATGCATACACTAAACATGATATCTGGCCTACTTGCCGTTAGATAAAGCAATGATCCTATCATGCCTCTATACTTCTTTACATCTATGTTTTTACCTTGTTCATCTTTGTCAAGGTAGCAAGTAGTGCTCATTGGTGTGTCCATTGCCTTAGCATTGTCCATTCCAAATCTTTTGAGCAATTCCTTGCAATATTTGGTTTGGCCAACGAAAGTTCCTTCTTTTCCTTGTTTGATTTGAAGACCAAGGAAGAAGTTGAGTTCGCCCATCATGGACATTTCAAATTCACTTTGCATGAGGTTTGAGAAAAACTTGCAAAGTGATTCGTTAGTTGAACCAAATATTATGTCATCGACGTAAACTTGTACCAGAAGGATATTTTTGTTTTCAATCATGATAAATAAAGTTGTATCAACCTTCCCTCTTCTAAAACCCTTTTCTATTAAAAACTTGCTCAAACGTTCATACCAAGCTCTTGGAGCTTGTTTAAGACCATAAAGAGCTTTCTTGAGTTTAAAAACATGATTAGGATTTTCATAATCCTCAAAACCGGGAGGTTGTTCAACATATACTTCTTCTTGAATGAAACCATTAAGAAAGGCACTCTTAACATCCATTTGATAAAGTTTGAAGTTATAAGAGGATGCAAAAGCAAGTAACATCCTAATAGCTTCTAATCTAGCTACGGGAGCATAAGTTTCGTCATAATCAATGCCTTCCTCTTGATTATAACCTTTAGCTACTAATCTAGCTTTGTTTCTAACAATTGTACCATTTTCATCGAGTTTATTTCTAAAAACCCATTTTGTTCCGACAATTGTTTGATTACTTGGTTTAGGCACCAATTCCCAAACGTCATTTCGTTTGAATTGGTTAAGCTCCTCTTGCATTGCCATAACCCAATGTTCATCATCAATTGCGGACTCAATGGTAGATGGTTCAATTTGAGAAACAAAAGCACTATATGTAAATAAATTTCTAAAAGAGGATCGAGTTGTTACCCCTTTCGAAACATTACCAATGACGTTGTCTAGAGGATGATCCTTTGAAGTACGCCAGTCCTTTGGAAGTGCATTTATTTGTGCTTGTGATGGTGCAATTTCTTCAACTTGAACATTATCCTTTGTTGTAGAGGCTTTATTTAAATCTTTTTCTTTGTCTTCACCATTCAAATTTAGTGAATCAAAGTTTTCTACATTTTCATCAAAATCTTTTCTAGCATAACAACGGTTAGTTTCATCAAAAGCGACATGAATACTTTCTTCCATAGTCATGATGCGTTTATTATATACTCTAAAAGCTTTGCTAGTTAAAGAGTAGCCTAAGAAGATTCCTTCATCAGCCTTAGCATCAAATTTGCCTAAGTTATCTTTTCCATTATTTAGAATAAAGCATTTACAGCCAAAGACGTGAAGGTGGGAAATATTTGGCTTTCTTCCTTTGTACAATTCGTACGGTGTTTTCTTAAGAATAGGTCGAATGATAATCCTATTCATAACATAACACGCGGTACTAACCGCATCCGCCCAAAAGTACTTAGGAATATTAGCCTCATTGAGCATAGTTCTCGCCATTTCTTCTAAATGACGATTTTTCCTTTCAACCACACCATTTTGTTGTGGTGTTCTAGGAGAGGAAAAATTATGCTCAATGCCATTTTCTTCACAAAAAGTTTCAAAAAGATTGTTTTCAAATTCTCCACCATGATCACTTCTAATAGATGATATATGCAAATTCTTTTCATTTTGAATAACTTTGGCTAATCTTTTGAATGCTCGAAATGCTTCACTCTTGTTTGCTAGAAACAAGGTCCATGTAAATCGAGAGTAATCATCAACAATAACTAAAGCATAGTAATTTCCACCGAAGCTCATAGTCCTGGAAGGACCAAATAAATCCATGTGCAAAAGTTGTAATGGCCTTGTTGTCGAAACAATGTTTTTAGATTTAAAAGAGGCCTTTACTTGTTTTCCCTTTTGACATGCGTCGCAAAGGATGTCTTTTTCAAAACGTAGCTTTGGTAAGCCAATTACTAACTCTTTAGAGACCAACTTGCTAAGATGGTCCATGTTAGCATGAGCTACTCTACGATGCCATAACCAAGTTTCATCATTTTTACTAACAAGGCATTTCACATCATTTGAGGAAACTTCATCTATATTAATCATGTATACATTGTCAACACGGTGTCCAATTAGCACAATTTCATTAGTGTCTTGCCTTTTTATTAAACAACATTTTGAGTCAAAGGTAACTAAGTTTCCTTTGTCACAAAGTTGGCTAACACTAATGAGATTATGTTTGAGACCTTTGACAAGTATAACATTATCTATGGAGGTAGAGGAATTTTTACCAACTTTTCCAACGCCGATTACTTTGCCGGTGTTGTTGTCTCCATAGATCACATTTCCTCCGTTTGTAGGCTCTATTGCGGTGAACTTTGATTCATCGCCGGTCATGTGTTTGGAGCATCCACTATCAACATACCAATTTGTATCCTTAGCTCCAACACGTACCTACAAAACAATTAAAATTGGGATTTAGGTACCCAAGTGAATTTGGGTCCTTGATGGTTAGTATGAGCATAATGCCCATAAGGTGCCCATCTCGTATCTTGACTACGAAAGTTTATATGTTTAATTCTAGTAAAGCATACGGGTGCTATATGACCTACTTTATTGCAATAATGACATATGACATTTGGATTATGCATCCTATGCATGTTTCTAAATGGTTGCCTAGGTTGTTTCCTAAATGCAACATCTTTTGATCTATATGCATTGTGATTATAATTTCTAAATGAAGCATGTTGAGGAGAATGTTTAAAGACTTCATTCCTTTTAGGCATGCTTGCCTTTTGGGCTTGCGGTTGCCTAATAGGAGTTTTAGTATTTTTAAATTTTCCTTTTTCAAAACCTAAACCTTCCTTATTATGAACATGCTTTTGATTTTTCAACATTTTATCTAAGTTCTTTGAAGATTCATTGAACTTAGCTAAAGTGTTCTTAAGATTTGTAATTTCATTTTCATGCATTTTACAAGATTTGTATGGATCACTACTTGTGCTACACTTATCTTTTCCAAGATTGATATTCTCATTTTTCAACATCTCATTTTGTTTTAAAAGATCCATATTCTTTTTCTTTAGGAGAGAATAATCTTGGGTAAGTTTTGTGTACACCTCAAGTAAGGCATCATATTCATCTTGTAAATTAAAAGAAGTGGAGTTGTCATTACTAACCTTTTCTTCGCTTGCCATTAAGCAAAGATTTGCAACCTCATCGTCATCGGAGTCGGATTCATCCTCGTTCTCCCATGATATGTATGCTTTCTCCTTCTTCTTAAATTTCTTGTTTTTGTCCTCCTTTTGAAGTTTTGGACAATTGGGTTTAATGTGTCCAACTTCTCCACACTCATAGCATTTTGGTACCTTTGTTTTGCTCTTGAAGTTTTTCTTCATTGCAAACTTATTGAATCTTTTTAATAAGAGTGCAAATTCTTCATCTCCTTCTTCTTCATTATCATCACTCTCTTCTTGTAGTGATGTTGTTTTAAGGGCGAGACTTTTCTTCTTGCTTTCTTCACCTTTTTGTCTATTTAGCATAGTCATCTCATAGGTGAGAAGATTACCTCGTAGTTGATCAAATGTAAGTTGATCATAGAGCCTTCCTTCCACAATAGCGTTTACTTTGGAGTTCCATTTTGGTGTAAGGCTTGTAAGCACTTTGGTCACAATTTGTTTATCATTGTATTTTGTGCCAAGCATGCTTAGGTTGTTGAAGATCTTGGAGAGTCTTTCAAGAGCTTCTTCAATGCTCTCTTCATCTTTCATTTTAAAATTTTCCCATTCATGAACCAACATAAATACCTTTGATTCTTTAACGTGGTCGGTTCCTTCGTAAGTGATTTGGAGTTTATCCCAAATCTCTTTAGCGGTTTCACATGTAGAGATCTTCATATAATCATGCTCGTTAAGTGCACAATGAATGAAGTTGATGGCTTTATCATTCATTGCCACTTTCTTCCAATCATCGTCATTATATTCACTTTCTCCTTTCGGTACTTGCTTTAAGACGGAGACTTCTCCTTCTTTAGCGCTTGTTGTCTTTGTTGGAATGTGATTTCCATTCTCAATCACTTTCCAAATTCTCACATCTTGAGAACGGATCCAAATTCTCATCTTATTTTTCCAATAAGAGTAAGTTGTTCCGCTAAAAAGAGGAGGTCTAGCGGTTGAGTTACCTTCACTAGTGTTGTTGTTGTTAAAGCTTGTGCTTGCCATGATCTTTTCCCTTAAACGGTTAAGTCTTTCAAAGGGTTAAGCTCTGATGCCACTTGTAGAACCTATGCACAATTACTCAAGAGGGGGGGGTGAATTGAGTATTGCAACAACAATGAATCTTTTTGCGGAAGTTAAAGACAATATACAAAAATGTTATTGTACTAGTATTTTTCCAAGAGCTTAACTCAATTGCTAAGCATTTATAAGGAGCTTTTACTTTCCAATAGACACCAACTCAAATAAATTGATCAAGCTTTTCACCAATCGGACTTAAGCCATTCCTTAAGTACTTACGAAGCTACTTTTCGATCACAATTTATTTGCTCAAAGATAAAAGACAATAATATAGAAGAGATGAGTTTAGAGAGATGCAAACGCTATTTATAGTGGTTCGGCACAATCCTTGTCCTACGTCCACTTTCTTTCTCAATCGCTATTGAGAAGTTCCACTATTGCCAAGCTTCAAGGTGCTCGCGCAAAACCTTTTACAATCCGAGTCCTTAGTTTCTAACACCTCACGGTATATGATCACCACTCGTATACTAACCCACTCCACTTAGAGACTCCTTCTCTAAGATTTGCCTTGAGTACTTAGTATACTTCTTTGGTATCCTCACCGACTATAGTGTTTATAACTCTTGACTCAACCTTGGAGATCACACTCCAATTTACAAAGTGTTACAAGAAAACAATTCTCAAAGAATTGTTGAGATGAAATGAGTACTCTCTAGAAGAGTGTATGATTACAAGTTTAGTACTATTGAACCAATTGATATTGCTCTCTCAAATTGTGTATTATAACACCTTAAAAATGTGTAGAATGAAAGAATATGAACAAGATAGTTTGCAAATACTCACATGTTTGAAATAAGGCTTTAATCCATCTATTTATAGACTTCCCAAACCTTAAAAACGTTTGGGAGTTAATGGGATGAAGCCGTTTTGTTAAAACTAGCCGTTTTTTTATGTTTTTGAATCATTTGCATCGATGCATAACACTTTGCATCGATGCAAATGTGTCTTTGAAGCTGAAATTTGAATTTTCAGCTAGGTTGCATCGATGCAAACATCTTTGCATCGATGCAACAAGTCGTTGCATGCTTTGCATCGATGCAAGATGAGTGTGCATCGATGCAAACCTTAAAGAATGGCTTAAAATCACTTCAAACTACTTAGGATTGATCTCAAACTTGTTGGAGTCAATTCCTATGCTTTTGTACCTTTGAAAACAAGTTTTTAAACCATTTGGCTAGCATCGAATTGCAAGATGTGCATCAAAACATTTTGTGAGTGTGTGTTGAGAGATTTAGCAATTGGTTCTTAACAAGAAGTTACCTAAGTCCTAAGACACTATACTTGTCTTCAAATGTTGTGGACTTGAGTTTCTTGTTGTTGTTGTGTTGCTTTCAACTCTTCATTCCTCAACGTTGAATGTTGGTTGATCTTTCAATATGCTTGTTCATTCAAGTTGTTTGTTGGTTTGTCTTTCATGTCGTTTGTTGGTTTGTCATTCATCAAAACCTATGAATACAAACTTCGCATACAAGCAACATGATTTACATGCAGGTGTCCGACGCCGCCGTCCTCACAAGGAGACGACGTTCCTCACTCCCATTCCAAGGAAAGCAAGTTCGAGCATCAGCGGAACGAGGTATACCTCGAAGGACGTTTATCCGCACAGGAACAAATCATATGACCAAGAACAATTTAGATTAAATTATAAAAAATTCATTTCTTAATATTATGATCACTATCACAATGATAAATCTCTAAATTTAATCAAGGATCTTATTATATTAATATTTTAGTATAATAACAATAACAAATTATTTGACACATGATTGATTGAATTGTGATCATACTAATTATTCCCAACAATTATGACCAATTTTTATCAACAAACATAGGGTAAAAAGTGAATATTGGTTTGACATGTTTAGATTGAGATCCCCATCAAGACGTTTTTGTTGCAATATGATTTAAAAGAACAATCGACTGAGGACAAAAAGCAAAGATGGAGACGAATTGGTTGGTAAAAATAAGTCAACCTATGAGGAAGGTAACCTTAAGAGTTAAAGTAATCAATTTGTAACCATGCATTTTAAACAGGAAAGTAAGAGTTGATGATCTCTATGTATGTTAAGAAAGGTTACCACAGATAACAATCATTGTTTATCAAGCAATTGGGTCTTTGCGTTGTTCTGAACAGAATTTGGAGACTTGAACATTCTCTACAAGTGGGAGAATGATGCAGATCAGTGAACAATGGTAAGTATGACGCAAAGAAGTAGCCAAATATTAGAGAGGACATTTGATTTTAAAAAAAAAAAAACTCGGATTTGGATCTATTAATGTTCAAATAAACATGAACTTGTCATATTCACATTTCCGCTAATGATTTGATTACTCATGAAATAAGGAGTGAAAAAGGATAAACAATCAAGGTAGAGATATGAACATGACAAAAAATCATGTTTGTTTTTAAACGTGCGATTGTCCAAATCCCACAAACTCATTAGGATTAAAAACAAATTGACCTTTTCACCACTGGACATTCGGGGTTCATTGCCACCAAGATATCTTTTCTTCGGGGTCAAATTAAAAACATCATGAAGGAACTCATTTTCCTAAATTGCCAAGGTAGATGATGAAAAAAATGGATAGGATAAGTAAACCTCTGGAGTTGTAAGCTTTTTGGAACAATTTAGGAACTTGCCAAAAGAAAGAAAGTTGCCATGAGTAAACACCAACCTGCATATGCTTGATGAATCCTCCCCCTAAAAAGTGCTTGAGATAGTTCAACTGCAAATATCTGAATGTAAGTAAGAAGAATTTTTCAAAGAAAAAATAAAGATAAATGTAAGTAAAAACCAGTATCATTTGGGATCAAGATGATGTTTGCAGTGAATCCCCACCAATCTTCTTTGAAATATTCAGGAGAGTCACCGTACTAGTATCACAAATTAGGATTGCTTACATTTTATTTTGCAATTCTCTCGTTGGTCAAAACTCAAAAGATAGTCCACATGAAAATCACATACATTTATAATGTATTCATGAATAATCGCAGTTTTCACAGTTTACACGATTTTTGAGTTCTGATTATTCAATTGAACTCTCTACGTTCACCGTATCATAAAAAAAATCTCATATCTTAAGTTGTTCAAGCTGTGATGTTGATGATTTGATGAACAAAAAGGGATTAAGAGAGGAGAAAAATAAATTCTTCTCATTATTAAAGAGAATAAAAAATCTCCTTAAAAAATATTTATTAAATTATTACATTTTATATACTATGCTATGTACTCTTTATGTACTTCTGTTACAAAAATTACGTTATACCTATTATTGATAAAAAAATCTAGGTATCTAAAAAATTTGTGCTTGTGCGCACGACTACTGATTACACGGTTGAATTAAAAAATAAAAAAAAATAAAATAGAATAACGGTTCCATCTTCCTTTTCTTCAGCTTCTTTAGACTTGAAGCGTCGCGGCGGCGCCTTCTTCCTTCGATGCCTTTGGCTTCGCGGTCCTCGTCTTCTCTCTCCTTAGAATGTGCTTCTTTACGCGCCGCCTTACGCGCCGCGCCGCCTTACCTTCCTATTTCCCAAGACGGATGCGAGACAACTCTTCCTCGACTTGGCGAATATGATTTTGGGTTTGAACTCCCGTTCAAGAAAAACAATAAATTGTAGCATTTAGAGATAAATTAATTGATATTCTACTAATTTTGTCATTTAATCTCATTTACAATAAGAGATACTAAAAATAAGAATTTTTGAATTTTTTGTATAATTACTAAAACTAATTAATAACTATTTTAGAGTTAATATATTTAACACTACATTAAAAAAAACAAACAATACATAATATATTACATTTTTATTAATTAAATTATTATAATTCAAATTAATTTTAACAAAATAATTTAAAATTATAATTTTAATCTTATCACGTGCATGAGACAGATTATTACACTTATAAATACATGTATTTGGTTATATTAACATTATATAATAGAGTAAAATTATTATAAAAAAATATTTTATAATAAATCTTATGTACTTTTTATGTACTTTTACTATAATTAATTATTATCAATATTAAACTAATAAAAAATAATTTAAGCAATACATTATTTTTATCTAAACTTATATATTTTGTCCACACTTTACTTAAAATCCACTCTTAAATAAATTTAAAATTAAGTGTGAATTTGAAAAGGATGCAAAAGGCTAAAGGGACGGGAGAAAAATGCTGCCTTGCTTTCAATTTGTTAAGTGTAGATTTTGTGTGATCTAAGTTTGGACATGTGTTAAGGTTTTTGGCAATCCTTAGTTGACTCTTAAATTGACCTACCTAGGATAACAAAAGAAAGATGACTGGAATAATTTGAAGAGAAATTTTTGGAACCAGCTATTTTTATTATTTTTATTTATTTATATATGCAAATTTAAAAAAATATAAATACAAATTGCATTGATTTTGGAACCAACTATTTTAATAAATTCATGCATACATACGATATAGAAAAAAATCATATGTAGAATAATATTATTAAAAATAGGAGTAACATTATTATTTTTCTAAAACATTCATGCTAGCCAATATCATCTAATACAGCTAGGTTTAGAACATCATCATCTAGCAGGTTATTTTCTCTCTTTATTTTTCATATATAATTAATTGGGCTTTATTTTCAGAAAATTAATTAATATGAATAATTTTTTTTAAAGAACCAAAATGTTTTTAAAGGAACCAACAAAGAACCAAAATGTTTTTTTTTTTTTGGGTTTACAAGGACCAAAATATTTATACCAATCTCATTTGAGGTTTAGAATACTTCAAAAATAAAATATATATGTAGCGCTTTTTTGGAGTTAAAAAAATAGTCCTTACGTAGGGCTAACAAATTTTTGTGAGTTTTCTTTTGAGTAAAAGGCCCATAAGGATGGAGAAAGTGCCACTCCTAGAGTGTATTGGGCTCTTCTTTTAGGTCTTTCTTCCCACAATATATTCTAATTCGATATGTTAAATATTAATCTATTGCAGATCTAAATTTTATTTAGAAATTTGTTAATAAGTGTTGTATACACATGACAAAATTTGAGCTCCTGACACTTGTTTAAACGGATCCTTTGACCAATCCAACTTAGTTTCTTTTTGGGTCTATTTAATGTCCATATTGATTAGTTGAATTTTTATTGAAGGCCCATAACTCCTAAGGTTGCAAGTAATGTTATCTTTAAATTAGTGTAAAAAAAAATGTTCTGAAATTATAGAGGACTACTGTTGTGATAAGATTGGATGTCAATTAATATAGGCGGTTGATATTTATTTCCAACACTGAATGAACTTGGAAATCAAACTTCATATGCCTATATATAGAGGCAATCTTAGGAATGTTATACACACAGTAATAAAACATTCCATTTTTTCTCTTATATAATATCCTTCTCTTTATATACTACCAATAAATTTTTTCTCTCTTTGATCTCTTTGTAATTTTAAATTATAATATTTATAATATTAGTAAAGAGATAAACTACTTATATTATAGTGATATAAGAGTATATTTATATTTTTCTATTTTATATTATTTTACAACACGTTATCAGCACGAGACTCTGATCAAATTTTTAGGAAGACTTAGGTAACAAATTTTTATTATGTCGAAGCTCTCTCATCTTGAATTCAATGCTCTTGATATACCTGGAAATAATTATTTATCATGGATACTAGATGCTAAAATCCATCTTGATTCAATGGATCTTGGAGATACCATTAAGGTGAAAATAATGCATCCCAGAAGGATAAAGCCAAAGTCATGATTTTTCTTCGTCGTCATCTTGACGAAAGATTGAAAAATGAATATCTCACATTAAAAGATCCTGCAGATCTTTGAAAAGACCTTGAAGAAAGGTACAATCATAAAAAAACGGTGATACTTCCTCAAGCTCGATATGAATGGACGCACTTGCGTCTACAAGATTTTAAATCTATAAATGAATATAATTCTGCAATGTTTCGAATTACCTCACGAATGAAATTATGTGGGGAAAAGATAACTGATCATGATATGTTGGAGAAAACTTTCTCAACCTTCCATGCCTCGAATGTGCTCCTACAGCAGCAGTATCGAGAAAAAGGGTTTAAAAAATATTCTGAGTTAACTTCTTGCCTTCTTGTTGCTGAACGCAACAATGAGTTGCTCTTGAAAAATCATGAAGCGCGCCCAACTGGCACCGCCCCATTTTCTGAAGTAAATGTGCCAAATTACCCCAGAAGAGGTAAATGGCAAGGTTTTAATAACAAGAAAAATTATGGAAGGAAAATGAATTATATTCAAAAGAGAGGATCTCACCAGAAGTGGGATAAAGAAAGAAATATCGGGCAAAATAAATCAACAGATGATAAGTGTTTCCGTTGTGGTGGAAAGGGCCATTGGTCACGTACCTGCCGTACCCCAAGGCACCTAGTCGATCTTTACCAGGCATCTTTGAAAAAGGACGACAAGGGAAAAGAATCGAATTTCGTTTCAAATGATGCTGAAAATTCCACCACTCATTATGATGTATCTGATTTCTTTGAGGATCCTGAAGGAAATATTGGTCATTTGATCAATGATGGAATAGTTTAATGTGTGAGATTGTTAAGTATTCATATAAATAAATAATGTAAAGAACTTATTGTTAGGTTTTATTTTCTATGTATTTAAGTTTCAAATATGATGAAGTATTAATGTTTATGAATTTTGAAATCATTAAATATGTCATGTTTTAAAATAAAGAGTGAACACCCAACTCGGTCCCTGTCCTTTTTTTGGATAGACATCACGGCCCTTGTCCAAAAAAAAAGGGACATATCGGTCCCTGTCCCATACTTTTGTGAGACATCCCGGTCCTTCCGTCATCTCCCCTGACCAAAACAGATGGAACTTGCCTACGTATCAGTTAATGTTGCTGAGTTGGAGGTTAATAATCTGTTAAGTTCCACGTGGCCATTAAGAAATGGACAGGGGTCGATTTGTCCCCCTTTGGAGACCTAAAACTACGTCGTTTTAGTGGTTCTCGCCACGTGCTATTAGGGAATGGTAAGGGGTCGTTCTGTCCCGCTGTAGAAATAAAAAACGACCTCGTTTTTAGTCTTCACTGAAATACAATGGTTTGAAAGTGATTCGACGCTGCTAATCTCTCACTCTTCTCCCAACCCAAATACAAACCCTAGGAGACCATGATTGGTAATGAAGAGCGTTGTTCATCATCAAACCCACGAAGTAGAGACGATTCAGGCTGGGACCTAAATTTTGGTGGGAGTGCTGGAGCTCCGAGGAAGAAGAAATGGGTTGCCTCAATTTGTTATTGTGGCTCTCATGCAATATTGTTCATGTCAGGGATGGTGAAGAATCCAGACAGATTATTCTTTCGCTGCCCAAAATTCAAGGTAGTTTTTGAGAGTTTAGCTAATTTTTTGTTTTCAATTTCTATTCCACAGATGATAACAAATGTTAAACTTTTTTGTAGACTGAAAAATGGCATTGCAACTTCTTTGCATGGCTAGATGATTATGTATCTTCATGTGGTGAGGATGCTAACAAGGCTGTCTCATTTGGGGCATCAAAGCAGAAGCAGAATCGATTGGAAGGCCATGGTTATGTGGTGGATAACAAAGTTAATGAGTTGGAGAAAATATTAATTGGTTTGGAGGATCAATTAGATTACTGTAGACTGAAAATGGGTGAAAGTAGATGTATTAGGTATGGGTTTGATTTGTTAGCATTTTTTAGTGGGGTTGTAATTGCAAGCTTGTTTAGAGCAAGTGTGTAGGAATTTGATAGCTGAATTTTGGTATTTCACTGAGTTGAGTTGTGAACAACACTTTTGATGATGAATGAAGTAGAAATTATTGTGTTGAATTTGTAAAATTTGAACCATAGCCTGTGATGAATATGTTAAATCTCATCCCTATATTGATAGATAATGGCATATATGTCATGACATAAATTTAACAAATATGCATGCTAGCTAAGTAGCACTAAGTATCTACAGTCAAAGAAAGATCCATGTTAATATATTGATAATTAAGGAACAGTATAGTTGTTGAAACAACTTAACACATAATATGCCATTCAAAATATGGGCAGTAACATGACCCTGAGTCAGATAACCAAAATATAGGGATCTCAACCAAAAGCCCTATACCTAAAACCAATAGTAGTAAGTAGCAAAACATAGAAGTTTTTTTTGAAGCAAAACATGTGTCCTAAAAGCTTGTAGCCAAGATACAAAACAACAACGAAAGGTACTCCAAGTTCACATCTTTTTTGGTTTCTACAGCGGGACAGAACGACCCCTTACCATTCCCTAATAGCACGTGGAGAAAACCACTAAAACGACATAGTTTTAGGTCTCCAAAGGGGGACAAATCGACTCCTGTCCATTTTCTAATGGCCACGTGGAACTTAACAGACTATTAACCTCCAACTCAGCAACGTTAACTGACACGTAGGCAAGTTCTGTCTGTTTTGGTCAGGGGAGATGACGGAAGGACCGGGATGTCTCACAAAAGTATGGGACAGGGACTGATACGTCCCTTTTTTTTGGACAAGGGCCGTGATGTCCATCGAGAAAAAGGACAGGGACCGGGTTGGGTGTTCACTCTAAAATAAAATTTTAGTATATGATATTATTTTATGTGCAGAATTTCTTAGAAAAATAATTCCAATCAAGTTTTCAATTTAACTGTGCATACTACTCATTTTATTATTATTTGTTTTTGAAGAGAATGGCAAGGATATGTAATGAAGATGTATGCCTTGCGGATAGTGCAAGTGCGCACACTATTCTCAAAAGTGATATATATTTTACCCATCTTGTGCCAAAAGAAGAATGTGTTAATACTATAATTGGCTCAGGCAATGTGATTGAAGGCTCCAGAAGAGCTATAATTTTTTTTCCCAGAGGAACAAAATTCATAATAAATAATGCACTGTTGTCTACCAAGTCTCGAAGAAACTTGTTGAGTTTTAAAGTTATTCGCCGAAATGGATATCATATTGAGACTATGAATGAGGAAAATCATGAGTATTTATGTATCACAACTCATGATTCAAATAAGAAAGTTATATTAGAAAAATTATCCTCACTTTTATCTGGGTTATATTATACCAAGATTAGTGCAATTGAATCACATGCCACTGTAAACCAGAAGTTTACTAGCCCAAATGAATTCATAACTTAGCACGACCGATTGGGTCATCCAGGAACAACCATGATGAGGAGAATTATTGAAAACTCCCATGGACATTCACTAAAGAACCAGAAGATTCTTAAATCTAGTGAATTTTGTTGTGCTGCATGTTCTCAGGAAAAGTTAATTTTAAGACCATCACCAGTAAAGATTGGATTTGAGTCCCCTGAATTTCTAGAAAGGATTCAAGGTGATATATGTGGACCTATTCATCCACCATGTGGATCTTTTAGATATTTTATGGTCCTAATAGACGCATTTTCGAGATAGTCACATGTGTGCTTATTATCTTCTCGCAACCTGGCGTTTGCGAGATTACTGGCTCAAATTATTCGATTAAAAGTACAATTTCTAGAAATTTCAATCAAAGCAATTCGTCTTGATAATGCTGGTGAATTTACTTCCCAAGCTTTTGATGCATATTGTATGGCTAATAGAATAAGTGTTGAACATCCAGTAGTTTATGTTCACACACAAAATGGGTTAGCAAAATCACTTATTAAACGCCTCCAATTAATTGCTAGACCCTTGCTTATGAGAACAAATCTCCCAACCTCGGTTTGGGGGCATGCTATTTTACATGCAGCAGCACTTATTCGTTTGAGGCCAACGAGTTACCATCAGTTCTCTCCTATGCAACTAGCATTTGGCCAGCAGCCAAATGTTTCCCATTTAAGAATATTCGGGTGTGCGATATATGTTCCCATTGCACCACCTAATCGCACCAAAATGGGACCCCAAAGAAAATCGGGGATATATGTTGGATATGATTCTCCCTCTATAGTAAGGTATCTTGAGATACAAACGGGAGATGTATTTAAAGCCCGGTTTGCGGATTGTCATTTTGATGAATCAAAATTTCTAACATTAGAGGGAGAGAATAAGCTTCCTGAAAAGGAACTTAATTGGAATGCATCATCGTTGATGCATTTAGATCCTCGATCAGGGCAATGTGAACTAGAAGTTCAAAAGATTATACATTTGCAAAGAATAGCAAATGAATTGCCTAATGCATTTTCCAATACAAAGAGAATAACCAAATCTTATATACCAGTGGAAAATGCCCCAATTCGAATTGATGTCCCAGTAGGACAAATAGCCACTGAAGCAAATACACGCCAGAAGTGTAGCAGGCCTGTCGGTTCCAAAGATAAAAATTCTCGAAAGAGAAAAGAGGTAAATAATATTCCTGTTAAAAAAGACATAGTAGAGACACCTGCAGTTGTCCAAAATTCTGATATAGTTTTAATGCCAGAAGACGTTCAGGTACCTAAAAATTGTGAAAATGACGAGATCTCGATAAATTATGTCTTTACAGAAAAGAAATGGGACCGAAATAAGATAATTGTCAATGAAATATTTGCATATAATGTGGCATTGAATATCATGCATGAAAGTAAGGATCTTGAGCCAAGATCAGTCGAAGAATGTCGACAAAGGAATGATTGGCCAAAATGGAAAGAAGCCATGAAGGCTGAGTTAGACTCACTTGCAAAACGTGAAGTCTTTGGACCTATAGTCCGTACACCAGAAGATGTAAAACCTGTTGAATACTGGTGGGTATTTGTGAGAAAACAAAATGAGAAAAATGAAGTTGTGCGCTATAAAGCCCAACTTGTGGCACAAGGTTTTTCACAAAGGCCCGGTATAGATTATGAAGAAACGTATTCCCCTGTAGTGGATGCGATAACATTGCGTTATTTGGTCAGTTTATCTGCATATTGTAAACTGCATATGCATTTAATGGATGTGGTAACAGCCTATTTGTACGGCTCATTAGATCGTGATATCTATATGAAAGTCCCTGAAGGGTTAAAGATGTCTAAACCATCCGATGAATATTCGCAAGGGTTATACTCAATCAAATTGTAAAGATCTCTATATGGTCTGAAGCAATCTGGACGAATGTGGTATAATCGTCTTACTGAGTATCTGGCCAAAAATGGATTCAAGAATGATGATATCTGTCTATGCGTTTTCATAAAGAAATCTGCATCTAGGTTCATTATAATTGCTGTGTACGTTGATGATTTAAATATCATTGGAACTCCTGAAGAGATTCCAACAATTATAAAAACTCTAAAAGAAGAGTTTGAGATGAAAGATCTTTGAAGAACTAAATTTTGTCTCGGCCTGCAGATCGAGCATATAAAAAATAGGATCTTTATTCATCAAACAACATATACAGAGAAAATCTTGAAGAGATTTTATATGGATAAGTCACATCCATTAAGTACTCCAATGATCGTAAGATCTTTGGATGTGAAAAAGGATCAATTTCGTCCTAAAGAAGAAAATGAAGATATCCTTGGTCTTGAAGTACCATATCTTAGTGCCATTGGAGTACTAATGTTCTTGCTAATAATACGCGACCTGACATATCATTCGCGGTGAATTTACTAGCAAGGTATATTTCCTCTCCAACCAGAAGACATTGGAGTGGAATCAAGCAAATCTTTCAATATCTTCATGGAACGGTTGATATGGGATTATTTTATCCCTATGGATCTAAGTCACAATTAGTTGGCTATACAGATGCTGGATACTTGTCTGGTCCACATAAAGGGAGATCTCAAACAGGATACCTATTCACATATGGTGGTACAGCCATATCATGGAGGTCCACGAAATAGACGATTGCTGCAACATTCTCTAATCATGCCGAAATACTAGCGATACATGAAGCTAGTCGCGAGTGTTTTTGGCTGAGGAGTTTGATTCAATATATTCTGTCATCACGTGGACTGATTGATCATAAGATAGCTCCAACTGTCTTGTTTGAAGATAATACAGCATGCATTGCTCAACTTAAGGGTGGATACATCAAAGGTGATAGAACAAAGCATATTTCTCCCAAATTCTTCTTCACTCATGATCTTCAAAATCAAGGGACAATTGATGTCCAACAGATCCGTTCAAGTGGCAATCTGGCAGATTTATTCACAAAGTCACTCCCAAAATCCTCCTTTGAAAGATTGGTACATGAGATTGGGATGCGCCAGTTTCGAGACATTAAATGATATTGACAAGAGGAGGAGACTGTACTTTTTTTTTCCTTGATCAGGTTTTTTTCCATTGAGTTTTTCTTGACAAGGTTTTTAATGAGGCAGTCCCCATCACTAGAGGATTTTGTACTCTTTTTCCTTCACTAAAATTTTTTTCCCATTGGATTTTTCTTTAGTAAGATTTTAACGAGGCAATAATTCTAAATGGGCATCCAAGAGGAAGTGTTGTGATAAGATTGGATGCCCATTAATATGGGCGGTTGATATTTATTTCCAACACTGAATGAACTTGGAAATCAAACTTCATATGCTTATATATAGAGGCAATCTTAGGAATGTTATACACACAGTAATAAAACATTCCATTCTCTCTCTTATATAATATCCTTCTCTTTATATACTGCCAATAAATTTTTTGTCTCTTTGGTCTCTTTGTAATTTTAAATTATAATATTTATAATATTAGTAAATAAATAAACTATTTATATTATAGTGATATAAGAGCATATTTATATTTTTCTATTTTATATTATTTTACAATACTACTACCTATATTTTAATTATTTTCTTAGAAAAGTGATAATGCTACTTTTTCTTATAAGATTTTTTTCAAATTACTCTTTATCTATTTATCATAGTGAAAAGAGAAATATTTATTATGAGGATACTTTCAATATAACATATAATAGAGAAGCGTGTTCTTAATAATTTTGTGTTATTACCTTAGGAAAATAAGAATTGATCGAGCGAGGACACTTGCATAGTGACATAGTGTGGTGTCCAGTTTATGGTTTTCTAGCCACTAATGGTTAATCATTTTTTTATTGAGTGAATACTCCATTCGGTCCCTAACAATTATTTTGAAAAGATAACAAGGCTCCCAAAAAAAATATTCAATTCGGTTCTTAATATTTTTGTTAGGACTGATTAGTTCCTATACAAAAAAAAAACAACCAGAATTTTTTTTGTACATAGGCCTCATTATCCTTTCAAGATAATTATCAGGAATCGGATTGAATTTTTTTTTATTAAAGACCTCATTGTATTTCGAAATAATTGTCAGGACTATTTTGAGTTTTATTCTTTTTTATTATATATTTTAGTACTCTTATATTACCAATAACCAAGGTGTTGTTATTGAACACAGCTAAAAACAAGGTGTTCTTTTGTCACCTAGAAAAAGCAAGTGTTTCTTTTACTAGGCCCATATATATATATATCCTTTTATGAAAACAAAAGTGATTTTGAACAAAAAGTAGTGATAAGGATCAATTTCAGAAACAAAAATTTTATTTAATATGACGTGGGTGTGACGAGATACTGCAAAGGAGAACAATAGTAGTGGCTATAGCCTTAATGGACCAAAGTTAACAGTGAATTATTTATATTTTAAGTTTGAGTATTTTCAAATTTAATTATGGAATTTATTTTCATGTATCAACACACTATTTAATGTAAAATAATGCTATATATTTAAGTTTTTTTATTAATTAAATTTAATTAAATTGATCTATTATAATAAAAATTAGTTATAGTTAATATTATTTAAAGTTTTATTATTTAACTTGATTAGACTTAATAGACTTAATTCGGTGAAGCTTTTTGAACAGGTGTTTATGCTTTTTAAAAGCACAAGTTCTTCATTTTTTGATTGGTAAATCAAAAAGATCACGTACTTTGTACTTGCAGTTTTTAAAAGATCGGAATATTTTTTAAAATATCTAAGGTAGAACTTTTTAAAATTGACTTGTGTTTTTTAAAATTTAAAAGTTTAATATAACCTCATATATTAACTAATTTTCAAATTTAACGGTTAAATTTATGTCTTTTATAGTATTTTTAAATTTTAAAAACTATTTTACTAAATATAATTATTGTTGTTTATGTTTATTAAAAATAATTTTAATTTGATTTACCAAAACCTTTTTTTAAAAGTAATCTTTTAAAATCTAACTTTATAAACTATTTTTAAAAATTAAAAATTTTGCCAAACTAAATTTTAGATGTGTAATATTTCTTTTTAATGTATTGTTATATTATAAAAATAGATAAATTTTAAATTTATTATTTAAAAAATTATTTAAATGTATGATGAATAATTTTGTAAGAATTTTTATACTATTAATTATATCAAAATCAAACTCTTTAATTGTGATTGCTCATAAATTTAATTTATCTAATCAGTCAATTGTATGCTTAAAAAAAATACTAAATAGTGAAAACCATATGTAAATATATATTGAAGATCATTTTGTTTAGATATCAAAGTTTTTATAAAAAATTGTGACGTTTGTAACACTATCTTTTTATGTGCAGTCTATATCTATAATTTATTTTCTTTTCTCCAAACAATATATAAATATAAAGTTAGTCTCTTTTCTCAAAACACTATATAAATATAGAGTAATTCACCTCTATAAACAAAACAATTTTAAAATTATCTGAATTTTCTAAAAACAAAAACATCACTTAGATATTTCATTCAATAATTTTATGTGAATCGAATTCATTGAATTTGAATATGATTAAATGGATTTAAGTGTGTCGCATAAAAAATTTATCTTTTAAAGTATCAAAAATGTCGCAATTAGCATCATGCTTATAACAGTTGGGTTAAATTGAACTCTAATCATAAACTAAATCTCGCTGAATATAAAATTAATAACTTAAAAAATCTAATATAGTCTACAACTTTTTTAGGTATCATTTCAAGTTCTCAAAATCTAACCAACTAACATATTATTACTTCTACACAGCGATTATATTTGTTACGGCCTGGCCCAAATATCGCGAGGGCCGACCCGACCCGAACGGTCGGGTGCGAGGCACTCATCCCCCGATCCGGACACGCGTCCTTGACAGCTCTCTACTACAGCTATCTTGGAAGCTTCGAGGAAGGTGGATCTGCCCTTGTGGGACCCACTTCTGACACAATATATAAGGGGAAGGTCATACCCCTCCCCCAAGGTACGTCACTAGCACATTTACACCTTTTCACCTTGACTGACTTGGGCGTTGGAGTGTCTTTGCAGGTGACACCCCCCTCTCCACCCGAAGAGCTCGTGATATCGGATACTCCACAAACCACACGCCAGGCCCTAAGAGCGACCGAACCTCACAATCAGCATCCACGATCCATCCCTGAACCGTCCGGTCTCCTGAAGAGCCGAACATTGGCGCCGTCTGTGGGGACTGAAAATGGATGCTATGCCAGGTGCGGCGGCCTCCGTGGCTTCCTCTCGGGGACGCACGAGGTCCCCCCCATGACAGTCTGAACCGTCCTCACGGTCCAGAGAACGATGCCCCTTTGGGGGAACTGGCAGCGGCAGCGCTAGGATAATGTAAGAACTGTGCCATAGGGTGCAGAACCTGGAGCGCCAGCTGGCCGACTAGGAACATCGTCAGTAAACCTCCGACCCAACCTACTCCCCATCTCCCGAGAGCCACGGAAGAACTTCTCAGAGAAGTCTCTTCCGGCGCACACCCACTCCAAGATCTGAATCTGAAAGTAGCCGGGAAGACGAAGAACGCCCGAGGAGACGGCATGACCCCTTGATATACGCCCGAACTAGATGGGCACGAGCCACTGAACGAGACCGGGAAAACGGTGGAGAAAGGGCGAGGAGAACTCGACAGCCCAGGACACGGGCCGCAGGGCAAGATCGAGAAAATGACAGAGAAAGGGCGAGGAGAACTCAATAACCTGTGATCATGGGCGTGACCCCTTTCTATCACTCTATCCTTGAGGTCCGGCTACCAAAGCATTTTGATAAGCCGACGGACATGGGGTACGATGGAACCCAAGACCCCCAGGAACATCTTACGGCCTTCGAGGCCAGAATGAACTTGGAGGGAGTAGGCGACGAAGTAAGGTGTCATGCGTTCTCGGTCACTCTGGTAGGGCCTGCAATACGGTGATTCAACAGCCTCCCGCAGGGCTCTGTTGCCAGGTTTTTGGATATTAGCCGCACTTTCCTGGCCCAATTTACTACCAGGATTGCAAAGGCAAAGCACTCGATCAACCTATTGAGAGTGACTCAGAGATCCGGCGAGCCGACCAGAAAATACCTAAATCGATTCAACGACGAGTGCTTGGAGATCGACGGGCTAACTGACTCGGTAGCCAGCCTATGTTTGACAAATGGACTTCTGAACGAGAACTTCAGAAAGCATCTCACCACGAAGCCGGTGTGGACGGTGCAGGAAATTCAAAGCATGGCCAGGGAGTTTATCAACGATGAAGAAGTCAGTCAAGTCGTGGCTGCTAATAAGAGACAGCCCTCCTACAATCAACCTCGGCAGCACGGGGGTGGAGAAAGGCAGAAGGAGCACGCCAGAGACGGCGGTCCGGGAAAGACATCCAGGCCGTTCCCTCGGATCGAAAAGTTCACCAATTACACCCCTTAACCGTCCCCATCGTAGAAGTTTATCAGCAGATAGCCGAGAAGGGAATTTTGTCGAAGCCCCAACCTCTGAAGGACCGAATTGGGGGGAACAAGAGCCTCTACTGTGATTATCATAAGGGCTATGGCCATAAGACGTAGGATTGCTTCGACCTCAAGGACGCGTTGGAACAAGCGATCTGAGATGGGAAACTGGCTGAGTTCTCCCACCTCATCGAGGAACCGAGGAGACGAGATCACGACCGTGAAGGAGAGGATAAGACCCGCTCAGTGAAGCGATGTCATGAGCCAGACGACAACAAACATGGCCTTACCGTAGTGAACGTGGTAACAGCAAGAAATGTGGCCCCAAGGTCTAAGTCGGCACACAAGAAGGACGCCAAGGTCCTAGCGGTTTCCTCATCTTCCGCGCAAAACTCCAAAAGGTTTCCACCTATCTCGTTCGGCTCGGAAGACCAATGGTTTGATGGGATCGCAGAAAGCCCTGCCATGGTCATAACGGCCAGAGTGGGAACCGGCCTCATCAAGCGGATCCTCGTAGACACCGGAGCCGACTCGAATATCATGTTCCGCAATGTGTTCGATGCCTTGGGTCTACGGGATGCCGACTTAAAGACTCACCAGCACGGTGTTGTAGAACTAGGTGACCACTTCATCAAGCCAGACAGGATAATCTCCCTGCCAATGTCCATAGGACTAGGACAGGAGCGAAGATCGATAATGGCTGAGTTCGTAGTTCTGCGAGACTCCACGGCCTACAACGTCATCCTAGGAAGGAAGACCATCAACGATCTCGGCGCACTGATCAGTACAAAGATGTTGGTAATGAAGTTCATCACTGACGGCGGATCCGTGGGATCCATAAAAGGAGACCTGGAAACGGCAGTCGCTTGCGACAATGCCAGTCTCCCATTAAGGAAGAAGTCCAAGGAAGCATCGAGAGTATTCCTTGCCGACCTGGACGCTAGAGTCGAGGACAAACCCAGACCTGAACCAGAGGGGAACTTAGAAAAATTCAGAGTTGGCGACACAGAGGAGAAGTTCACCTTCATAAACAGAAACCTCCCACACGACCTGAAGGAACCCCTAATGAAAATGATCAGGACTAACGGCGACCTGTTTGCTTGGACGCCAGCTGACATGCCGGGGATAGACCCCCAACTCATGTCACACCACTTGGCCGTCAAGCCGGAAGCCAAACCAGTGGCTCAGAGGAGAAGGAAGATGTCACAAGAAAGAGAGAAGGGGTAGCCAGGCAGACGGCCAGCCTCCTCGAAGCGGGATTTATCCGGGAGCTCGACTACTCGACTTGGCTGTCGAATGTAGTTCTAGTAAGAAAGCACAATGAAAAATGGAGGATATGTGTGGATTACTCTGATCTCAACAAAGCTTGCCCCAAGGACTGCTACCCCTTACCCAATATTGATGTGCTCGTCGACGTGGCGGCGGGATACCGGTATCTGAGCTTTATGGATGCTTATTTTGGCTACAATCAGATACTGATGGACCGGCCAGACGAGGAGAAGACAGCGTTCATAACGCCTGGAGGAACATACTGTTATATGGTAATGCCGTTCGGGCTGAAGAATGCAGGGGCCACCAACCAGAGGCTGATGAATAAGATATTCAGCGACCTCATAGGTAAAACGGTGGAAGTATACGTCGATGATGTCTTAGTAAAGACCACCCGACCTGATGACCTCGTAGTGGACCTGGAAAACGTATTCGCCTCCCTTCAACAACATGGCATGAGGCTCAACCCACTTAAGTGTGCCTTCGCCATGGAAGCAGAAAAGTTCTTGGGATTCATGATAACCCAAAGAGGGGTAGAGGCCAATCCGGAAAAATGTGAAGCAGTACTCCAGATGAAGAGCCCAGGGTGTGTCAAAGATGTCCAAAGGTTGACGGGGAGGCTCACCGCACTATCACGGTTCCTCGGAGCGTCGGCTGCTCGGTCGCTACCATTCTTCAACCTTATGAAAAAGGGGATAGCGTTTGAATGGACCCCGGCGTGTGAAGAAGCATTCAAGCATTTCAAAGAGATCCTCGCAACACCACCCGTTCTCGGGAAACCCAAGGCCGGAGAACCGCTCTACCTGTATTTAGCCATAACGGATGAAGCGATGGCGGCGGTTTTGGTACGGGAAGAAGAGAAGGTTCAGCAACCAATTTACTTCATGAGCAAAGCACTGCAAGGGACAGAATTGAGATACAGCAAACTAGAGAAGTTGGCACTTGCACTCCTAACCTCTTCCCGTAGATTACGACAATACTTCCAAGGTCACCAAGTGGTCGTGAGAACAGACCAGGGAATCCGCCAGATACTCTAGAAACCCGACCTAGCAGGAAGAATGATGACTTAGGCCATTGAGCTGTCCCAGTACGACTTGCAATATGAGCCCAGGCATGCGATTAAGGCGCAGACAATGGCCGATTTCTTAGTAGAAGTAACAGGGGACCCGGCCGAGAGAACGAGCATACGGTGGAGGCTCCATGTAGACGGGGCCTCCAACCAGACGTTCGGAGGTGCCGGGATCATCCTGGAGAGTTTCGTTGGAGTCGTATATGAACAGTCGATCAAGTTCGAGTTCCCAGTATCAAACAATCAAGCAGAGTACGAGGCCCTTCTGGGCGGTTTAATCTTAGCACGGGAAGTCGGAGCCACCAGGCTAGAAGTGTGCAGTGACTCGCAGGTCATCACTTCTCAGGTCAATGGGACCTACCAAGCCAGAGACTCCCTGTTGCAGAAGTATCTAGAGAAGGTCAAAGAATTGAGCAAACAATTCGAGGAGGTCACGATCCAACACGTTCCGAGAAAAAGGAACACACGGGCGGACCTCCTGTCCAAGCTAGCGAGCACCAAACCAGGGGCTGGCAACCGGTCTCTGATTCAGGGCTTGGTAAAGGAACCAGCAGTCACCCTCCACTTGACAAAGATAAATCCCTCCTGGATGGACTCGATAACCGACTTTCTAGAAAGCGGCAAGCTCCCTGACGACGAGAAGGTGGCCAAAACATTGAAAAGGGAGGCGGCCAAATACGCGACCATACAGGGGCAGTTGTTTAGAAAGGGACTCAGCCAACCTCTGTTGAAGTGCCTCCACCCCGACCAAACGGACTATGTGCTCAGAGAGGTCCACGAGGGGTGCTGCGGTCATCACATCGGAGGCAAGGCCCTGGCAAGAAAACTCGTTAGAGCCGGTTATTACTAGCCATCAATGATGAGGGACTCCGAAGAATTCGTAAGGAAATGCGTCAAGTGCCAGGAGAACGCCAGTTTCCATAAGGCGCCGGCTTCCGAGCTAAACCTGTTGACATCTTCCCGACCTTTCTTACAATGGGGAGTCGATCTCTTGGGACCCTTCCCGGTTAGTCCGGGACAAGTCAAATATCTCATAGTCGCCATCGACTATTAGACCAAGTGGATAGAGGCTAAGCTGCTAGCCAGCATATCGTCGTCCAATTGTCGAAAGTTTATGTGGAGACAGGTGATAACCCGATTCGGCATCCCGGAAGTCGTTATCTCTGATAACGGGACGCAGTTCACTGACAAGAAGTTCGTGGAGTTCCTCGCCGGTTTGGGTGTAAAGAAAAAGTTCTCATCCGTAGAACATCCTCAGATGAACGGCCAAATCGAGGCCGCAAACAAGGTCATCTTGCTGGGCCTCAAAAAAAGGCTCGATAACAAAAAGGGCGCATGGGATGACGAACTCGCATCAGTTCTTTGGTCTTACCGAACGACCGAGCAGTCGTCCACAGGAGAAACCCCTTTTCGCTTAACGTATGGAGTGGATGCTATGATACCCGTGGAGAACGGCGAGCCGAGCCCACGACTACTTCTGAAAGGAGTGGAGGAAGCTGTAGAAAAGGACCTAGTGGATGAGGCTAGAGAGATGACCCATTTGTCAGAGATAGAGCTAAAGCAAAGAATGGCCCTGCGTTAAAATACCAAAGTGCTCAGAAGAGAATTTGAACAAAACAACCTGGTCCTACGCCGCAACGACATCGGGCTGCCAACTAGAGGGGAAGGGAAGCTAGCGGCAAACTGAGAAGGCCCATACAGGGTCAAAGAAGTGATCGGCAAGGGCGCCTACAAATTGGAGAAGCTCGATGGCAGGGAAATCCTGAGAACCTGGAACGCAGGTAACTTAAGAAGATTTTACTCTTAATTCAAACACGCCGAGTAGGCGATTAAACGAGCTCAAATAATTTACTTTTGATAAGTACTTATTATTGAGATATACTAGTTTAACTGTCGATTAATGTTCACTTGTTAAATTCACTTTCCCCCTCTTATGCGTCCTGCGACAATGATGTTTCCACGAACACGGTACCCCGAGACTGATCACCCCGGGAACCAACTAAACAAACACGATAACAAATGGCTATAGCAATAGTAAAGCCACGACCTGGCTTCGTCAAATTACCACGCGACGGTAAACAAATGCAAGCGATAAGCCAATACCAACAAAACGGTAACAAAAATAAAACGAGAATGCGCTGCCGAGGAGGCGGAAAAAAGACAATAATTATAAGCTGGCCAAGCGGCTACCAAAATAGTTTAGACCACAATCTACAAAGTTCATCGAACCACGTGAAAAAGTTCTACAACAATTATTAACAAGGTGCAAGAGATCATTTCTTTGGCATATCGACAATCCTTCCATCTTTGATTGTTTTAAAAACGCCGATTGCCGATGTGTCGAAGTTAGGAGCCACGATTTTCACTTGAGCCTTAAGGGCCTCCTCAGTCATCAAGATCGCGCCTTTCCCCTGCTTCACGATCTCTTAGTGCTTCCTTTTAAACTCTTCAGCCTGGGCCTGAGCAGTCTTAGCCGACGAGACGACCTCATCACGTTCTTTCTCTAAAGCAACCACCCAGCCCTGCGCAGCATTGAGCTGACTCTCCAAAGTCATCTCGCGCTCGGTTAGCCAGAAAACGGTGGCAACAGAGATTTTCAGCTTTTCCTCGTCGGATGCAGCCTTCTCCTCAGCAGCTTTGAGTTTCTCCTCCGCCTGGGACAACTGCTCCCGAAGTGTTTCAACTTCAACCTTAAACCCATTATTGGCCTTAACAGCGGATTCCAGCTTCCTCCGCAATGACTGCATTCCCGATAGTTCAAACTCGTCCTTCCTTGCTATAGCAGCGCCACGAAGAAGAGAACAGTACATCCACCTAGCCTGCCCAGGGAGGTCGGAGCCGTCGAAATAGCCCTCCGTGCCGGGAAGCAACTGGGAATCTATAAAGTTCCCGGCATCGAAGTTCCTTTCTATCACGGTAAGGACTCCCTCTAGGCTGGAAGACGACCTTTTCCTCTTCGGGTTACTCACGATTTTCACGTCATCCTCCTCGAACTGTGGACTAGAGCTCGAGTCCCCGCCAGCACCGACGGCCTCTTCTCGGAGGGGAGAGATGCGAGCGCCACCAGAACCTTCGACCTGCGCCTTGGCAGCGTTTGGGGGAGGCATGGCTTGGTTCTCGTTATGTTTGGGCGAAGCCTCCTGGTTCTCGTCAGCCCGCTCCTCATCGCTGTCGCTGGCAAGGAAAGTGTTGAATAGGTTCTCAAGGCCAGTCATCTCGGTAGACATCCCCACTACAACAAAAGTAACGAAATCGGTTAGTCGTTAGATCAGCATGACAAAATCAAGGCAACAAGTAATGTAAGTACAAGATAAAGCTACTCACAAATATAATTTCTAGCGGCCTCCCGGTCACCCATAAGGAGATGGGGATTCACATAGTTTTTCTCAAGAACGGCCAACAACACGTCGGCAATCTTTTTGTCCACGTCGGACATCCTTTTATACGTCACCTTAATAAAGGTGTTGGACCCCGTCCCAAAACTCCAATACATCGGGATGAGGTGTTGCCCTTTCAACGACAACCAGAAGGGATAACGACCTTTGACTGGACGCACCTTGAAATACTTGTCCTTAAACCCATGATAAGAGTCCTCGAACAAGCCAAAAATCCTCCGACCCTGGGCAGATCGAAGGACATGAATTCCTTCCTTGCTTTCCCCTCTTTGGAAGGATTCGTAAGGTAAAACAGAAAGAGAAAAAGGTCGACGGACACCGGAAGCTCCAAATACTCACACACCATCTCGAAACAGCGGATGGAAGCCCAACTGTTCGGATGCAACTGCGACGGCGCCACGGAAATCCGACCAAGTAGCGCCATTTGAAAGGAAGAGAAAGGGAGGCGGACCCCCAATTGGGTGAACATCGCCTTGTAGAACCAAATTCAATCGGGAACTCGGGGGGGGGGAATGGAGGTTGAGTTCGTATAACCGTTCGTGGGGGGCGGGAACGAAGACATCGTAGTTAGCCTCCTCGTCAGTCCCACCGCATAAGTATTCAGCTTGATGGAACTCTGTGAGCTCCGCCTCACCCATCTTATTTGGGGAGTCCTTCACATCGAAGGTCACCCAAGCATACCGGTCGTAACCCACGTTTGAGGTGGAGGCTCGCGAGACGATACGAGGCATACCTACAATGGGGGCACCACTCGGTTAGTCTACGAGGTCGGGAGTTCGAAAAAGGCCTAGAAACTACATTTAGCCTACTCAATAATTGAAATCAAGCATGGTTGAGGCAAATTCTAAGTAAAAGCCTAAAAAACCAATGCCCTGGAATGGTAACCCCCCTAGTGCACATACCTAACACTAATGCTATCCAGCATGCAAATCTGAGCAAAAGAACAGTATCCCTATAGGAGCGTTGATAATAAGGAAAATTGAACATAAAACAGAGAGCGAAGGATTAATGCTTACCTGGATTAGTTGTGATGGCTGAAAGGAAAGCAAGAAAGGGTTGATGCAGAAGGATGCAGGGATAGCAGCAGGAAATCCAAGAGAGAAAAAGATGGGAGTAGAAAGCAAGGAAATGAAATGAAAACGAAAACTGTTTATGGAGTTAAGAAATGGACGTAGGAAGCGCGAAAGGTGAAGGGTAAAGGAGTCTTTACTCGCGGGGTTTGAAACAACCCATTATGAGCATTAAATGCTCGACGCAAAGAATGAGGCGACGAAAGGTTATCCCTAGCAACGAACAGACACGCGCGCAGGAGGCACGTTCTCTCCACGAGCGGCCGACCTGGCGACGACACGCGACAGGACATAACGCGCCACCAATGGCGCCCACGACCATTGCTGTCGCGCTGGGGGCACTGTTACGGCCTGACCCAAATATCGCGCGGGCCGACCCGACCCACGGACCACCCGACCCGAACGGTTGGGTGCGGCACTCATCCCCCGACCCGGACACGCGTCCTTGATAGCTCTCTACTACAGCTGTCTTGGGAAGCTTCGAGGAAGGTGGGTCTGCCCTTGTGAGACCCACTTCTGAGACAATATATAAGGGGAGGGTCCTACCCCTCCCCCAAGGTACGTCACTAGCACATTTACACCTTTTCACCTGTACACTTAACTGACTTGGGCGTCGGAGTGTCTTTGTAAGTGACACCCCCCTCTCCACCCGAAGAGCTCGTGATATCGGATACTCCACAAACAACGCGCCAGGCCCTAAGAGCGACCGAAGCTCACAATCAGCATCCACGATCCGTCCCCGAACCGTCCGGTCTCCCGAAGAGCCGAACAATATTGTAAAAATTAATTTTCTAATTCCTAATTAACGACCTTAAACAACTACTACAAAAAGCATGTTAACATTACTAGCATGACTAAATTATGCATGGATGACACTAGCAATATACACGACTTCATCTAACCGATACAGATGATTCAGATCGTCCTCTATGTGTACAGATTTGAATTACCTGCGGATTTTTCTCCAAGATTTGGAGGGGGTGGTGAGGTGGGAATGTTGGTTTCTAAATCGAATGAATTGAATTCGAATTGTATATATAGGCACACATAGATAAATCGACCCTATTTGATTCGATTTACTAAAGACAATGAATGCTAGTAAATCGAAACTATTACATTCGATTTACTATTGGCTCTAAATCGATACCGTTTGATTCGATTTACTATGGGTAAAATTTAAATATATATCAGTTCATTGTAAATCAAATTCGACCAATTCAATTCACTATGAAGGAGGTTAAATCGAGTCTTTTTCATTTGATTTAGTAATAGATGTGATTATCAAGTAATTCGAATTTTATAGATTAGATTTACTACTAAAACCCCTAATTCGAATTTATTGAATTCGATTTACATAGAAATGTAAATGGAGACGACTACATAACATTTTTAGATTTAGGGAATTAAGGTAATTTTAAAATTGTTTTGATTTATAGAAGTGATTTACCCATAAATATACATAAATTTAATTCGAATCATGTTACATATTTAAAACAAAATTACTAACAAATTAGTTATTTATATAGAATATACATTAAAATATAAAATAAATATTAAAATCAATTAAACAAGACATATATATACATACAAATATAAAATAATTTATATGATTACTGATTTTTAGTGAGCACCTAATATTTTTATCCATATATATATATATATATATATATATATATATATATATATATGATTCTAGATGCTTCATTTGTCATTATTATCTGTCCGATGAGTTGTTTATGCACACACTCATCACTCACACCCTAAAAGTGCTTCAATTTAAGTGTGGCCTAACTTCATTTCTTCTTTCTATCCACTTTGTTGCCCTTTAAAACTTTGAATGTTGCTCACCAAATTTTAGTTAGGATCATACAACATGATGAGTATCCACTCACAAAAATTCTCAATCTCAAGAACTTTGTACAGTCTCTTATTGTTAATGTGCCTTCTTTCTATTATCCACACATCAGCACTACACAACACAAAAAACAAAGGCCACAGAAACAAAAGTGTTGCCAAATCAGTTCCAATTGTAGCAGCAACATCTCCAATTTCTCCACCTCTAGTGTTTGCAGATCAAAGGCTTCAATTAGTGTATCCTTTTTCTTAATTTATTCTTTTTTATTTAAAAGAAAAGTATACTTTTTATTCTTAAAGTTTGGTAAAAATTTTAAAAATATCCTTAAATTTTATTTTGTTTTAATTTTGTCCCAAAAGTTTTCGATTTGAATCAAATATACTTTCAACGGCTAAATTTTCAAAAAATTTAAGACTAATCTAACAATAATACATAAAAATTATGCTTGATTTACTTATACACGTTAAGTCTCTTACACACAACTTTTTTCTTCTTCTTCTTTTTTTTTTTTTAAACATCACAGTCTATTATGTCTATATCTATTACTAATTCATTAATTTGATTCAATATGAGTTCATTTATTATATAAGAATTCAATTGTAATCACTAATTGTTCCATTTATTAAAAATGAAATTAAAAGACATACTGGACTTAAAATTAAAGGTTTACATACTGATCATGGAAGAGAGTACTTAATGGCATTGTACATGGCTTCTCTTGCTCTTATACACACCAGTAAAATGGAAGGACAGAGAGAAAACATAAGCATGTCACTGAAATGGGACTCGCCAAGCTTTCCACTGCATCCTTACCATTATTACACTGGGATGATGCATTTTTAGCTGCAGCATATACTATAAACAGATTACCTTCCAAAGTTGTTAATCACATGTCACCTTATCAATTACTACATAAACAAAAACCAAATTACAATTTTTTAAAAACATTTGGGTGTGCTTGTTATCCTTGCCTTAAGCCGTATAATTCTACAAAGCTTGCATATAAATATTCTATAATGTTTCTTGGTTATGCTCCACATCATAAAGGGTATAATATATAAATGCTTAACTTCTAATGATAAAATTTTGATTTCAAGGCATGTTTTGTTTGATGAAACTAAATTTCCTTATCATGAATTATTCAAAGCAGATTCTCCATCTCCAACTTACAATCAA
Organism: Arachis hypogaea; assembly: GCF_003086295.3. NCBI lineage: Eukaryota > Viridiplantae > Streptophyta > Magnoliopsida > Fabales > Fabaceae > Arachis > Arachis hypogaea. The sequence goes on along the minus strand of NC_092041.1, from coordinate 116,731,311 downwards.
TTTTCTCATACTGTTTTAACTTTTCCTAATTTTACTACTATATCATCTCATAATACAAGTCAAAATTCTACACCTACTGCTACCTCAACAAATGAGATAAGGGATCCTAACACTTAACCTACCTCATTTACACATAATTTGCCTTTTTCTATAATAGGAACAAAAAGGTGCAAGCTATGATAGGAACAAAACTTGATGGAGTAACATTGGTCAATGAGATTCATCAAAGCTCAAATGAAATTCCCATTATATCCGTAACATCAAGTTCAGAAATAAGACAAATTCCATTGCCAAGCTTCATACAAATAGTTTATGACATTACCTTGAACTTACAATGTATTGCAGTCATCATATGTGAATTCAATTGGAGAAAAGTGACAGCATTTTATGAACATGACAATGGATTCACCTCTTATGATTCAGATATATTAACAAAACTCTTATAATCTCTTAGCCATGTTAATTCTGATTGAAAACTATGTAGCTTTTCCTTCAATGGACCCCCCTTTAGATCCAAAAACAGCTATAGAACATGAATTTAAGAAGCTAAAGAGCAAGAGCTATAACAGGGTTTTCTTGATTCTACAATCGTCATTAGAGTTTGCAACTATTCTATTCGAGAAAGCGAATCAGATGGGATTGATGGAAAAAGGGTGAGTGTGGATCATCACAGATGACATTGCTAGCCATCTTGATTCAATGGATTATTCATCTGTTACCTTCAATATGCAAGGTGTTATTGGAATATCCTGAAGAAGAAACAGAAAATCCCTATCCAAGTCTCTCTGCTCTTAGAGCTTATGATGCCATTTGTATCATTGCACATGCTATAAGAAAATCACAATCACAAGGAAACTTTTCTATGGAAGAGTTCTCAAAGAATGTTGTAGCTACAAATCATGAGGGTCTAAGTGGTAAAATAAGCTTCAAAGATGGAAAATTGTTGGAACCATCAACGTTTAAGATTGTCAATGTTATTGGAAGAAGTTACAATGAGTTAGCATATTGGTCACCGGAATCCGGTTTCTCAGAGAACCTTGTCAACCAAATTAGTCCTTCTTCTACTTCTGATTTGGCCTCTGGTAGAGTTCTTGTGAATGTGAGTTATGATCAGAGGCTGAATCAAATACATATCACTGGTTTCTCAATACATATCTTTGAAGCAGTTATCAAGCATTTACCTTATCAGCTTCCTTATGATTTGGTGCCATTTTATGGATCCTACGATGACATAGTGGTACAAGTGAACAATAAGGTACAATCTTCACTAGTTCACTCCATAGTAATATAGGAAGAAAAATTTTATAGAATGACAAATTTTGTCTGATTTGTTTATCCAATTGTTGAGTTGTTTCTGGGTTCAAGACATATGGAATAACCCACCAATTTAATTATCAAGTTAGGCTGGATATATTGCATCCTTTGGTGCAACATTTTCATTTATAATGTTTTAAAAAGTATAATTGAAACATATTTAAAATATTAAAAATAAACTTAAAATAAATTAAATATGAATAATATTTTTAAAATTTTTAAAAAAATTTAGGAATAAAAATTATACTTTATCTTATAAAATTTTCATTCAAGTCCTGTTTTAAATGTCTCAAAATTAAATTTCTATCCAATTCAACAAGTTCCTTTTATTTTAAAAATTTTACAATCAAGTCCTTATATCATATACTTGTTGGTGAACACTATGGTAGCGTTTGTTTTGAGGTACTGAGACAGAGACTGAGAGACTGAGACTCAGTATCATGTTTGTTAGTTTAGAGACTGATACTAAAATTTCTGTCTCTGTCCCTAAAATTTCAATACCTCCAAAAAGTAGGGACACAGGGGACTAAAATTTTTAGAGATGGAGACTGAAACTTTAATAACATTTTATACGTAAAATATCCTCATTTCAATTAATTAATTCCAATTTTACCCTTTGTACAAATTAAATTAGAGTTTCATTCTTGTTTCAATTTCTGTTTCCCATTTTGCACCAAACATCTCTGTCTCTTAGTCTCTGTCTCTCAATGGATGGCCCCGCATGAGTACATGTAACTTCCTTAAATTTCTTTTAAAAAATAAGAGAAAAGGACAAATAGGTTCTGACCTTTTGTCCCACGGACATTTTCGTCCCTAACCATTGAAAAATACTTTTAAGACTCTGACCTTCACAAAATTTGGACGGATCAGTCCCTTCGTCCAAATGCCTCCGTCAGGGACTGATCCGTCCAAATTTTGTGAAGGTCAGGAATTTAAAAGTATTTTTCAATGGTCAGAAACAAAAATGTCCGCAAAATAAAAGGTTAGGAACCTATTTGTCCGTTACTCAAAAAATAATTAACCTAATTCATATCTTCTCACAAACATTTATAATACCAAAAAACACAATCTTTAGCATTATATTGTAACTCATATCCAAGCATGGTTTCCAAAATAGTGAAATACAACTAAAGGCCCTATTCATGATGATAATAAGCTAAGGTAGGAAAGTAGGAAACTAATGATTAATTAGGTCTTTAAATTCACTTAACATATCAAAGCTAATAAAGTAATTTAAACTTCAAAATCAGATAACAAAACCAAACAAGATGCTAAATAGTAGGTGGATATTATTTGGCCTGAAGTTGCACCCTTCTCTTATATTCAGCAGGATCCTGCATTTCAAAGCAACATTGTTAAACATTCTCTTTTTAAAAGTGGAATTTAATTTTAGGGAAAAATTTTAGGTTCATCGAGTTGAACCGAATGCATCATCGTACACTAAAGTAACCTAATGATAAACATTTGACCAGGCTCAAATCTATTCGATTAAATTACTTTAGTACACAATGCACTAAACTCAACTCGTCGCAACATAACATTGATGCAGAAGAAGAACCTTGACGAAAAGTTGGTTAGGTTTGAAATGTGCAGCATCAGCAGTATTAGATTGGTTGAGCAGATCCTGAATTCCCAAAAGGATTTGCGTCATTGTAATGGATGGTTTCCGACCCTTAAATTAAAAATGCATATTAAATGTTTAAGAATAAGGAAAAAGAAGCATAATCCAAACTAAGTCTATGTTATAACACTTAACATTAACATAATGTGCACATATTCTTGTAGACTTACATCACTAAGGTTGATAAGCACACTTCTCCACTAGAAAAGACATGAGGATGGCAAAACCCTTTTGGAAATTTGCATATCGGAGGTCTAATTGGGTAATTCTCACAAAATTGAAGAGTGATGGAATAGTCTCCTCCCTCCCAATCTGTCTGAATTTTGACAACAATATCAAAATTGGCAACACCAGCTAGTGTAATAAGGCTTTATTGTTATTGTTGTTGTTTTGTATTACAAGTATTTCTTGAGAGATAATTCCGTAACAAGATAGCTAAGTAACAATATTGCACAATTAGAAAACATTAATATTTCACCAAAAACAATAAGCATAAGAGATCATTTCAATACACAAAGGTAATCTCACAAGAATCGAATCAAACATCAAACATTAATAAAACATGAAACATGAACAAGATTAAGGCCAGTAACTAACACTTACTTCTTCCTTGCCAGGAATAAAGCATTTCCAGCACATCAAATTCACAGGCCCATCTGGTTTTGTTTTTGGCATTGCATGAATCCCCGTCAAAGGAAGAAATGATTAGAATCAGAAATAGTAGTAACATGAAATTATTCTACATTATGGATGATTCTTCCTCCACGATTTTCGCTCTTCCGCGAGTCGACCGTGGGCAGTTCCACCACCTGGCATTGAAATTATTCTACAAGACTACAAGATTGATTCTGGCTGGATTCAATTCCTACGCTCAAATTTGATCATCTTATTGATATATATAAATATGACACACACAAAAAATAAATAAATAAATAATAAAATCCTTTATAATTTACTTGACACCATTTTAATTCAAGTAATGCTAAATAGCACATTAATCCGAATGCAACTAAAAAAAATAACATTGGATACCAAATTAAAAAATAAAAAAAAAAGTCTTTTTATTTTCTAAAAAAACAGGGAGATCACCCCTTTTTACCACCTTTTTTAAGATTAAAAAACCAAACACTAATTACCAATTACCTCTTCTGTGAATATTGGAGTTACTACTCAGTCCCAACAAAATTATCCAAATCAAACTCAACTTGCAAGCTAAAATCATCAAGAAAAGGTCAACTAAGGGTTTTGAAACTTAGAAACACCATCTTTTGGAAAATAAAATAGTAAAATTTACCTTGTTTGGACTCTGATTTTTCTTTTCTCAAACAAAAATAAATACAAACTAAATCAAAAAGCGGCTAAAAAATTTTAATATGGAACAAAAAAGAGGTGAATTTTTGCTAAAAATTGAGCTTTTTCATGTATATACAGGTGGATGGATGTTGAAGATACAGCAGGCGCACAGGCAGGTTACTGACTTAGCATGCACGCAACGTGATGGACACGTGTCCCAATCTGGAGCAACACGCACCCTGCGTGTTGTCCACGTTGCGAACATTAAGCCAGCACACACCCTGCATGTCGACCATGTGTCAAATGCTGGTTGGATGGCATTGCAACACGTAATTTGTGAGGTGAGTCCTCTGCCTATAAAAATCGAAGCTCATTACCATTTTACTGCATTACGAGAGAGGTGTTTTTCTGCTCTGTTGGTGTGATGGAGGGCACCACAAATATAGTGGTTTACCACAATAGTGAGGTTATACGAAATACATATGAAGGGAGGTGAGATTTGTGTGAGTACATTTTTGTTTGTGAATCTGTGCATTATAACGTTCGCAGTATGGGCTCTGTCACAGCATAGAGAATGATATTTTAAAAAGGATAAGCAACATTCTCTACGGGAATCCGATTGTCATATTTAGTGGCCTGATACAGTTTGAGATTAAGTTTACAGGACAAAAAATTCCTATTAGCATGACACAGGATAACCGAAATACCAAGAATGATTAATTTTATTTATTTTTATTTCATTTATTCATTTTAACAAATACCAAAAAAATAAATTAATAACTTGTTGCAACAGAAAATAAAATAAATAATAATTACACAAAATTCAATGTTATTATTCATATTATATTATTTATTAATTTCAATAATTACATCATTTTAATAACTACAAGATAAAATGAAGTAAAATGAATATTAAAACACAATATAAATATAATTATGTATAATTCGAAAGCAAAGTATATTTTTTATATTTAGATTATTAATTTAATAGATACCAACTAGAATAAATAATAGTGTCCTAACAAAAAATAAAATAAATAATAATTACATAAAATTCAAATTCTTATGTATTCATATTTATATTATTTATCTATTTTAATAATTAAAACTAAAATAACATAATAACATTATATCAGAAAAATAAAAAATAATATTATATATAACAAAAATATAACATATTATACTATAATAATTAACAGAAATATAAAATATTGTATTAAAATAAAAAATAAAAAAATAATATTAAAAATTTATACATGCTAACAATAGAAAAACAAAAAAACAATATTTGAAAAATCACAAATTATTACTAATTATATTACTCATTTATATTGACAGAAATCATAGTACAACTAAATATTATAAATAATCAAATAAACAGTAATAAATTACTATTAATATTAACCAAATAAATACTAACAGATTAACAGAAAATAATAAATTTATATAATTAAGATGTCCCAAATAATTGATAACATAATCTTCCGCAGATGTATAATTACATACCATTTTAGACTTACTAATCTCACTCTCAACTAAAACTAACTTACTCTCAATTACACCACAAAATCTACCTCTCTACACATTTATAACTCTAATCCTTGCCTCATCCTCTCCAAACTCTCCAAAATCCAAGACACTCCAGCAATGAAATGAACTTCAACGAAGCCACTACACTCTCCAAACCTTTGCACCAACCTCCCCTTTTATACCCACCAACCTCCCCTTTTAAATCGTTGCACCAAGTTCAAAACGTTAATGAAGCCTCTTTCTATTGTATGCGCTGTCTCCTGCATGCAGACATTCACGAAAACCACTCAATAGGCACTCTGCGTGCTGTCACGTGGTACTTCCGTGTCTGGAGACATTGATCACGACACATCGGGAATCATCGAAAAACATGTATCAGCACCCTGCGTGTTGTTATGTAGTTCTCACATGATAAATTTCTGTTGCGAATCTCTATTAAAGTTGTCTCAAAAATCGATGCTAAATTTCTGCAAAAGTACCACTCTTCTTGCGTGTTGGACGAAGAAATGATACATGACAATTTTCTGTTGAAAATTTTTGATAAAACTGTTTCGAATTTTTAGAAAAATAACACAGAACGTGAGTGTTGTGTTAATATTTTTGGGATATTTATTTTCTAAGTAATTCAAACATCAATATTCAACAAAAATATCACTTTTTTTTTTCATATTTAAAATAATTTCTGTCAAGAAGCACGGTAGCTAAATAAGAAAAGTTCTATGGTGCTTATCGCAAAAACAAGCATGACAATATACTGACCTTATGTGTCAGTCACGGAAGATTGAAGGCAATTTCTTTTTAAATAAAAAAAATAAATTAAAGGAAAACTTTCTAAGTAAGTCAATGAGACATACATCACCTCAATTTTGTTAGAATTGATGCATCTATGGCATCATTATAGAATAAAAAATAGGATAAATTATTAGTTATATTTGAGTAAAAACTAAAACTAAAATAATTTTACTCATAAAAATATAAATTAATTTTATATTTATTAAAATATTTAATTATTATATTAATTTTATAATTTTATTAAATTTGTAATTATGTTATTATAATTTTTTAATTAAATTTTTATATTATTTTTAATTTTATAATTAAATTTTTATTATTGTAAAAATATTAAAATTAAGGAAATAATTTTTTACAAGTTAAAAATACTTACAATTAAAAATCTAATTAAATTTTTAAATACATATTTTTTAAAAAAATATTCTATTATTTTTTATATTTTTAACACGAAAAGAAATAATTATAAAGAAAATAACTAATATTACATAAATTAATAAATCTCGCCTAAATAACCTATTTTAATAAATAAAATATTTAATTTATTTATTTAAAAAAGTGTTTCCAGAATTCGTATTATTATGATACACTATTATTTTAATTAAAAAAGTAAAATTTATTAAAAGTTATATTAATATAATAAAATTATTAAAATAATATAATAAATAATTATTTTTTTACTAAAAAATCCTGTATATAGACGTGATAGACATATTTTAAAATTTGAGATTTTTTTTGTTATAATTTAATATTTTTTTTCGTTTAAAAAATGGGTTAAATTGAAAATTTTATGATGGATCTGATGTATAGTTTGTTTAGAATATTTTTCTTTAATTTAAAAAAAATTTTCAATCTTATTTTTGTGATAAGTATTAAACCAACCTTCATCAGCTCAACATAATAATAACATAAAAGATATTCAAGTCTAAATTTAATATTTTTTTCTATTTTTCTTGCTCATGCTTTTTTTTCCTTTGTTCTAAAATATGTGACTCACCTTTTCATTTAATAGTTGTCATATGGATTTAGTGAACTGTGCATTTTTTTATATATATATATACATCATTTATAATCATTAATCAACAATGAGAATACAATACACATTTCTGCATTCTTTTTGTTCTTGTTAGTAAGCACTAGGGTGTTCATGGTCGGGTGAAATTGGATTTGTTCTGATCTAAACTCGACCATAAATATACACGGAGTCTATTTTTTAGATCCTAATCTGATTCTAAACTCGATGAAACTTAAATTTTTTGGGCCACAACTATACTGAGTCTAAACCGTGTGAAAATAGGATCTTTAAAGTTTTAATAATAATTTATAAAAAAACTTATTTATGATACATTTATTTATAAAAAAAAAACTTGTTACTGAAAAGTTGATATCCATATTTCAACTAGAATTTGTCCATAAATTTTAATTTGATGTTTTTTTTATCTATTTTCTAATTCAATAAGTTTGATTAAAAATAAAACAATAAGTTTATAATTAATATAACATAATATTAAAATTAATTTAAAACATATATATATTTTTCTAGTTTTTTAAAGGTGCACATGAGTTGGGTGAAGCCGAATTTATATCGACCCGAATCCGATACAAAATAATGATCGAATTTTGTTGTGAGATTCTTACCCGATCTTAAACCAGTAAAATCACACTAAATTAGTTTCTGAGTGTTCCAATCAGGCAGAAACATTTGCACCTCTAGTAAGCACGTAGAACTTCCCGCTAAATAAACGTAAGCCACGCAGCTATATTGTCTTCAATCTTGTTCATTCCTCTCGCTTTTTTTGGTGAGAGCACGTAGCTATATTGGTGTGTTTTCAGACGTAGAGAGCTACAGAGGAAAGTGCAGGAAACTCAAATATCTGTTGAAGAGAGGAGGAGACGATGAGGAATTTGGAGAGGAGAGAAACAAAGTATATGCGGCTTCAGAGATGTAAAGTTGGAGTTGATGATTTTGAGCAATTAACAGTAATTGGTAAAGGTGCTTTTGGTGAGGTACATAATAAATATTTTAGATAGTTATATTATAAACTTTAGATTCCTTCATATATAGTATCTAATAATTTGTTAGGATGACTTAATTTTGTTTTGTTAACAGTTAAAGATTTTTGCAGTCATCCAATCATGCTTTACCATTTAATAGAAGTGTTTGACTCTAATTGTTTTAAAAGGAGATGAAATAATGAATATGATTTGTCAATAGTACAAATGCATCAAATTTAATCTCTTATTATAAATCTAGTTCCTTTGTGTTATGTTCTTAACTTTCTTTGAAAAATGTAGGTGAGGCTCCGTGAAGAAGTTGAAGAAGTCAGAAATGCTTAGCCGCGGACAGGTATTGCAGTGAAGTAAAATTCATAAATCATCAATTTTTTTTCATGATTTCCTCTGGCAGAGTTTGAGAGGTCATGCCAATAATGCTACTTTTATCCAAATCCAAACTTATGCAAGATATCAGTGTTGGTACTTGGAATATATTATTCATTTGAGGTTGTGCTTTGTGTGTTGGATGTCCTTTCTTTTTAAAAAAAAAATTTCAGTGCAAATAGATAAAATATTGTCATTACTTGTTACAGTTCATTGGACCTTTGGAATCAATTTATACGTTTCCATTCAAATTTAGGTTGAACATGTTCGATCAGAGAGGAACTTACTGGCAGAGGTTGACAGTAGATGCATAGTAAAACTCCATTACTTGTTCCAAGATGCAGATTTCTTATATCTCATCATGGAATATTTACCTGGTGGTGACATTATGACATTGTTGATGGATGTTGCTCGTTTCTGCATTGCTGAAAGAATTCTCACTATTCACTCAATGCATCAGTACAACTACGTCCACAGGTATGGCTATTGTGAAATTGTCCAAAGTTTAGGATAATCTATTTTGGAAACAAAATTTGTGCTTAGCCTTGGTGCACAAGCACATCATTTTGCGTTTGGTAAATTAAAAAGTCTAAGTGCTTGTGCTTGCGGCTTTTAAAAGTTAGGGGTGCTTTTGAAAGTACTTAAGACCCGTTTGGGAAACTCTAGAAGTAGATTTTTTTAACTTTTGACTTATGAAAAGTAGTAGTATTAATGTCTGGTGCAATTTTCAAAACCAAATTGTAACTTTTTAAGAAGCTATTTTGGAACTTATAGAGAAGTTTAAAAAAATGACTTCTCTCATAATACTTCTACTTTTCATTACATTTCTATAAAATAAGCACTTTTAGAGTTAAAAATCAAAACACAAAATAACTTATTTATAAATTACTTTTAACAGAGTCATTCATTGTTTAAGTTATTTTATCAAAAGGAGCTTAATTAAGTTGGTTACCCAAACTGGACGCGGGAGCTTTTTAAATTTAGCTTGTGCTTATTAAATTTTATTTATTCTAATGTATTCTTCTTGTAGGGACATAAAACCAAATAACCTGATATTGGATAAAAATGGCCATTTGAAGCTTTTGGACTTTGGATTATGTAACCCTCTTGATGATAAGTATTCAAGTATATTGGAAAATGAAGATTTTACCAGTCAAGAATCAACTAGTGAAACTGATGGATACTCTGGGTCCCCTTGGTTGATGCCTAAAGGAACAATAAATACAGCAGTGGAAACGTAATCGGCGAACACTCGTATGCCTTCCCCCCAAGGCCCCAACACACACATTTTAAGTTCCCTAGTTTGTATTGTTAGACCACCGGTTCACCGGTTTTCCGGTCGAACCGGTCATCCGGTTCTGATAACAATCTCCAAATATAAGCTGGTGCGTTCTCCATTTTCATACCTCTCGCAACTTTTGGTGAGAACACGGATCAAGCAACTTCTCTCTTCCGAGCCTACAAACTTTCTCTCGAAAGTTGTTTTCACCTTCATTTCAATTCAATATGTCTCCCTGCCACTTATGTCCGCATTGTCCGAAGAGATGTCGGCATTGTGTGAAGGCCCATTTCAATTCTAAACTGCTTGAGAGTTTAATGAACCAAGACCTTGGTGCTTGTCTTAAACCATAGAGGGACTTATCTAATTTACATACCTGATCTTTAGAACCTTGATGAAAACCTGGGGCGTATCTCATGTAAACAATTTCACTTAGATCCCCATTAAGAAACGCATTATTAAAATCAAACTGTCTGATTTTCCATTTACAAGTTAAGTCAATAGATAAAACAACTCTAATTGTAGTAGGTTTAATAATTGGAGCAAAGACTTGATGAAAGTCAATGCCTTCTATTTGGTGATTTCCTTTAGCTACAAGCCTAGCTTTGTACTTAAGGATATCACCATTTGGATGTCTTTTAATCACAAAAATCCACCTGCAACCTATAACCTTTGCATTTGGATTTGGTGTGACAATTGTCCATGTGTTGGTTTTGTATAAGGCTTGTAGCTCTTCTTGCATAGCCTTTAGCCAATGAGGAGATTTGAGTGCAGCAGCAACTGTGGTTGGTGTATTGTTGACAAGATCAGTGACAATTGAGTGTAGCACTTTTGGTTTTGTAATCCCGGACTTAGATTTAGTCTGCATTGGATGTACATTAGTAATCTGAGTTGTAACAGGTTAATTGCCAATAGGAATATCAGTGTTTGAAATAGGAATGCAATCATTATGTTAGTAGGCATGGGGGGTGCATTAGAGTCAGAATCTGCAACGACAGTAGTTTGGTTAGTAGAAAAAGGCAAATTATGTGTAAATGAGGTAGGTGAAGTGTTAGCATCCCTTATCTCATTTGTTGAGGTAGCAGTAGGTGTAGAATTTTGACTTGTATCATGAGATGATATAGTAGTGGAACGAGGAAAAGTTAAAACAGTATGAGGAAATTGATTGTAAGTTGGAGATGGAGAATCTGCTTTGAATAATTCATGATAAGAAAACTTAGTTTCATCAAACAAAACATGCCTTGAAATCAAAATTTTATCATTAGAAGTTAAGCATTTATACCCTTTATGATGTGGAGCATAACCAAGAAACACTGACATAGAAGATTTATATGCAGACTTTGTAGAATTATACGGCTTAAGGCAAGGATAACAAGCACACCCAAATTTTTTAAAAAATTGTAATCTGGTTTTTGTTTATGTAGTAATTGATAAGGTGACATGTGATTAACAACTTTGGAAAGTAATCTGTTTATAGTATATGCTGCAGCTAAAAATGCATCATCCCAGTGTAATAATATGGTAAGGATGCAGTGGCAAGCATGGCAAGTCCCATTTCAGTGACATGCCTAATGTTTTTACGCTGCCCTTCCATTTCGGTGTGTATAAGGGCAGGAGAAGCGATGTACAATGCCATTGTTAACCAGAAAATTACTAAACAAAACAAAAAGGATGAAAATTGTGGAGGAATGTTAAGGGAAGAGATTAGTAATGTGTGTGATAAGTTAACTAGAATTAGTTTGAATCTGTTTGAATTAGTTATAATTCTGTTAAGAAGAATTTAGATTTCTATCAATTAGTTACGCTGATGCATTTTTGGTTTTTCTAAAGCTAGATCAGACCCCTCCCTCTTTATAAAACACAGTGGTAAGCTTCTTCTCTATATTCTTGTGTATGTTGATGACATACTAATTACTGGGATGATGCTATTGAATCTACAATCATTGACTTGAATAAAATCTTTTCACTCACAGATTTAGGGGAGTTTAGTTATTTTCTTGGCATTGAAGCCACTAAACTCCCATCTGGTGCCTTCCACCTATCTCATCAAACTATGTTACTGAATTACTAAGAAAAGCAGGAATGGATAATTCAAAAGGAGTACCAACTCCTATGGTTACCAATTTGAAGCTTACAAGTCAGGGAAGTGATAAATTTGATAACGCTTCCCTCTATAGATCTGTTGTAGGTTCATTGCAATATGCAACCTTAACAAGACCTGAAATTTCATATTCTGTGAATAAAGTAAGTCAGTATACGCAGAAACCTTTACTTTCACATTGGAATTGTGTGAAACGGATCATGAGATACCTGGCTGGCAGTATCGATCAAGGTTTAACATTTCACCCTTGTTCTGACTTAGAGATTTTTGCTTTTTCAGATTCTGACTGGGGCTCTGACATTGATGATAGACGATCCACTTGTGGCTACTGCGTTTACCTTGGAGCAAATCTGGTATCTTGGTCGAGTCGCAAACAAGCTTCTGTGAGCAGGTCAAGCACGGAGTCAGAGTATCAAGGCCTTGCTGCTGCAGATTCACAGATTATTTGGATTCAAAATCTACTCACTGAGCTTCATGTGAACACTACCATCACTCCAACATTGTATTGCGACAACATCAGTGCAGTATTGTTGGCAGCAAACCCAATTCTACACGGCCGCACTAAACATTTTGAGCTCGATCTCCACTTCGTGCGGAAAAGAGTGAACCAGAAGAAACTATATGTTGTCCATATCAATTCCAAGGACCAAGTAGCAGGCATTTTAACTAAGCCCCTTTCTTCATCTATATTCCTCCATTTTCGGGTCAATCTCAAAAGTTACTCCTCGTATAACTATGAGTTTGAGGGGGAGTGATACAGTATATAGCAGTTGTGATAAAGAATCTGATCAGAAAAATGTAGTTATTAGTACTAAGAGTCGTGTAATTGCCATAGGACTGAGATGATATACTACTAATTCATACATACATGCATTTATTTATTTACAATGTGTATTAACACTTCCAATATAACAATACTTCATTTTCAGCACACGCCTTAAGGAACACGAGAAAGTAAACACCCCAAGAATCTTGCATCACTTCATAAAAAACTTTTAATCTTGGAATCAGTCTTCGTTTTGCAGAGATAAATGTTGGAAAATGCCATGTGGCATGAGATTTGAGCAGAAAGGTTCCACATCATTTCTTAACCTGAAAATTTCCATGCTAAGCTAGCTTGCATATATACTTAAGAATTCTAGTTGCTGAAATAAATCCATGCATGAAATCAGGTAAAAGATGATTAATATAGAATGAAAAATTCTTAAACAGGAACATCAAATTTATTTTCAAATGCAGACATAACTGCTTTGTCTTATGTTGATGTTTTTAATTTAGTTATGAAGATTGAGAGCTTTAAGTAGTCCAATAGATATAAATTTTCATCGGGTAACTTTGATTTTTCCTAAGGTTATGTTTATAAAATACATAGCGATGGGTTTGGAAAATTCCAAATTATTATGATGATCAAACATTATTAAAATAATTAAATAGCAAAATTATTAAGTTGGTGATTTCATTATATTGTTTAATAATTTTGTTATTATGCAGATTTTTGTTGGGTCAAAAATCACATCAAGCCCAATGTAATATTCAGCCTGGTACAAATATTCTATATGACATGAAGCTGAAATATTTATTTGATTAGCAAGATAATTGGGCCAGCAAGATAATGACAATTGAACCAGGATATTTTTTTGTGTGATTCTTTCTCTTTTCTACCCATTTTTGTTTCTGTTGCATAGGAGATAAAATCGAAAAATATCTCCTGACTAGTTACGAGACAAAAAAAACCTCTTAACTAGTTAAGAGATAAAAAGAAGAAAAATCTTTTGAAGTTATATCTACGGACAAAAAGTGACACTCAGCAAAAAGGGCTAAGATTCAACCCCCTTCTCTTAGCCACTGATTACCATCACAAAGATATGGAGTGTCACATAATTTCATATCAAGGAATGTTAGAAGAGTTGGAAACTGATATAATTAAATCAAACAAAGGTAGAATGATTGCTCTAGAGAACAATCCCAAATTTACAAGATTAATGATATGTTTCCCAATGTTAAAGTTCTTTATAACAATTTCATAGTATGCTTTTCTATAGTGCAATCTCTTAGCTTAGCTACTTATTAAGACTGAACAACAACACCAGAGATCTTAATTAGGATTCACTCATTAAATAATATATTTCGAAATAAGTTAATATCTAATGATTTTACAAACTTACATTGTTCTTCTCTGTCTCTGCAGGTGTGCTATGATCTTGGGCACCAGATTCTTGTTCAAGTTCTCTGTAATAACTCATACTCTAATTAGAGGTATAGACAATAGTAATATAGTCCTCCTAAGATTTGGCCATCAATTTAGTTCATCAATGTTTATAATAAACATCTAGTTCTCTTTCTCCAACTTATAACCAAACATGATTTTGATAGTAAATTGATGGTTATTTTATCAAAGAAGGACTAACTCAATCCAAAAGTGGAGAACTTATACGCCGTGTAACTTGTACAGCACGGCCTTTTATGTGTTCAGTTTATGTTCATTCGCCTGGCTTGGGTGTTCTAAACATGGATTTGGTTCCGCTAAATGCATGGTGTGCTTTAGAGATAAATTATATTATTTAATCATGGATGAGAAAATCAACAGTTTTCTGATTTAATAAGATTAAAAAAAACTAGATTTATAACCACTCATATAATCTAAAACTGTTGATTTTCTTATCAATGGTTAGCTGCACTTTATTCTCTAAGGAGCCAAATCCTGTGAAATAACTTTATTTCAGGAGTCACTTTTAGATATTCCCTTATAATTTGCCCAATTTTTGGTGAATAACTACCATCACTCTCCCACTTGATTACTTTCTTGCAACAGCACTAGTTAACCCTTAAAAGGTCAGGAGTAAACACCAACCTGCGTATGCTTGATGAATCCTCCCCCTAAGAAGTGCTTGAGATAGTTCAACTGCAAATATCTGAATGTCAGCTTGCTAATACGTAAAAAGAATTTTCAAAGAAAAGTAAAGATGAATGCAAGTAAAAACCTGTATCATTTGGTCAAAATTCAAAAGATAAATTTATTCATGAATAATCGCAGTTTTTACAGTTTACACGACTTTTGAGTTCTGATTACTCAGTTAAATAAAAAAATATATTTGCGGATTACACAGACTTTGACTATAATATTATACAGTTGAATAAAAAAAAATTCTTCAGCTTTGCGTACTTCTTAGCGGCCAGAATGTTTCTCGACCTCCGTCTCCATAGGATGTGCTTCTTTAGGTTCTGCTTTGGCCTGTTGATGTTTTTTTCGTGCTTCGTTAAGTTTCTCTTTCTCAAAGCAAATTCAATATAACTGCTCTTCGACTTGAAGTTTTTCTTGCTTCAAGTCCAAATTCCATTGTCGTGCGCTCCACACAAGGACTGATAAACTCTTTCATCGTTATAGACACATTCTCTGTCCAAGAGTTTTAAAATCCTAGTTGCAGAGAAAACATTAGTAACTCTCTTCTTGACTTGTATTTTTAGTTATTAAATTCTTTCTCTAACACAGATTTTAAATTAAGTTGTAAAAAGATGTTTAATTATAAATTTATGGTGAAATTAAATTTTATGATAATTAACTAATTAGTTTTCATTTTACTAATAAATTATTTTCATAAAAATTATTGTTAATTTTTTAAAATTATTCTATAAATAAATTATTTTTTTAAGATAATAAAATGACTTGTCTATAAATTATAATTTTACTATAATACAAACTTTTGTGTTTTTACTGAAAAATTAGAATTTATTTTCAATAAAATAAAAGTATGTAATCAAATTCTTATGTCTATGTAATTATTTAAAAGGTATTTTTTTTATTTGATTAATAAATACTTAATTATAATAGGTATTACAATATAATAATATATAATTTAATAATAATAATGTAAAAAGTTCATTCAAATTATTAAATATATATCATTTGAATATATATCATTTGATATGTAACATAAACGTTTTGATCCGCTTCACCAGTTTTATATTGATCCATAAATAATAATTTGGTCTCCTTAAATAATTGAACATAATATTATTAATTTTGTTTAAACCAATATTTTTTTAGATTGTTCAGAATAAAATCGACCCAAAAATAAAGAGAAAAAGAACAACTAATGAAACTATCTATTTTGACATTGTTATAGACAAAATCCAATCAAATAAAAAGGATCCAATCATACAATTAAACTACCATTATATCATGACAATAAACTAAAATACCACCAACTAAAGAGACATACAATAAATATGAAAGAGATCATGCTAAAATTTTAACTATGCTCATGCTATTAACCAATCCACATTATATCATAATTTAGGGGTGAGCATAGTTGTCAGAATCAAATCGGTGATCGAACCGGTCAGATCACTGAATTACGGGGTCATTGGTTCAAACGGTAGATCACTGGTTGAACTGATTGATTTGATCCTATGTAAATAAAAAATAAAACATAGTAAAAAATTTAAAATTAAAATTTAAAATACATATTTTTACTATTTAAAAATATCTAGCTATTCTAAAACAATATGAAATAGGAACAATAAGTATTTTTTTAATTTTACTCTATCATAAATATTTTATTTTGTTTTTATATTAAAATAATTATTATTTTCGAATTTTAATAATTTATTAATTAGTTTATATCTATTATACTATTATATACTACAAGTATTTATTGAAAAATAATATTAATAGATATTATATAATTATAAAAAAATAAGTGAATTTATAATTATTGTTAAACAAAAATATAATTAATTTAAGAATGAATGAGTTTATAACTAAAATAAAAATAAATTAAATAGAAGTAAATTATTTGCTAAAAGATATTTTTATATATATATTAATTTGCATATAGATTAATAGTAAGTTTAATAGCCTGGTGGTTGTAAGTATCATTTTGAAACTCCACTTTGGGATAGCAGTGAAACTCAAGCGGATGCACAACCATAGAGTGAGAAAATTGCTGCTAATATTAGAGTTACTAGGTGAAAAACTCAAAATCATTAAAAGGTTTAATTTTTTTAATTTAATTAATATATGGTTGGGTCTACGGGTTGATTCGGGTTCTACATTTCTAAAACCGTTTCTCGTGGTTCAGATTCAAATGGGTAATCAAGTACCAGGTTTAATTTTTTTAATTTAATTAATATATGGTTGGGTCTACGGGTTGATTCGGGTTCTACATTTCTAAAATCGTTTCCCGTGGTTCAAATTCAAATGGGTAATCAAGTACCCGCTCCCCCTACTCACTTCTACCATAATTACATTTTTGTTTTACATCGCGTAAAATCGCCTGCCATTCCAAAAGGTGTGTATATGATAAATTATTTTCGCATTTATCATGTCTTCTTTAGAATGGTAAAGATTTCTGTTGTCTTTTTTTTGTCTTTCTACTAACCAACTATGTTAGTCACCATCCCCACTAAATCATTGACACCAAATTTCAAAGTTAATGCCTAATATTGTCCACTTATTCTATTTACTAATATAATTATTCCTTAAAAAAATAAAAAAAATAAATAATATTAAAAGAATATGCGTACATTTATTTAAATACATTCATATTATTTTTAAATTAAAAGAATATATTTATTTAAAATTCTAAAATTTTAAATCAATTTGCTTGTATTAATTTCAAAATAATTTAAAATTTAAATTAAAAAATTTTAAAATAATAAAAATATATTTATTTAAAATATTAAAATTTTAAATAAATATACTTAAATTAATTTAAAATTTTATTTAAAATAATACGAATATATTAATTTAAATTAAAAAATTAAAATAATAAAAGTACATTTATTTAAAAAAATTTAATTTAAAAATAATACAAGTGTATTTATTTTTTAGTTAGGAATAACAGTTTCAAATAGTTAATTTTTTTTAAATCAAATAAATATAATTAATTATATGAGTACAATAATACAAATATATAATTTTATAAAATTAAATTTAATTATTAATTTAAATTATATTTATTTAAATTTTAAATTATAAATTAATACAAATTTTATAATTTAAAATTCTAATTATTTAAATAAAATTAAATTGATTGAAAAATAAAAATATACTAATACAATTCAAATTATATTAGAACGTAAGTAAGTTTGTTGAGTCCAAAAATAAATTTTACGTAAATAAATAAGTTGAGTCAATGTGATAGGTGAATTTTGTGCAAACTTTATGAAAGTACAATAAAAAATTAAATCCTAAAAAATAACATGATTTTAATTTGTTTTGAGAATTAAAATTTTTTTATATTTTATAATAGAAAAATAAAACGTGATTAACATTGAGTTGGTCCAATATATTAAATAATTTTGTTTCTTTTTAATGATTTTTAATTATAATCCAAGTTTAAAAAAATTTATAATAAATAATTAACTATGATTTCTCAATTTAAATTAATTAATTTGTTTATATTAGAAAATACAGTAAAAAAATCTGACATCATGATTATATCATATGTCCTATATACCTAAGAGAATCAAATAAAATTGATTCGTCTTTATTTTATTTAAATAAAAAAAAAAAAAACCACTATCCCTTAATGTATCTATATCTTCTATGTCTAAATCGATATCTCTAACAGACTCAATGCATGAGGACTCCAAAGATTTTTACTGCATTCATCCAAACAAATAGAGATCAATATAAGCTATTTATTATTCAAAGCTTTAGCTAGAAAAAAATATATTACAGTCGTTTCACTTAAAAAAAAAAAGGTTATGAGGTAACCTATAAATGTCATTGTAAAAGATGTATTGGTGGTTATATTGTATTGTCCCAACATTATAAAAAATTATTGATTTTTTGTTTTATCATTTTTCCAATACGCTAAGTATGCTTGTTTATAAAGATATATGCTTTTCATTACTTTAAATAATTTTTCTTTTGATATCCATGCTATGCATGGGCTAATACATTTGTACATTTTTTATTAATAAAATAATATATTTTTTATTATTAAAGATAATAAGCAAAAAGTCTTGAAAATAGTCGCATTAATAAAAATTTAATAAAAACTCATTTGTATGGATTTTTCTTGATGTTATGACCATCAAAATTGTTATCTTACTTGTTATACTACTACATTTAACTTCTTTTGCATTGTCTAGCATGTAATCACTTAATTTTTATGACTAATTGTATTCATATACTCTAATTTTATGTTTTAGTTATGTATTTTTAATTGCAAAAAATAAATCTTTGTCATGTTTGTCAGTATTGATATACTTTAACTTTTGTTTATTCTAGAGAAATACTATAATTATGGATGAAAAAGATAAAGGCCCAGAAAAAAGTAGAAATTTAAATTAAAATATTTAAAAAAGTTCGAAGGTAAATATTGAGAAGAGTTAAAAAATGATGCAAAATTACAGATAGTATAAGTATTAAAAAAATTATTTTGACAACTATCTTATTATTATTATTATTATTATTATTATTATTATTATTATTATTATTATTATTATTATTATTATTTTGTGTTTTCATTCGTCGTACACTTATGCTAAATAAAAAATTGTTTTAGGAGCTTTTAAGTATAGATCATTTTCCATTTGAATATAGACTATTTTACATTAAAATATACGTTCAAAGATCAAATTCTAATATTCAGCAACATATATAATCATAAATTATATATTTAACATATATCAAACTACATAAAGATTAACAAATTTTAAATGAAATAAAATAATAATTAAAAAAATAAATAACAAGGGCAGAAATAACAAATATTTAAAAAAAAAATATCATACTAACAGTAGACAAATAATATAATAATATAATAAAAATTAGACTACTAAGATTATCAAACACCAGTTTTTTAATTGTCAAATTCTTTGACTCCTCTTTAGATAGATTAGGTGTTAGATCTAGTAAAATAATTTCTTGTTTTCGAAAATCAAACACCACTAAGTATCAATGATTGTTGTCTTCTTTAACACTAACAAACATCTAATAATTTTTTAATTATCAGTAAATAAAAAATATAAAATATAAAATTAAATAAATTTTTATAAAAATTAAATTGTAAATAATTTAATCACCTTTCTAAGGTAATCTACTTTTTCCATGAAATTCTCTTGATATTTTTTTTTTCCGCATATTCTTTGACGACACCTTTTCATCTAGTATGTATTGCTATAGAGGACAAAAAAAAAATAATTTAAGAATGAACTATATTTAAAAATTATTTTTTAAAACATTTTTATATACTCACTGCAAAGATTACTAGTATGTACCAATTTATATGCAATTTTGACACTAATCTTTCATTATACGTCAATATTGAAGCTAACATATTAAGTATTTATTTAGTAAATTATAAATTTTAGTTCTACTAATTAACATTGTAGAGTGCACACGTGTTTATAAGAGGATCTTACATTTTTATCTATATGATTTCCTGGACGCGAGTCTTAAATGATGATATTTTGGCACTAAATTGACTTAATTTAGCTAATATTTCATCTCTGCTCAAATAAATGTTAACACAAATTCAAACAAAAATTTTAAGTGTGAAAAATATAGATAAATTTATATAAACCTATGAGTTTTGTTATCATTGGCTATGCCGTAAACAGATGTTGCAACTAGTGTTTCTGTGTCTTTCAATGTCATCCATGGAGGGAGTCTAAATAAAATGGATAACCACTGCATTTATAAGAATTTAAAATAAAAAATTGTGACTGAATGTTTAATAACACTATCTTGACAGAAATAACAATATATAATTCATTTGTATATATTGCTAAATGTCTAAGGTACCCACTAGAGGAACGTAAATATCAGTCGATGTTCCTTCGACAAGGATGTCAATTGATACAGACGAATACTTTTCTGTGTTTTTTTGTATGAACTTTTTTTCAGAACCATATTTTATACATAACGCCTTCGGCAAGAGCATCTCCGTGGCTACCCAGAAGATCCCGATCTGGATGTTGGCGATACGGGGAGGGATGAGCCACTCAAACAGGGACCTTGGGCAGCTGCTGCTCAAGGATCCATGGATGATCCGGGGTGCTGCGAACCAGCGAGTGGTGATGCCGTCGATGGAGGTCTGCGGGCGTCGTGCATGGAAGGGGTGACAATCCTGGGTGCAGCAGCGAGGACCAGGAGCCGAGGGAACCGGACGGAGATGGTGAGGTCTGCATCTCTTGTGGAAACTGCTTGGGGATCCTGGCACGAGTGGGTGGGAATCAGAGAGCTTCGGAACAAGACACAAGTATAGCTACAGATATACAATATGTAGCCAATGGAGAGATAAATTTGGTGGCTAATGCTGGGTCCGATACAGAGGCAGAGCGACAGTACAGGACAAATGATGCCAGAATAACAGAACAATATCAGATAAAGGAAAATGAGAAAACTTGGGCTTTAGCAGTAGAATTGGGTGCTATTTTATATGATGAAGAAGTGGATATTATGACAATTTTGCAAGCTCAGAATGAAGAACTAGCGGTGAAGAGAAAGATGACAAAACAAAAAAAAGGCATGAAGGAGTCGGCCTAAGAATCACAATAAGGTGAGTAAAAATATTTTTAAATAATTTTTAGCTGCTGAAATATTCGAGGGTTGAGGGGATATGAAAAATTGAGTATGGTAAAATCTTTGAAGAACAATTATAAGCTAAACATGTTAGGTTTGGTTGAAACTAAGAGGAAGGAGTTAACTAAATTTGATGTTGCAAGAATTTGGGGTTATAGTACTGTGGGATGGGAGTATGTGGAGTCTGTGGGGATTCTGGGGGTTTACTTTTAATTTGGGATGATGAGATGTTTAAATCCAACAATTGTTACAAAGGGGAAAGATAGTTATGCGTTGAAAGAGTGTTGACGAAAAACAATTTTAATTGTACTTTTTGTTTGGTGTATGGGGCGCATGGGAGGGAGGAAAAGCGGGTGGTGTGGGAGGAGTTGAGTTATATTGTGGGTCTGTGTCAGGTTCCTTTATGCTTTTTGGGAGATTTTAATGAGATTTTGCATGTCGAATAACGCAAAGGGGCGAGTAGTTTACCGGTGTCAGCAGAAGAGTTTAAGAATTAGGTACATAATATGCAGTTGATGGATTTACCTCTTAATGATAGGAAGTTCACGTGGTTCAGGGGTCAATCTTGTAGTCGGATTGATAGGGTCTTGGTTAATATAAAGTGGATTGAGGAGTTTCCTGATGTTCGACTGTCAGATCACTGCCCGTTGATTGTGGAAGATAATAGAGTTAGTGGGGACCCACAACCTTTTAGAAGCCTGGATTCTTGGTTTACGCATGAGGATTTTCTGAGGATGGTTAAAAATGAATGGAGAAATTTGAGAGATGCTCAGTTCACTAATAAGCTGAAGGCCTTGACGGGTCCTTTGCGAAAGTGGCATAAGGATAATTTTGGAGACATGGATAAGCGATTGATGATGTTTGAGGAGGAGATTAAGAAGTTTGATAATCTGGTTAGTGATAGCACTTATGATGGTACGACGGAGGCTAGAAGGAAGGCGTTGGTGAGTTTTTGTGATAAGTGGCATGTTAGAAAGGAGATACACTGGAAGCAGATATCGCGGTCTCAGCATGCTTAGAACATGGATAAGAATACTAGATACTTTTATAACATTGCCTCGGCTAGAAGACGGAATTACAGAATTGATGCTCTGTTGATTCATGGACGGCTAGTGTGGAATCAGGCAAGAATAAAGGTTGCAATTTAGAGGGTTTTATAAAGACCTGTATCGCCAGGAATATGCTTCGAGGATTGGGTTTCAGGATGGGTTGGTGAGACAGATTGATGGAGCTGAAGCTGTAGCTTTGGAGGTTATGCCGTCTGTGGAGAAAATTAGCGACGCAGTTTGGGACTGTGAATCTTCTAAAGCCCCGGGTAGTGATGGATACAATATGAACTTCATCAAACAATGCTAGGAGGATATTGGTTAGGAGTTCACTGCAGCGGTGATGGAGTTCTTTCAAAGTGATAAGCTACCATCCGATGCGAATGTCACGTGGGTGATGCTAGCTCCGAAATTTGTGGGTGCTAATAAAGAGACACAGAGTGCGTTTGTCAAGGGTATGAAAATACATGACGGCACCCTCATTGCCTGTGAGACGGTTCAATGGCCCAAGATGCGTAGAAAGAAGGCGGCAATTATAAAGCAAGAGTTTTAGAAAGCATATGATAGAGTTAGATGGAGTTTTGTGGATATAGTGCTTCAGAATATGGGCTTTGGACAATGGTAGAGGAATTGGATGAAGGAGTGCGTCAGTACAACCACTATGTCTGTCCTGGTTAATGGGTCACCATCTAAGCCGTTCAAAATGGAGAGGAGACTAAGACAGTGGGATCCACTTTCTCCTCTTTTGTTTGTTCTTGTGGTCGATGTGTTGCATAGGATGCGGGGGGGAAGCCGTAAGGAATGGGCGCATTGCTCCGTTGCTGGTCGGGAGAGATCATATTGAACCGTCTCATCTCCAATTCGCGGACGATACTATCTTATTTTGCCCTCCGGAGATAGAAACAGTTGCGAATTATAAGAAGCTGTTGTGTTGTTTTGAGTTGATGTATGGTCTGAGCATCAATTTTGATAAGTCGAATCTGATCTTGGTTAATTGTAAGTAGGAGTTGGTGGAGCATGTGTGTGGCCTTTTGGGGTGTAAGCAAGTTGTTTTACCTATTAGATACCTTGGGATTTCTTTAGGAGCGAATCCAAGTTTGGTGAAAACTTGGAAGTTGATTATAGATAAGGTGGAAGAGAAGCTCAGCTTATGGAAAGCAAAGGTTCTAAACAAAGCAGGCAAGCTAGTTCTCATCAAATCGGTCTTGAATAGCCTACCAATCTATTACTTTAGTCTGTACAAGATGTCGAAGGCGGTCATTGACAAGTTGATTGCACTACATAGGAGATTTATGTGGTGTGTAAGGAGGATGGTAACTATGGTATGCCTCTAATGAAGTGGGAAGTGGTTCAGGCACCAAAAAAGACTAGGGGCTTGGAGGTCGCCGGGTCGGAGATGCAGTGCTCAGGAACACAGCGCTTTTGTTTAAGTGGTGGTGGCATTTTTCAAAGGAGGACTGTCTGTTGTGGAAGAAGATTGTTTGTTCTTATAACAATCTAAATCCTAATGTAATGTTATCAAATTAAATGCTACCGGTAAAGGGGGATCCGTAGAAAGACATCTGTCAGTTGAATGTAAAAGAATAATAGGTGAAAGAAAAATTTATTAGTAGCCTGGCGATGAAAGTAGGGAATAGCAGAAGAACCCTGTTTTGGAAAGATAATTGGGTGCAAGGTGGTCCTCTGAAAGCAAGTTTTAATTTCTAAGACTCTTCTCTATTTCAAACCAATAAGGATATGTGATAGGGGACTATGACTTTTTGGAATGAGTTAGAGTAGATTTGGAATTTTCATTGGAGGAGAGAGTTGTTCCAATGGGAGTTGGAACTTGTTCATCAACTTTATGAAAGGTTAAGGCCAGTGAAATTATCAACTGATAGAGAGGATAATGTTGTGTGAAAATTTGATAATAAAAGTATGTTTTCTACTAACTCTTTTGTGCAGGTGTTGCAATCGGAGATTCTTTCGAAAGAGATTACGAGCTACAATTTCACAAGTTCAATTTGGAGAGGGTTGGTACCTCCGAAAATTGAGCTTTTTGGTTGGTTTGTTCTAATCGGCAGGGTGAATACTAAAGAGGTTGAGTAGACTAGGCGTTATTCGTCAGAGTGACAATATATGTGCCCTGTGTAAAAAGAAAGTAGAATTTGTTCATCATTTGTCATCACAAAATCATTATCAACAACCACTCGGACTTAATCCAAAAAATTAACAAATTATTCCAAAATCATTCCAATAAAAATCAACAACCCAGAATCATTATAATCAACAAAAAACAAAACAAAATAGCAACTCACAATGGTTACAATCAACAAAATAAAAGAAGAATGCAATAGCAACAAAAGTTCTGTCCGAAAATCAGACTCCAAAATCAATAGAAGAGCAATTCAAAATCTGAGGATCATTATAATCAACTCCAGTTTTATAAATATTGGCAACTCGGAATAAAATAACAAATTCACAAAATCAGTAACACAAAATATCTGAGGATCAATAACAAATTCTTTCCAAAAAATTTTAACAAAATAAGCCAAAACTAATAATTTAGAATTTATGAACACAATAACGAAAATGAAAATGAATAGAAATTGGGAACGAAAATAATTATTTTATAAACACTAACAACTGAGAAAATCGGTGTGGTTGATGAACAAAGAGAAAGTAATGAAAATGGGTCGTCAATATAAGTAGAAGGACGTAATAAAAAATTATGGATCCGTGAGAACAGTTCTGATTAGCTTGGAATCTAGATTCACGAGAAAGAAGCGGGTCCTAAGCGTAATTCACATAGTTTTTTTTTTTCAAAAAAAAGAAAACTCCAAACAGATACATTTATTCATAAATTACACTTTTTACAACTAGTTCTGATGGAAAAAATTAAAAAAAGATTTGCCGCGTTTACAATTCTGATTATGTATTATACAATTGAATCAAACAAAAGAAATAATTTAAATCAAAAAATTAAAAAAAAACCCAAAAGAGTGTCGTCATCAGCGGCTCTGCTCCATCTCTTTTCTTCACTTTTTTTAAGCTTCTTTACGCGCTCCATGTTTCTTGATTGAAAAGATGGTCTTTTTAAGAACGACAAAGGTAAATCTCTGAGTTTTCGGGAATGATGGCAGAAAGAGAAGATAGAGTGGCTGCTCTCAAATTATGTGCGAAGCAGTAAATAAAGAATTTCTATCTACCTTATATAGGAAGCACTAGTGCATAAATTATATGGTTTTTGTGTGTGTAAAATAAACATAAACTGTAGAAGGGGTTCAATAGTTTATGTTCACATTAAGTTCCACTATATATACCAGCTTAGAATGAGTGGTTTCACCCCCTTCGAAAGAAAATATTTACTACTATCCTATTGTTGGATTTCAGAGACATTTTTTATTTTTAAAAAATATTTATTAACCATTATAATGGGATGATTTTGCTTATGGATAAGAAATCAAAAGTAAAATAATATTATAAATAAAGTAAATTTAAATATTTTTATTAACATTTTAAATTTTTAAAATTTTATCTTTCTTAGTAAAACATTTTTGGTATTTTTCAGAAAGAAAATTTGTAAATATGCATTAAACATATTTTAAGATATGAAATTGTTTCTCTTCAAGAAAGAAAATATATTATAATCTAAAAATCAAAGAAGGAGTTTCAATGAGATTAGTTAACAAATTGTGTATGGACTAGAAATTGATGAAAACAAAATTAAGGAGGAAAAGACAGAAAAAAATTATATGAGGCTTAAAAGTGACCATTTGAGGAGACCATTCTTTTCTTTCTTCATAAATAATCAAACCTATTTAATTATAAAATTAATTAAAATATTTTATATATATTAAAAATTAATTATTAAATTAATTATTATGCATTTATATATTATATATTAATTTATATACTTTTATAATTAGATAATTAATTATTTTAATAATTAGTTTGTTATAAAAAATAATTAAATTTATAATAGAAAACTAATTAAATATATTTATAATATATAATATAAAACTTTATAAAATATTAAATATTTTTTTTCCGTATAATGATTACTAATTTTTAGTGTATATTCTGTATGATTGTAAAATCAAATACAGATACACTATCTTTTTATAAATGTTGATCTCTCTATAATATAAAAATATTTGTGACACTATAGTCTCAAAATTTAATAAAATTGTATATATATATAGTTTCATATGTTTGGTACCAATAGAAATAAAAACAAGAATGCCTCACACGTATCACATGGGAAGTCCTCAACCAATAGAAATAAAAAGCTAGTTAGTGATATCACTGTTGGAACTTGTTAAACAAAAAATAGCCTTATATACAAGAGACTAATAAAATTGTTATTCTAACTAACTAGAACAAAGATATAAAATGAATGATTTAACTATAATAAATAAAACGAGCACAACTATTATGTGCTTATTGAATGCGCCACATTTATATCGACCATTAGATTTGATTAGATGAAAATCAAAGGTTAATATGAAAGAAGAGCATTGATGGACTCTAATAAATATAGAATATATTAGTACATAAATAAATACTTTAATATACAATACTTTAAATGGTAACAGAATCTTTTATTTTTAAATAATTAAATATAAAACATAAATACAAAAATATGAGTATTTTTTATTCAATAAGATTAATTATTATGCAAAATTTTTTTATGATATTAAAAAATCATATTAAAATAAAATTTTAAACTATAATATAAAAATATAAAATAATTAAAATTTTATTTTATATTACTTGACAAATAATTAAATTATTATATTCAAAATTTATTAATTAACTAATTTTGTTAAAGATATTATTATATAAAATAATTTTCATCAAAATATTTCGAAAATATAATTTATTTAAAATATTATATATAATACATGAAAATATTAACCTTTTTTATTTTTTTTAAGAAAATAGAATAAAAATAATATAATTCTAAATACATGCCTATTACATTATATATTTACTTATATTAGTAAGACCTAAACTAATCAAACTTACATAATTAAAAATATAAAATATATAAATATAAAAAATAAATATTTTTTATTTATTAAAATTAACATTTAAAGTTTCATATATATAATATTTAAAATTATATATTTATAATAAGATCATTTTTATTTTTATTATTTTCAAGTATTTTTTTATTATTTTAGTTAAATTTTTTATTCTCTAACTCGACCAAATTTATATATATAGGTAAATTCTATCCAACCCTCTCTAAAACAACATTAAATTAGTCTCTATGACGTGACACATTTTAATTAGATGGTTTAATTTTAATTTGAGTTAATTTAACTTAATGAAAGCTAACGTCTTAACAAAAGTAGGACCATTTTATAATTAAATATTTTTATGATATTAAAAAATCATATTAAAATATGATTTAAATAGAAAATCTTTTATTTTTAAATAATTAAAAATAGTAACTCAATACTTTAAATACTAACAGAATCTTTTATTTTTAAATAATTAGAAATAGTAACTCAATACTTTAAATACTAACAGAATTTTTTATTTTTAAATAATTAAATATAAAACATATAAATACAAAAATATGAATCTTCTTTATTCAATAAGATTAATTATTATGAAAGAAATTTTATGATATTAAAAAATCATATTAAAATAAAATTTTAAACTGTAACATAAAAATATAAAATAATTAAAATTTTATTTCATATTACTTGATAAATAATTAGATTATTATATTTAAAATTTATTAACTAACTAATTTTATTAAAGATATTATTATATAATATAATTTTTCATCAAAATATTTTAAAAATATAATTTATTTAAAATATTATATATAATACATGAAAATATTAATTTTTTTAATTTTTTTTCAATTTTTTTAAAAAAGAAATAAATAATATAATTGTAAAAATATGTCTATCATATTACATATTTACTTATATTAGTAAGACCTAAACTAATCAAGCTTACGTAATTAAAAATATAAAACATATAAATACAAAAAAATAAAAGTATTTTGGAAATATTATGACATTTGTACACTATATATATATATATATATATATATATATATATATATATATATATATATATATATATATATATATATATATGGTAAATTCTACTTTATTCTTTATATTTTAACATGTAAATTACCCTATATGACATGTCACTTTCTAATTGGTTGTTATGTTAACTATGATTAAGCTATTTTGTAATTAAAAAATTATTTAAAAGAATAAATACATAATTTGATAAAATACTAAAAACTGAATATTTGCTCTCTGCAACCTCATTGTTTCTCTCTCTGATTACTCTTCTGTGTTGATTTCAATTTGTAGTGGATCTGTGATTAGTTGAAGATAGTGTATTTGGTCGTGCTGCTATTTTGTAGTTCACATAATTTCGTGTCACATATAAATTCTTGATTATCAGGATACATTAATCTATGATTTAGGGTTGTGATAGATAATTATTGCATATATTAAAGTGATGCTTGAATTAGATATGTATTTGATCCATCCGTCTATTAGAATTCAAATTGGACTATATCAATTAGATCAAAGCCATTCTTTGGAATGGCTATGGATTATTGGATCGTACACAAGATCCGTTGCATTAGATATTCAAAGGATACTTGCATCTTTACTCTTCGTCCTGCTTCGAGTTACAATGTATGTTCCTTCAACGCGCTTTGAGTGATGAAGGAATAGTGGAAGGGAGGAAATATACTTCAGTCAACAGAGAATATGTTTTTCAATAGAAGAGTGGAACGAATTTAAGTAATAATGATTTGGTAAAAGAATATAAATTTACTTTTTAATATTTACAAAAATTATATAATTATCCATCTTAAAAAAATATTTAATTATAAAATGATCCTACTTTAGTTAAGATGTGAACTCTCATTGAGTAAAATTAACTCAAATTAAAATTAAACATCTAATTAAAATGTGTCACGTCATAGAGGCTAATTTACATGTTATTTTAGAGAGTGTTGGGTAGAATTTACCTATATATATAAATTTGGTCGAATTAGAAAATAAAAAATTTAACTAAAACAATAAAAAATGATCTTATTATAAATATATAATTTTAAATATTATATATATGAAACTTTAAATGTTAATTTCAATAAATAAAAAATATTTTGTTTTTTATATTTATATATTTTATATTTTTAATTATGTAAGTTTGATTAGTTTAGGCCTTACTAATATAAATAAATATATAATGTAATAGGCATGTATTTAGAATTATATTATTTTCATTCCGTTTTCCTAAAAAAAATTGAAAAAAATAAAAAAGGTTAATATTTTCATGTATTATATATAATATTTTAAATAAATTATATTTTCAAAATATTTTGATAAAAAATTATTTTATATAATAATATCTTTAACAAAATTAGTTAATTAATAAATTTTAAATATAATAATCTAATTATTTGTCAAGTAATATAAAGTAAAATTTTAATTATTTTATATTTTTATGTTACAGTTTAAAATTTTATTTTAATATAATTTTTTAATATTATAAAATTTTTTTGCATAATAATTAATCTTATTGAATAAAGAATACTCATATTTTTGTATTTATGTTTTATATTTAATTATTTAAAAATAAAAGATTCTATTACCATTTAAAATATTGTATATTAAAGTATTGTCATTTAAAGTATTTATTTATGTACTAAGATATTCTGTATTTATTAGAGTTCATCAATGCTCTTCTTTCATATTAGCCTTTGATTTTCATTTAATCAAATCTAATGGTCGATATAAATGTGGCGTATCCAATAAGCACATAATGGTTGTGCTCGTTTTAGACATACCCATAAATAAATGACCTAACTATATACATTTTAGTCATGCTAATAAAATTGCTATAATGGGTAATCAATTAATCATTACAAACTCCAACCATCACATTTTCACAGTGAAAACCAAATTTTACTTTCACGCATTAACAAATAATAAGTGAGCCGTGGGGAAGACAAATATAGAAACAACGGAGCACCTGATTTTTGGCAATTTTGATTCAATTAATTTAAGCTAAATTAACTTGAAATTAGTTTATAAATAAAATAATTTCTGTAGAAAAAATATTAGTAGACAAAATATGGACCACAACAAAAATAAAATAAAATAGTGACATTTCTGAAAATAAGAATAAGACAAAGTTAAAGGGATTTATCCCATAGCATATGGTGAAACTTGGTGTAAGCATAAATCGATGAATTTTTTCTATAGTTTATACTTTATACTTATTTCACACACATACACAGAAACTGTGAAATCCTACAACGATTTTTAGCTAAATTTATTCCCAATAAACTAGAGGACTCGATTTACGTGTATTTTGAAATCGTGGAATTTCTTTCACAGTTTGCATGATTTTGTAAAAAGTTATATTTTTGTATTTAAACTGCAAAAATTGTATTTGGATAATTTTAGAGTTCAAATATTTTATTTTAATAATTTATCCTAATTATAATTTTAATATGAAAACTAAACATGATGTAATATGTAATAGTAACGAGAAAATTGAAAAGTATATATATAATCTTTTTGTTTGGAATTTGAAAATTGGGATGAACTAATTAATATATCCTTATGAATGAGTCAACTATAAATAATTAAATACAATAAAAGAATTGTGCGATTTAGTTTAAGATTTACATAAACATTCTAATATTGTCTTTGTAAACTGTAAAGTATAAGTTTTAGAAGAAAAGTAAAAGTATAGAATAAACCAAGTAAAAAAAGAAAAGCAATTAAGGTATAAAAAATAAAAAACATGTGATATGTAATAATATATTCTGATTATTGGAAAGCTAAACTAAAATATAGTGATATAGAATGTGTTATCATATAAATTAGATGGTACAGGAAACATGCTTTCATCATTTAACATAACAAAAAATAATCTATTGATGAAGAGTGTAATCTATAAAAAAGTTAGAAGAATAATGGTCGTCCCTAATTATTTTTACATGATTTTTTTAATTTTAATATATTACATAGGTATTAGATATTTAGATGATATAATTAGCATCACTATTAGAAGATACGAGATTTAGGATTAAATATATCTTGGATACTGGACATAAAAAAAAATATGCACGAATTAAACTTTTTAAAAATTTTGTGTAAAAATTAAAAAATTTGAACTATTTTTTTAATAAATTGTGCATAATTCAAAAATTTTCATGCTCTCATTCTTTTTATTTCATATTTTCATAATTTTTTTATTAATAAAAAATATTATTTTTTGAGAAAAGAAGTAAAAAGAAAACCAACAAAAACTATTGTTAGTAAAAGCAAAAAGATAAATGATAGAATAGACGAGGCCTTCGAAAAACAAAAAAATATAAACAAAATACGAATTTGCAAATTATCAGGTGAATCACTAATGATCAATAACACACCATAATCCAAATTTGTAAATACAAATACAAGCATCAATGGATTCCTAATTTCGTGTAGCAGACAACTTAGTTTGACGAAGTTCAACATAGTCAGCATAATCATGATTTTTGCAGCCATACAAGAACTCATTGTCAGTATTTCCTAACAACAATGCTAATTCTCCGAGTTAATACTCAAAATGGTACTTGAAATTTCACCCCAACTCAATTTAGCCTTTAAGATTTCAATTAATTTTAATTGTACCCTAGAATTTTAACTTGCGCCTCAATTTGACTTTTTTGATCTGGCAATTTTAGTTGACATCTGGCACTATCAAAACGACGTCGTTTAACTCTTGGCGCCCAAATTGTTTAGAAACGACGTAGTGTAACATGAGAAAGAGGTTAACTACCTCAAAATAAAACCCCCAATTGACTCTTCTTCTTCCTCCTCCTCTCTTCATATACGTACTCTCAGAGAAGAACCATGAGTGTCGCTGTAACTAAAACTTTAAGTTTTTCTTACTTGTTTCGCCCCCATTGTGAAGATTAATTGTTTGAAAATTATCATTTCTTCAGAAACTAGTTAGTAACAAAATCGTTGATCTCAACATACGATGCTCTGTTTTTTGCAAAATGTTGCAGGAGATTTGTTTTTCATTTTTTTTTTGCTCTATTTCATGAGGTTTTGTTTTTTATTTTTTTCGCTCTATTACCCTAATGGAGGAGAAGCAGACACACCCAAAATTGTTGCTATTACTTTTGGTGCATATCATAATCTTGCTCTTACACATTCTATAACAGTATAACTCTTCACACCTACAGCCTACTCAATTTCCGTTTATTTATTATTTTTCTCTTTTTGAAGTTAATTAATTTTGATATAATAAGAGTAGTGTAAACTTGTTTGCAGCGTCGTCTAATCAAATTTGTTGTCTTATATGACTAATTAAAATGAATGTATTAAAGTTTGAAACTTTTGCTATTAGATTAGGTTTTTGGTAAAATTTTCTGCTGATAGTGTATGCAGATTACATCTTTTAACTTTTCGATTCATGTTTCAAAAATATTTTTTTTTTTGGGAAGAAAAAAATCAATAAAAAACTATGGTTTTGTGTACTTGAACATAGGTGACAAAGGTGTTGAGTGACAACGGGGAAGTAAGTTGGGAATGGAGTGAAAATGAGAAGATTTTGATTTTCACTACTTGGTACTTGTGGGTGGAACTCAAAAATAAAGGGTATATAGCCTTTTCAACCATGTATGGCTTTCATTGCACCAAGCAAGAGTAAAACGTTTATAATATTTGACTGATTCAGTAGATTTGTTTTGTGAAGTCCTTCAGTCTGCTTATACTGAAGACTTGTTTGGTCATATGATATTTAAAGCTTTGTATGCATTCTAATATATTTTATTATTGCAAAATTTTTAGCTTAACCGGTATAAATAAATAAATGAAAGATTCACTACAATGTAGTATCTGGCTTTTTTAACCATATATTTAATTAATTTGATCAAAAGAGGAACAATTGAACCCTTTTACTTTATAAGCTTATATAAGGGAATAAGGAATATATGATAAATTGTTATGTCAGCTAAGATATTAGAATGATTTTTATTTTTTAATGATATGTTGTCAGACTCTTGCTGTATTATTGGCTGCATTTTAAAACTACATGTTAGGCTACTTTTTGAGCAGTAATAGTTGCTAACATTAACTATATGAAATTAATATGGAGAAAAATATTTGAGATTATATAACAAATTTTATGCATCTTCTTAATTGCATTGTATTGGGAATAAGACACCATTCCCCCTTGAGAAAACACCTTTGACAGAGAAATAAAATAGACACAATCACAACACAAAAATTTAACGTGGAAACTCCAATTACCGGAGAAAAAACCACGGTCGTTGTCAAATGACAACCAGAGAATATCACTATGTGAAAATTGTTACAACACATAGACTTCTTTCTCTCTAACACCGGCACCCCAGTACACTCACACTCTCTCAAAGCAAATATCTAACTACACCTCATAACACTCTCTAATCAAAGAGTACAGAGGAAAAGAAAAATCAGATACAAACTTTAAGTGTTTCCGACTGGTGCAAAAAACATGGAGAACTTAGCCTCATATTTATAGCCTAGGCCACCCACTCCATTTGCTATCCTAAGCAATGTGGGACTAATTCAACCAAATCCTAACAATCTCCACCTTGATTGAAATAGTCACACATCTTCAGCTTCCATTGTCAACACCGACAATTCTTTGCTGCCATTGTCTATACCGACAATCATAGTTCAGAGAACTATCATACTCCACCATGAAAGTATACTCACTTGGAATTAGACCACTCCAAGCATTTCGCCTTGGTACAGATCGAAACCTTGCTGAAAATTCATGGTGCAACTTCCAAATTGGCTTTTCCTGGAAGTTCTTCAGCCATCGACCTAACTCCGCCACACACCTTGCATCTCAACGCCAACCAATGCCCGTGTGCAATTGTGGACCCGATTGCCACAACTTATCCTTATCCATGGCAGTGCGGTAATACCACGAGAATATTTCTTGTCTTCTAGAGAACATCATCTTATACCAGAGATCTTCTCCTTCAACGCCTTGTGCAAACCTGATTGTATCAACACATCCTTGACTTGTATTTGCCACAAGCCAAAATTGATTCTTCCATCAAATTTCTCTATTTCAAGCTTCACAGCACTTGAATATCCTGACATTGTTGCAACCGTATACTTGAATAGTATAACTCAACTATAGACCGTGCACTAGGAAGGGTTCCCAGGAAAGAGAGGTGGGTCACAATGGACACACTTAAATAACAGGTCTTTCCTTAGCCAGAACCTTTCCAAACTGCACTCTCACAGTGTCACACTGCCTTCCAACAACAACAACAACAACCAAAGATCAACCTCAAGTCACAGGACAAAATTCTTTTCTGATGTGGAAGGTCAGACTAGGCTGCAACCACAGAGCATACTAAGAATAAATCTCACCGAATCGAAGCTCTGATACCACTTGTTGGGAATAAGACACCATTCCCCCTTGAGAAAACACCTTTGACAGAAATAAAATAGACACAATCACAACACAAGAATTTAACGTGGAAACTCCAATTACCGGAGAAAAAACCACGGCCGTTGTCAAATGACAACCAGAGAATATCACTATGTGAAAATTGTTTCAACACATAGACTTCTTTCTCTCTAACACCGGCACCCCCAGTACACCCACACTCTCTCAAAGCAAATATCTAACTACACCTCACAACACTCTCTAATCAAAGAGTACAGAGGAAAAGAAAAATCAGATACAAGCTTTAAGTGTTTCCGACTGGTGCAAAAAACATGGAGAACTTAGCCTCATATTTATAGCCTAGGCCACCCACTCCATTTGCTATCCTAAGTAATGTGTGACTAATTCAACCAAATCCTAACACATTGCAAGTGTAATGGTGTGAATAAATATGTTCAATTTTTGTCTTTTTATGTCCTTTGGGTCTCAGAGTAAACATTGATAAGTGCTAACAAGGGAAGAAGAATTCAGTCTCTCTCCCTTCAAAAATGGATCAATTATTATACCTTGCTTTTGCAAGAGTGAATATCATGTGGATGTCTTTGAAATTTTGTGCTGATATAGATATGTAGCACCATGAGTACTAGGTATCTGGTGTAATCTTACGCAGGTTCATCTTATTGGAATTTGTTTTTTGCCGCAATAACTTCCTTCTGTGTGTTGACAGATGACGGATCCGTTTAGGTCTCACCCTTCCATAAACCGTGTGTTTCATACCAACCTAAGTTTTCAGATCCGGTTCAAGTTGCATGTGGAGCTGCACATACTGTTATTGTTGCGCGGGATGGATATAAGGTGTGGTCTTGAGGTAGGGGGCGATGTGGAGTTCTTGGAATCGGTAATGAATTGGATTGTTATACCCCCACCAAGGTGCGGTGGCCTCCAGCAACAGAAGATTCAGAGGAAGAGGAATCAAAGAGCTCCCAGACCATCGAAGAATATGATGCAACCCACAACTGTACCAATGGGAACCTTTCCACCTCTATCACGGTATGCATTTTTAACCCAGCCACCATGCGAACTAGCTCTACTAGAGTTACCTGTGCCTTGGCTGCTGCTCCCAACATCCTTCTCAACTCTTGCGATTCGGAGAAATTGTGGCTGTTAGGTTTTATTTGAATTTTTTAGGGGTTAAATTAATGCCTTAAATATTTCGCCACGTCATCTAACTGTTATGGTGTCAAGTATCAACCAAAATTGTCAGATTAGTTTTTCGGTGGCGAAAAACGACAAAAAGACTAAATTGAAGCACGGAACAAAATTTTAAGATACAATTAGATTTAATTAAAATCTTGAGGGTTAAATTGAATTAGAAATCAAATTTCAAAGATCATTTAAAAAAAATAAATTAATAAAAAAAGTTAACAACTTTGAGATGGAAAAAGAGAGCTCACCAGACAGAGAAAGAGACGAAGGAACATGAGGCAACCGTGAACGGTGACCAGCGCTGGTGGAGCAAGCAAACCCGATCCAATGGAATGAGATCGGAATCGAGATCGTGAACGGTAGTTAAGATGGAAGATTGTGGTGATAGTGGGACAATTCTGACACATTATAATTAAGATACAAGTCGTTGATGGATGGTCCAATGAAGAAGAAGAAAACTTAGCTAGCAGGGAAAAAAGAAGAAACAAGAACCACACTCTATCTAAATCGTTGGAACAGTTCTAAGCACCTTCCCTTATGGCTACTGCCTACGGGAACCTTTATTTTTTTATTTTATTCTCTTTGTTTGCTCGATTATTTTTACTACTATAAGAAATTAAGAATTAAGAGGTTATTTTGTCATAAAGTTGTTAGAAATAATATAAAATAAGTACTTATAAATTATAACATATTGTACAAACAGATTTCTATAAAAATAATGCACAAACATGTTTTTAGCTTTAGTTAAGCAGCAGCTAAACTACTCGAATTATAATTTGAAGAACATATTTTTCTGTACTGTAAGTAAATCTAAATATCTTTATCATTATAAGTGATAAAATTGTGAAAGAATAAGAAAATAAAAGATGAAGAAATTTTATTTATTGTTGATTGATTGAATTGTAAACTATAAAGGTAAAACTAAGTATATATAGAGTATTGGCCTATGAAAGATAAAATTAGATAAAGATAAGATATAGATAAAGATAGAGATAACTATAAGATAAGATAAAGACTAAATTATAATTTAATTTGTGTATTCTGTTGGGCTGAATTTGTGGGCCACAAGACTTCTTTATTATTATCATGGGCTAATATAGAAGAGTAGTTTAATACGCTCCCGCAAGCTGGTGGATGGAAGATGTCAATAATCCACAGCTTGGATAAGTTCCAATGAAATTGTTGAGGAAGACGCCTCTGACGTAGTGACGCGGAGGAAGATGCGTGCGGCGGAGCTTGAGCTGCCGACGGCAAAAATATAAAAGGAGATGCTGTACTTGAGCAGCGAATCTTCAAAAATGCGCGCAGCGGAGCTTGAGCTGCCGGCGGCAAAAATATAAAAGGAGATGCTATACTTGAGCAGCGATCTTCAAAAAATGCGCGCAGCGGAGCTTGAGCTGCCGGCGGCAAAAATATAAAAGGAGATGCTGTACTTGAGCAGCAATCTTCAAAAAATGCGTACGTATGACGCAATAACTTCAAATGGCGCATAGAGCGCGATAAAAAAAAGAGGGCGCGTGGAGCGCAATAAGAGTGCAGATGAAACTGCTAAAACATATGCAGATTAAACTGCTGAAACAAATGCAGATATGACTGCTGAAACAGAATGTAGACGAAATTGTCGGAAGAAAGGAGGCGCAGACGGAATTGCTGATAAAGAACCGGGGTAACCAAAACTGGGGTAGGATTTTCACTTGGATGCCTTTAACAAAGATTGGTTGGATCTTGAACTTTATTGGAAGATTGATTATTCATTGTGAGAGGAGGTTGAAAAAGATGTAGGGTGATTTCTCACCGAAAGATGATAGCTTATGTATCCTCTTTAAGGAGGATACCAAGGCTCTGATACCATGATAAAATTGTGAAAGAATAAGAAAATAAAAGATGAAGAAATTTTATTTATTGTTGATTGATTGAATTGTAAACTATAAAGGTAAAATTAAGTATATATAGAGTATTGGCCTATGAAAGATAAAATTAGATAAAGATAAGATATAGATAAAGATAGAGATAACTATAAGATGAGATAAAGACTAAATTATAATTTAATTTGTGTATTCTGTTGGGCTGAATTTGTGGGCCACAAGACTTCTTTATTATTATCATGGGCTAATATAGAAGAGTAGTTTAATAATAAGTAAAATATTGTAATATCCAGAAAGAAAATAGTTAATCCTCCTCCTCTACTAATTTCTATCTGTTCAACGCTTCGCTTCCCTTCCTTTCACTTCTAAGAATACTCAAACTCTCTGAAACTCGCATTGTGTATCAACTCTCTTATGCAACTCTCACTGACTCACTCACTATGCTGCATTTTTAGGAGGAACTGGTCAAAGTGTCAAACACGGGAAAGCATGCAGAACACGTGGCACAGCAGGGACTAGTGCCACCTGTCACATACGAACGACTAAGTTGTCATCATCCTCTTCATGTAGCTCTACTGCTTCCGCAACGGTGTCGTTTCTCCACTGACAATTAAAACCACCAATCTCTCTCGATCAAGTCATCAGCACGAATCACATTCTGATCTAAACGACGACGTTTTAGTGGTAAAACTATAGAAATTGTTTCAGAGTTCTTAGTGCTATTAAACCCTACTGGAATATACTCATATTGCTACAATTTATTATTATTATTACTATTGAGGATGCATAAGTTAATTGATAGATTACTGAGTGTTACACATAGAAATTAACAGGGTTAAATTATTGAATGTGTAGCATTATGGTAATATAGATTGAGATTTATGTGGTCAACCAATAATTTGAGAAGATTTGATGATCAATTCAAAGATTCAAAGTTGTTGTAACAAAGAGGTAGACTTGAGCTTTTAAGATTAGCATTTGGCTCAGGTGCTTACTGTAGAATGGGTTGGTCCGTGCAATTACCATTAAAAATTTAATTACCATGATAAACCATGTGCCTTCAGATCTTCTTACGATTAGTGCTGCATTTTCTTCTGCTTGCTTCTGTTCTGTATGTACGTCTAAGAGTTTGTTGCTGATAAATTTCATTTATTTTTTCTATGTATATGAAATATTAAAACCAACATTTTTGGCAACTCGTGTTTGGATTTCTTAGAGTTGAAGTGATTATGTATACTATTGCTGGTGAATATGGATTGAGATGGATGCAGGTGATCGATCAATAAATTTGAGAATTTCTTGAAAGTCTATGCAAAGCTGGGAATATATAATAAAGAGTGAATACTCGGTCATTTAACTTTACCATTTAATAAATTCCATTTAAGATACAAGCATTTCAACCGAAACTTTACAAACCGTGTCATTACAAACCATGTTATTCCAAACCGAAATGCTTTTACAATTGAATAAAAAAAAATTTGCACGGCTTATTCACAAGTTTGAATTGAATAAAATAAAAAAGAGAAAGATTTGCCGCGTTGACATCTGATTCTAAATTCTACAATTGGATCAAGAAAAAAAATAATCAAAAAATTAAAAAAAAAAACCTTAAAACAATGCCTTGTGCTTCAGGACTCCATCTCTTTATCTTCTTTCGGCTCGACGGCGGTGCCTTCAGGGCTCGGAATTGCCATCTTCATCTTCTTTCCGCGCGGCTTCTTTGCGGGCTTTCCGCGCCGCTTTACGTTCATCGGCCTCGGGTTTAGCTTCTGTTTCTACTTCGCGTTCTTGGCGTGCCTCTTTCTCAATCTTTCGAGCCTTTTTACGCTCCTTGTTGGTTTCATCTTCTGTTTCTGCTTTGCACTCTTGGCGTTCCTTGTTTGTTTCAGACTTTGATTATACAGACTTTGATTATACAAAGATGTGCTTGTGCCCACGACTACTGATTACGCAATTGAATCAAAAAATTAGAGAAACCATGGAATCTCTATTGTCCAGACCAGGGGTTAGCGGCTCCATCTTACTTCTCTGCGGTCCAGACCATGGAAGAGAAATGTGGCTGATAAACTCTTAAACTCTTTCATCGTTTAACCGTAATATCTCTTGAATATCTTAGAGAGTAAATGGATGGAAGGTAGCCAGCTAACTTATTTAGGAAGAAAAAGATGAAAAGAATGCTAGGAACCTTTCATTTAAAGATAGCATTTTTATTAAAAAAAAAAGACAAATTACCTAAATAAATTGAAATATAACTAAAATTATTGGAGTACAATTTTTTGCAACGTGATGCGTGAATAAACTATTTTATAATTTTATGTAAATAGATTTAGAGTGTAGCAATTTTTGAAGGAGAATAAATATACATACATTGCTACTGTTAGAAGGTGTAGTGATTTATGCGAAAATAAACACTTATGGAAAGAGTTGCGAATTATACATAGCTAAACTCTGTATATAGAGAAAGCAGGGAAGAGCAGATGTGAAGTAGTTGAGAGTCATTCTTTAGAATAAAGAGTGATGATAATTTTCTATTTTTACGGCAGTTACATATTTAACTTAATCATAAATAATCTGAATAAGCTATAAATCAAAGAATTAACTTATTTTATTTTGTTATATCTTAATATAAAAAAATAAAAAAACATTATTTTCATTGCTATATTAAAATAAAACCATTTAAAAAGTTTATACAATTTTTTTATTAAAATAAAATCATTTATAATAGGATTTTTTTTTTATATTTTATCAATCTATTTTTATTATTAAATTTGTATTTAACATTGTGTATGGTATAAAATCTCAATTTTAATTCTATTTTTTTTCACATATGCTTTTGTTTTTATATAGTTTACTATTTTTTTTATAATACAACAAAACATACACAATAGACCCCAACAAAACACACATGACACATATTTCACATTTGTTTTCTATTTTTACCTACTATATCATACACAATAAAACACTAAATACTAATTATACAACAATTTTTCACCTACTATACCTTACACAATAAAATAATTTTATTTTATATTAATTTTTTTACACTACTAATTTATGTAAAACAAATCCTTAATCATCATTTAAATAAAATAATTAAATTTAAAATACAATTTTATTATTCTCTCTTTAATATAATACAATAATTATACTTTTAATATAAATTAATTTTATTTTATTATATCTAAAATATAATAAAATTAATTTATATTTTATCATAACAGACCGTTTCTAAGATATAATAAAATTAATTTATATTTTATTATAGCAGATTATTTCCTTCCCATAGCAATAATGTGTATTTTCATTGTTGAAACTAAACAATCACAAGACAAAAACAATAAGAATAATAGAGACATCACTAATATCTGAACTTCGTTGAGTGATGGATGGACTTTGTTCCATTTTCGTACTTTCTTACTTTGTTTTGGGGCCAGTCGTAAATGTCCAAATTGTATTTGAACCAAGCCTGCATGAGTGATCAATAAACCCAATTGGTATTTGAAAAAAAAATTATAATCCGTCTATTTTAACATTGATAAATTTTAAAATTTAGATAGATATAATTTAAATTATAAAACTTTTAAATTTTAACACTTGGATGGGATATAATTTGGTATTTAAAAAAATTAATAATAAAAAATTTTTAAAATATAAAATTTTAGATAGAACATAAATCAATTCTATCAAAATTACAATGGTTTGAATTTGATTAGATTAAAAAATAAATTTAAATTATTATAGTATATATGCAATTTAAAAAGTTAAATCAATACGATCCAAATAGTAAAATAGTTATGAACGTATCTTGTTTGCAAATATATAATTAAAGTTAGAAATTGATTTAGTGAGCAAACAAGATAACAATAAATGTAAAAAAAAATATTTTATTTATCTAAAAAGTTCCCAATTTAAATATATGAATAACATTATGTATAAAGCAATCATACCTTGATATATGTAAGCAATCATACCTTTATTTATCAAGTATATGTGTATGTTGGAAATCATATAATAAATGAATTCAAATAAAACATCTATTCTACTTCAAGGGTTTGATATTTAGTTATACACCTTGATGTATATGGAACACGTTCCTTCTTCATTTTAATCCTACTGGAAAATGTTAAAAATTACCACATGATTAGAAGAAAATAGAAAAAATTGTAACAACTCACTAAGCCAAATTAAAAGCAGCTATATCCTATTCTTATATGAATCGGAAAACATGCATGAACTGCAACAATTCAGTTTTACAAATAACAAGCGGGATTGAAGGTACAAGAAAATAAAAACTAAACGAAACAAACAAAGAAAGAAAAAATTAATGCTTTGAGTTATTATGATGCTATTTGTAGTCCTCATTTAGCAATGGAACTTTGAAAGGACTTGAAACAAAATTATTCTTTGAAAATAGATTCTCGTACTTATATATTGGAAAGAGAATTAGGGTTTGTTTGGAAAATTTTTTAAAAATCCTTTTTTTTTTTAGTGGTTTTTTTAAAGATTTTTTAAAATATTTTATAAAAAAAATTAACGTAATTTTTTTTTTAAATTTCTTGTTTATCAATTATCAATTATATATTTATATATTTATATTTGAATATAACAGTGACTTTTGGCTTATCTCGTGGTTTAGGCTTAGTTTGGTAAAACTTTTATTTTTTAAAAGTAGCTGTTCATACCCTGGCCTAATACTAGGGCCCAGGTCCAAACGAAAGGCCCAACCCACAAGGTTGAGCCTGACATTAAACTAACCTTTCCTTGAGAAGTCGGTTATAAATGGACGGTTATCCACCTTAAAAGGTGGAACTACTCTAACGGTGGTTATTGGTTCACCACTATAAATACACTAGCACCCCTCAGGTATCTCTAAGTCCCAATACTCTCTAGACCTGCTCACACCCTTGCTGACTTAGGCATCGGAGTGTCTTTGCAGGTACTACCCCCATTCACTCATGTTCACAAGTAGGACGGAGGCCTCAAAGGTGCGCACCCATTCGAAGGCTTCCCTCCTCAGACGATTGGGCCAACCTAACGAATCCAACCCATTAATCTCCGGTTACCCATCGTAACAATAGCTTATAAAAGTTAACTTTTAAAAGATGGTGTTTTAAAAGTAGTAGCATTTATGTTTGGTAAATCAAATAAAAAATAGCTTTTAATAAACATAAGTAACATCAATTGTATTTGGTAAAATAGCTTTTAAAATTTAAAAATACTATAATAGACATAAATACAAGCATTAAATTTGAAAATTAGTTAACATATGAAGTTATATTAGACTTTTAAATTTTGAAAAGCACAAGCCAATTTTGAAAAGCTCTATCCTAGGTATTTTCAAAAGTACCCTGATATTTTAAAAGCTACAAGCATAAGCACATGATCTTTTTAATTTACCAAACACAAAATAAGGAGGTTGAACTTTTAAAAAGCACAAACATCTCTTCAAAAAGTTTTACCAAACCAAGCCTTAGTTTGCCTT
The DNA here is from genome assembly GCF_003086295.3 of Arachis hypogaea. Taxonomy (NCBI): domain Eukaryota; kingdom Viridiplantae; phylum Streptophyta; class Magnoliopsida; order Fabales; family Fabaceae; genus Arachis; species Arachis hypogaea. The sequence goes on along the minus strand of NC_092041.1, from coordinate 116,687,430 downwards.
AGTTTGGTAAAATTAAAAAAAAAAATCTTAAAAAATTTAAAAAAGAGTTTTTAAAATAAGTTTATGTTTACTGAAATTAATTTTAAATATGTATAAATGAGCTGGTTATATTATTAATTTATTATTATTATTAAAGTATTATTAGATAATAAATGTTTTTCAATTAATATTAGTTAATTTTTTAAAATTTATTTTTGTATTAAATTATAAATTATCAATTATAAAATTTGAATTATAATTTATAAATTTAAATATTAAAATTGACTAATATTGATTAAAAGTTAATTTTTAATCATTTTTTTAAATTCTGATTATTATTATTTTAAATTTTGAATATAATTTTTTAAATTAAATTTAAATTTTTTAAATTTTAAATTTTTACTTGAAAGATTAAAATATAATCTTTTATTTTTGAATATTTTTTATTTTATATTTTTTTTGTACTATCCATAAAATAAATAATAAAAAATCACATTTTATCTTCTCAATTAAAATTCAAAATTCAAAAACTCCAAATTTTTTTAAATTTATCCAAAATAAAATAAAATAAAATAAAAAAAATACTCCTATACGTAGACTCTGTAGTTTAAAGCTGAATTTAGCGAAACCCTCAAAACCTCAGCAGCCGTGGCGGCGACACTGCCACTCCGCCGTCTCTCTCTCTCCATCTGAGGTTTTCTCTCTCTTATGCTTCTTAGCTAAACTCCCTTTTCATTAACTTAACTATTTAATAGCTAAATGATTTCATGGCGAGAAATTTTCGCTTTAATTTGTAAATCTTGCTGCTAGGTTTTCCTTACCGTTTATTTCCTCGTTAATTGTTGTAGTCCAAAGACACTGTTCATATATATTATTTTTCTTTGAAATTATTTGCCTGATGAGTTTTTTTTTTAATTGTTTTTTTGGTCTTACTGGAAATCTAGATAGCAGTATTATAGTTGATACTGATGATTTATGATCCTTAATTTTTATGCTGTTTTTGCCTTTTTAGGAAGTGTTGCTTTTAGTTTAGAGGCACAATGAGATTGGAAAAGTGCTGGTTTTGTTCTTCAACCGTGTACCCTGGACATGGAATCCAGTTTGTTCGTAATGATGCAAAGGTGAACCTCTGTTCTTCCCTATGGAACTCTCATTTATCTTATCAGTAATGAACTAATCATATAACATCTGAAAATTATTAAGTGAACTTTCAATTTCTAGTTATCTTTATATTGCTCCATATGTATAGATGCTACTGGAGAACTAGTATTATGTGGATATCTATGTATTGATCTTGTTGGATAAGTTGATGGCAAATGCTTGATATGAAAGTAAGGCCTTTATTAACTATGTTCTATAAGCTTCATAATTCCACCTTAGCTTAGATTTACAAGTACTTGTCATGATATTTGAATTCGTTCTTCGATCACCTGTGAACTCCATTGAGTATTGTTAATTCATTTTCATAAAGTAACTGGTAGGCTAAGTACATATATATTCAAAACTCATGAAATGCTCAAGAGTGACAGGAAGCTATGTATGGTTGGTTATAGGCTTATAGCCCCGCGTTACATGCTATATATGGTGCAGATTTATGACAAACTTCTCTTGCAGATTTTCCGATTTTGTAGATCTAAATGCCACAAGAACTTCAAAATGAAGAGGAATCCTCGGAAAGTAAAATGGACCAAGGCGTATAGGCGGGTGCATGGAAAGGATATGACTCAGGTAAATGAAACTTTATATTTCCTTTCTTTTGGCCTATGTGTCTGTGTCGCTCATAATTGTGGTTTGAAAGAGCCTCATGACTATCATATATTGCGTTAGGATTCAACCTTTGAGTTTGAGAGAAAGCGAAACAGGCCAGAGAGATATGACAGGAATCTTGCGGAGAACGTCCTCAAGGCCATTCCAAAGATTGAAAAGATCAGAGTCACCAGGGAGGAGAGGCACCATAAGAATAGGTAATTCATCACTTCCACTTTTACATGATGAGGAAGCCTTACAATGCCCTCCCATTTTGTTATTTGCTGACATTTTGTCAAATTTTTAATAGAATGAAGGGCAAGAAAAGAAAGATACAGAAGGAGGCAACAAGGGAGTTGGAGCAGGGCATCAGTTTGGTCAAAGCTCCTTTGGCCCTTCAGAAGGACCCATCTCTTACATTACCACAAAAGATCAAAGTCTCTGTTTCCCAACAGCAATCAGAGGACAACAATGCGATGGAGGAGTGATGTCAATGCTGCACTCTGTGTGTGTGTGTGTGTATGTGTGTGTTTTTCATTTGTTTGATGTTTGTGGCTGGATTTGGATTAATAGAGGTTTTAAGGCCGAAATTGTAAGTTGATTAATTTGTTGTCAATCAGTAATGCGAATGGTATGAATTTTGAAACAACAGTTTTGAGCATGGAGGATATGTTGGTGACATGTTTGGATGGAGTCTTTGGAAGATGATTCTCTGAGACAGTCAAGAAGAAACAACTTAATATGTTGCCTAACATGAATTCTCCTTGTATGCCGAGTATATCTGTGTTCAAAGAATTTGTACTGCCTACTTCCTGCTTTGTGTGTTCAACAATGTTTAATTGTTTATGTAGTTTAAGGTCTTGGCTTGATATTATGTAGGTATGATTTAGATTTTAGACCAGGAACTAACCCGATTTTATTATGCCCTGAAAAAGATGAAATTTCTGTGGGTTTAGGATCATGGTCTAAAAAATTGGCTCGGTCCAAATTTAGGGTTGGATTTGGATTAAGACCAGTCCGATTTTATCCGGCAATACATGCAAAATTAGAGGACTTTATTTTTTTATTAAAGTGGTAAATAAAATTTTATTTAAATTAAAAAAGCTAGCATTTGACTTCCATTTATTACACAACCATATTTTTCGGACTTTCCAGATTGAATTGTAACCTTTTCTTTTGGGTTATTTACATACACTCCTTCAAACACTACACACTTGCATAGACTATCGAGCTCAATCTAGATAGTTGCAAATTCTTCGAGTATAAAAACAAAACGTTAAACCAATTAGAAACCCTAACCTTAAATTTAACAGCCAAGTGATGAATAATGTAAAGTGTAACATTGGTTCTTGGTGGCATCTAGCATGCAAAGCAATACACTTGAGAGCGCGCAAAAAAATCAAATAAGATACAGTTAAGGAATTGTAGTTAATAGGCATCTTCACCAACTCACTAGAAAAATAGAAAATAAATAAAAAACAAAACCCTTATTCTATTCTACATGTAAAACTCAGTAAGCAACCAACACACAAAAGTAGCATCAAATGTTACAAGAATTATCAACTACACAACTTTCTTTATCTTCCCTGGATTTCAAAATTGATTAACTAAACATGAAACCAAAACAGAAAAAAAAAAAAATCTGAAATTTTGATACAGTTATGGTACATACAAAACAAGCAGAAGATAGGTGTATGTATATATGTATATAGCTTTCAATTATGACCACCTAGGACTTGTGCTGAAACCCTTTTCAATGATTCAGATGCCCTCCGAAGATCGTATTCTGAATGCCCTGCAGAAACAAACAATCTTATTCCCACAGGTAAACGGCACTTGTCCAATGTTGATCTGTGAGAGACCACCACAAATACAGAATCTTCCTCCAAAACCTACAAATACAAAAACATTCATAAGCACAAACAAAAACAAGCACAATACTATGATGCAACAACATAAACTTAATGCATTATGTACCAAGAGATCTATGCCATTCTATTATCTTGAGACGTCATACACTAAGTTAACTTTGGTAAAATATATATTTTAAGTCATTTCGTCACAACAAGAAGGAACCAACAATTGTCAAGGAAAAAAAGTACTTACCCGCTGAGCAATTTTTTCAAGTAGACATAGGTCATCTTTCTGCGAACCTGTTGACTTCTCTAATTTCAAATAAACAATTGGTGACTCCTTATTACTTGTAATTTTCAAACCTGGTACTTTTGACAATTCTGCAGTATCCAATGTATCTCAAAATCAGAGTACTTAACCAAACAATTAAATGCAATCCTTGAATGATTGGGCGAGAAATAAGAGCAATTAAACTGTAGACACTAACATTACAATTCAAGAAACTAGCAATGAGACCAAAGCTCACCTTTCCATAGCACAGATAAGTTGTTCTTAAGCTTTGATAACAGCTCGGGATTTTCCTCCAGAATGTCAATAGCTGTAATTGCAGCACTTGCAAGATATGGAGGCAAAGAAGCAGAAAAGACATAGCCAGAGCTACTCAATCGCTGGCAAGATTACAAACATGCAAGTCTTAGTATTTGGAAAATGGATAAGAATTATTTCCAGCATCAAGAAGAAAATGCAACTGTTTCGGTTCACTATTGTATTGAAGAAAAAAGAGAGATATAAAATGTGGTGAACAAAAAAATTAAGAAAAAATAAATTCTTGATTTCCACATCAACAAATTCTTATTTTTCTTTCCTTAGTAAATTTAGAAATCCAACACATAACTTGCAGATGGATAATCACATATGAAATGCCATACTTGGTGATCTATAACTCTTGTACTTCCAGTGCAGAATCCTCCCTCTGCAGCCAATGCATGACCCATATCAGCCGTTACAATATCTAACTTCTCAATCTGCAGCAAGTTTAACCCATGAAGCACACATCACAAATACTAACACTACCCAGAATACATGCGCGCGCGTGCACACACACACAAACACAGAAATTTTCAGTACATACCGGTACTCCAGAGTATTCAGTTAGACCTCTTCCAGATTTTCCAAGCACACCAAATGAGTTGCTCTCATCCAGCAAAACACGGAACTTGTATTTTTCCTTCAGTTTAATGATCTCATCTAAGGGTGCAATTTGACCAGAATTCTGAAATTTTACAGGTAAAAAAGATGTTAATATCTGTTGATCAAAACATTTTATTTTCCTGTAGGCACAGGACAATATAGTTAGATGCTATTATGACACACAAAATAATAACTAATCTAATTCAAAATTATTAATAAACCACGACAAACACAATAAGTGAGCTTTGACATTGCAACAAACACCAATCTTCCAGGCAATACCACTGATATTTTTAAACTATAATCCCAGTTGGTATCTTATAAGGACAAACTGAATAACCAAAAAGATCAATCTTTAAGGAGAAAACCACATAAAGGAGGGATGCAACACTTGCAAGAGATCATTTTGTTAAATATATAAAATGTATCATAAGCTGTCACCAAGCAGTTTAAGATTTTGACATGGTATTAGACCCTTTGTCACCAAATGATCAAGGTACATCCTTGCTAACCCCTTTCTTCAAAGCAAAGTTGAATTTTAGCACAATAGTATGCATCAAGCTTCATGATTATTTCAGGCATATATATCCGTACCTCCTTGTTGCCTTTTTTTTTAATAATCCTTTCAAATCCATCAATCCCAAATGTTACAAGTTCATAGGCTATATAACCAACCAAAGGATTGCAGCTCTTTAAGGCACAAAATTTATATTTGATCTGTTGTAAATATCTTGAATTTTGCAGTTCTTGAATATTGTCCTATCTCAGCAACAATAGTATTTCATATAGCACAGTTTACCAGCATTGCAAGAAGAGACATGCAATTCATGTAGCCACCTGCTTTTAATGCTAAACATTAAAGGAATTAAAACAATGTGAACATGTAAAGCTAATACATCTTGCATAATATACAAGATTTACCTGGTAGACGGCTTCAACAACAATATAACGCCTCAGTTTGTCAACCCGCTTATTTTTGGAAGTGATGTTCTCTAGAGTTTCTCTTAAAGATTTCATGTCATTATGCTTAAAATACACCACTGTGCTTCTAGAAAGATAAAGGCCATTCTGTATTGCCCAGTGAACTCCTTCATCACTGCAAAAGATAAAAACTTATTTGTGAAACATGAGGGTTTATATACATGCAGCCTGCAGTGATCAGCTTGTACCAAGTGGAACAAGATGACACAATCATATAAGCATTATTTTGCTACGAATAAATATCAAGATGATACTAGTAACTCAGTTCTTTCTTTAGACCACGCTAATAAAGGTGGTAAAAAAATCAAACAAAACTACCAAATATCTATATATCCAATGTCTACTTATCAAAGACCACTAAAAACGTCGTGAGGCTAAAATTGAGGAAATACTGAACAAGATTAACATAGTTAACATTCAAAGACGAGTTCATGCACACTTACGCTACAATTATATCTCCTTTTTTGGAGAAAGCAGGAATAGCGCTGAACATGGTGGAAAAACCAAAAGGGTAGAGAATTGAATCAGGGGTTCCCAAAAACTTTGCTATCCTTGCTTCAAAATCAAGGTGGACATCTGGGGCAAGGAAACATATCATATGAGTAAAAGCATTTTCTCAATAATGAACTTTAAGATAGAAGCTTACCAATTGTTCCATAAAATCCTCGAGGACCACAAGAACCAACACCATATTTATCTAAAGCAGAAGAACATGAATCCTACATGAAGAATTCAAATATAAATTCATTAAATCACTGAATTAACCCAGGGCAAAAAAGAAGAATTTATAGCTGATATGGGGATCATTTCCTTACAAGTAACTTTTTGTGGCCTATCAACCCAAGATAGTTTGCTGAAGAAAAATTGACAACTTCTTTTCCATTAATTACAGTATGAGGCCCAGCAGCACTGCATAAAAGTACTATTATGTTACATAACATATTGAACACTTTATTGCTCAATAACCAGTAGTTTAGCTTACATAACACATTGACCCCACTGTAAGATTACTTCCACAACATATACTTCGAACCAAAAAAATGATATTTTAATTGTAGTTTGTAAATTACATTAATCCCTTTGTTCATATTTAGATGAACCATCATCTTGAACTTAAATTCCTAATTGCTGGAATTCAAAAATTAGGAAGATATGTCTGAACACCAAGTCAAAAGGTGACAATCCTATATAGCAAGGCTCACCCTCAAGGATAAATATTATGTTATAGTCCAAGAAATGCAACCATAACAATGCAGTTTTTCAGTAGGAACTCCATCTAAGAAAACAAGAAACTCTTACGATCCGGTTACAACTTTACAAGGTGTAGGACTTGAGTCCCACAATGAAAATATGGGATAACAGTGGATGGTTTATAAGCCCAGTTTGGGTAAACAACTTAAATAAGCTCTTTAAGTATAAGGACTTTTGTTAATAGCAACTTATAAATAAGTTATTTTGTGTTTGAATTTTTAGTTATAGAAGTACTTATTTTAAAGTTGTAGCGTTTGGATAAATAATTCAAAGAATACAATTTTTTTTTTCACAAAAAATGGATATTAAAACAACTATGATAACAAATACTTTTCAATATTGAATGTTGATTTTCTATAACCTAATCACTAAGATTACAATTGTTTAGGCAATTAATTCTTTATTTGCTCTCTTATTAGTTCCATTTTTTAGGTAGAAACTGGTTCTTCTACTTCATCTTCACCCATAACGGTGTTATTGTATGTGGTAAATAGTAATAAAATTTTAATTCACAATAATCTTGATGGCAATGCCAAATAAATTATTGTGTAGTTAGTGTTTGCTGTTTTATTGTGTATGATATGATAGATAGAAATAAAAAAAAAACGTGAAATGTGTGTCAATGTATATTTTGTTGCTGTTTTTTTTTTTACTTCTATTAGAATTCCCTCCTCTTTTATTGGGGTCAAAAACTTGCTATAACTAACTATAAAAATAATAGTAGCTATATAAAAATAAAATCACATGGAAAAAAAAAATTAAAACGGTGGTGGAGGGTCAATATTTTCAGCAGATAAATCATTACGTGAAAATGATGGTGCAAGGCCAATGCTTCTAGCAGATGGAACCTTGGGTGAAAATGGTGGTGGGGAGGCAGTATTTCCAGTATTTTTTTACAGAGCCAAGAATGAAAGTATTTTTTTGTTTTGAGGTCATTTTTTTTCCTACGAAAATGATAGAATGACTTATCGAAGAGAAGAAGTCATATATTTCTACTTCTTCAAAAAGTTATAATAGTGTCAAACACACGCGTAGTGTGACCTTTTCATAATTCAAAAGTCAGAAAAAGTAGCTTCTGCTATTTCCCAAAAGGGCTCATAGAGTAGGCAACTTTTGTAGTGTGATTTTCTAAAGGTTCTTATCGTGAGATAAATTATAACATATTAGAAACATATAAAGAATAAACGAGGATGCCTCCAGACAAGAAAATGCAATCACCTCTCAAGCACTGGTGGTGCATACGGCTCTTCATTAAGAGAAGGAATAAGTGGCTCAGGAACCCATTCATCACATAACTCATCAATTTCCTGCAGATATTGAGCAATTTTTCAAAGAGAGTCAAAATACCAAAACATGATTATTCTCAGATTTACTTGCCCTAGAACAAACAGCAGAACAATAAGCTAGGGATTCAACTTAAAAACTCATTATTATTAATGCAAAGAATAATTTGAGTGTGGCTTTCAAAAACAACAATAAACTTAATATTTCATAGTATCAGAAAAAAGAAATTTAACAAAAAAAATTAAAATAAAAATACACCACAGAGTACTGTTGAACAAACCTTGTTTGTTAAGGGTCGTTTAGGAGGCTTGTAACTTTTTTGGGAAAGCAAGAAAAGGATGACCACAAGGAGAAAAACCTCGATAAACAAGTGCCCTTCAAACACAAGGCAATAATGAAGGAAAAAATCAAATTAATCAATCTCATTGGTAATGAAATATATTGTGCAAAGACAAAGAGAAGAAGGAAAATAAGCTTCTAACCCACTTCTCAAAAAAAATAAAATAAAAAAAAATAAAAAGGAGAGAGAGAGAGACTTCTAATCTAGGTTTTGATTATTTTCAATGCCAGCTTCAAAGATTTTCATACAATCAACAAAACATAAATCTTTACATTAGCAGAAATAGTAGACTCTTCAAAAATTATACACAGTGATACAGTATTACACGTTATGACATATAACACTACTGTGATCTATAATCCATGTAGCTAACCTCAGTTAGTAGGACAAATATTACATATTTTGAATAGTATCATATAACTGGAATTGGATAACTACATAAAGTATTTTTTGTCTAAATCACCCATGTCTTCAAGTTCATTAACTCCTGACTAACACAGTTTGAACAAGGTCGACTTACTATGAAGCTCTCATAGTGCCCTTTGTTTTTCAACCACAAGACTTAAAGCTCAAAGAGTCAAAGGGAAACAATTTTCCAAACCATTTGACCCAGTCGAGCAAAAGTAACTTTGTAAAGCTCTTGAAGCTAACAATATAAATTTTCTTAGAAGCTAATCCAATGAACCTACGCAACATCATAAAATACATTTACATAGTAAATTGTAAAAGTAATTGGATTTAATTTGTATGCAACATCAGTATAGAACTATTTTACACCGATATCCAACCATGTATTGCCACTTTAGCAACATTAACTACTTTTCACGGCCACAACCTGAATTCCTAGATGCTTAAAACTAAACAGAACTTTGCACACTGAATTTTTTTCAACATACAAAAGTAATTTTCCTTGCACAAAAACAAAAATGACCGCAGCCATAATTGAATGCATGATTATGAAAAATCACTTACCACCGATTTGGAATCCAAACACCTGAGCTCGTGCAGAAGGCATATCTAAAGCACCAGTCACCCAGTCCAACGTGGTGTTCACGAAATTCATAACAGCTTCAGCCATCACACTAATCTCTATTTCAAAATCTCTCTCTTAAATCAAAGCAAACCAAAAATAAACCCTTCAAAAATCCTCACTCACTCAATCACATGCATCTCCCGCTATTCGAATTTCTTCGCACTCAAACAACAACAAAAAGCTACTGCATCATAAATCAAACAAAAAAGGGGAAAAAAACAAAAAATTAAACTAGCAAAATCGAACTTGAATATTGCAACTTAGTTCAAAAAAATATACAAGGAAAGTAGAATTGAGTTGATTTACAGATTGATCCAAAACGACACGTCGTACCTGTCGTATTTGCGAGCTCTTCGCTGAGATTCAGATTTTTTTTTTCAGATATAAACATGAAAGAGAAGAGTGAGAAGACGATGCTACAAAGAAATGAAGAAGGAAAAAAAAAAAGAAAAAAAAAAGAGGGAATTGTTTTGGATATTTTTTTAATGAATCCGACGGCTAATATGATGCCACGTCATCGAAAGTGTACATATGTCATAAGGCGGCGATTTTGATTAGTCTTTCTTTTTTTCCGCCAAAAAATGTACTTTTCTTCATTTTATAAAGTTTCAAATAAAGTTAAGTTTTTCTTGGGTTTACTATGTTGACTTGGGGTTTACTTAAAATATGAAGCGGTAAATGGAGCACATATAAATTAAAAAAAAAAAAAAAAACTTGTAGGATTTGAATTTCTAATCTTTTATAGCTCATACATTTTTTTTTAACTCCAAAGAAAAATTAAATTAGATTATCACTAAAAAATTTTCATCTCCAACTTACAATTATTTTTTAATTTTTTTTTACTAAAAATAGAGAGACTCGAACTCGCGACTTCTTAGATAATTATAAGAAGACTATGTCATTTGAGTTATAACTCATTGGCCAAATATTTTCTCTATTATCGTACATTTTTAACACATTTTTTAATTTTTTTTATAAGAATTAATCACTCCTTAAAAAAGTGTCCACTATAAATCAACCTTTTGGGCTTCCATTCTTTGTCTTTTGTCGGGTTATTTGATTGAAAATTTTAACCATTAATTTGGATTTAACAAAAAAGGCCCATATAAATCAACCTTTTGGGCTTCCAATAAAAAATTACCTGACCACACCCACATGTAAAACTCTTAGAGTTCTCTGACAAAAACTTCTTTGACCCAAAAAAAAAAATATTTGTTAACTCCTAACCTAAAACCTTGTTAGTTGGATATATGTTCCAAACATATGATAAATTATTAAAAGTTAGTGAAACTAATTCAACCCGAAAATCTAACTCCACGGACAAAAAATAATCAATCATTTATGTAAAACTTCTAATAAACTTGGTGATTATTTACTAATTAGGTATCCGCTAGTTTTATAGTAATTTAATAATTAAGAGCCTAGCATTGACCAAATCATATGGCACTTTTTATTATTGTCCTAAAAACTCCATCATCTTAGGTACTTATCTTTTCTATCTTTCTATCTATGCCTCAGACACATGTTGACTCATGCTAATGATGAAAAGCTTTGCAATGATGCACATGTTGTGTTCCAACTCCATGCCCTAAGAACCCAAAGCAATAGCTAGGGATAACAAAAAGATAACTAATAATTTCGGGTTATACATTCTGATTTTTATCCAAAACAAGATATCATTAGAGAAGGATATCAAATCAAATCACACAATTAGATGGATTTTTTTTTTTTCTTTTTCTCCACAATGTGTGGACAAGGAGGTGTTTAATTTGGCCACATATCAATGATGTTCATGTTATGGGAATAATCACATCTTCTCTTTATTAAAACCACATATAACTTAGTTTCTTGTTTTGATCCCTAACCAAAAAAGAAAAAAAAAGAAGCTAGTTTATTTAATCTACATTAACGGATGATGTGACTCATTATATAGGATAAACCTATTTAAACATCAAGTTTTTAATTTTTAATATTTCTTAGTTTTGGTTCATATTATCTAAGTATTTATTTAAAGAGAAAAAATATATTGCCGAACCATTTATGTCTACTAAACATTTACAGCATATAAACTATATGTTTGATAGAGAATGACTGCTCAAGGGGATAACACTCAAACTGATTCTAATTAGTTTTTTTATTATCAATTAATTAATGATTACAATAAAACAAAGACTAATATACTGTTATTTTCATGTAAAATTGATAATTAAAAATTATTAAATAATTTAATAATATAAATTTAATTAAATTATTATTATTTTTTTTTTTACTAAAAATAGGAGACTCGAACCCGTAACCTCTTAATTGAATATGGGGAGACTATGCCAGTTGAACTATTACTCATTGACAATTAAATTATTATTTAACCGTTATTAACTATTGACTTTATATAAAGATAATACGTGAGTTTTTAATACATAGATGAAGAGGTGAAAAATTATATATTATATAAAGATAATAGGGTGAAAAGAGACAAAAAGATGTGAAATTGGTCGAGAACAAAAAAATATTAAAAGAACGAATTTAAATGAATTGAATATTTGAATGTGACTATATAAAAATAATATATTATATGCATCAAAATTAGGGGTGTTCATGGATTGGATCCGATCCGCAGATTATTTATCCAAATCCAATCTAAAAACGGCGGATATCGATCCGATCCGCAAGATTATCGGATCGGATTGCGGATTTCATGTAGGTATCCGCAAATTCGTAAAAATAAATAAGTAAATATTCTTTTTATATTTTATTTCAACTAATAATTATCATATATGTTGTATTATTTTATTTTTATTATTTAAAAAAATATGTTTAATAATATTTTAAGAGTAAACATGCTTAAAAGAGTAGAAAAATAGTATTTTATTGATATTTTTTAAATTATTTATATATTTTGCGGATATATCCGAGTTTCAATCCGATCCGATCCGATCCGTATTCACCCCTAATAAAAATTAAATTATTATTATTATTGGTATAAAATAAACACTTATTTTATAATGTTGGAAATTGAAATAAGATCCTTCAAGCCAAAAGTGATGTTAATTAGTAATGGAAAGGAGGTGGTGAACATGCATGTGAATTAAAGGTCCACATGGGTAGGGGGAAGATAATAAAAAGCATAGGATAAAAAGGAAAAAAAAAATATGGTAGGGTACGAGAGGTTGGTTGAGAATAAAGAAAGCAATGGTTCAGAGTTAGTACACCCTCGTCACTTGAAGAAGCATAAAGGAAAAGCTACTCTATTTAATTTCCATATCTTATAAATTATTCAAAAATGGCAAATGTAGCGTAAGTTTTAATTCCCTCAACTGTGTGATTGTGCCAATCTCATTGCTCTCTAATCAGTAATCACAGTGTTATCATCTAGGATTATTGTTAATTAATTAGGTCCAATAATGCAGTCAAAGACTGATTAACATGGCTAAACCAATGAAAAAATTATTGAAGTACAATAATTATTGATTAATAATGACTTTTGTTGATAGAGGATTTTGTTAGTTGCATGCAAATTGTGAATGTCACTTAATTAGGTGCTTCATCATTAATTAGGTTATTACATACAACAGTGAGAATTAAAAAATATATATATGGAACTGATTTTTTAAGTAGTCAATATTAACTAGTTTTTTCATTGTAATTTTTTTTTTATTTTAAAAAATGTAAGATTTAGGGTTAGAAATTAGTATACAGAATTTTAAATTTAAAATTTAGAATTAAGAAAATTGGTTGTCCTGTTTGAACTCGATAACTAATTATAAAGAAAAATACTTAGTTTTTTTAATTGAATTAATAAAATTTTTTATGATAAATTTTTAAACTAATATAATATTGTTGTTAAAGAAATTTTTTTCAAAATAAAAAAAGAAAATTGTTTAAGATATATGAATTTATTCATCTTCTAATGATTTCTATTTTTCTTGCCATTATCAAATCACATTTAATTTAACTAAAACAAAGAGAAACCTGATTATCCATAAGTATTTATATAGATAATTAATAATTTACACATTAATTAAGAAGATAATTTTGGTGTGTCACGTGTCAAACCTATCATGCTCAAGTATGAATAAGAAAAATCAATTTCACTACTAAGAATGAGAGTGTCATTTCGTTTGTTGTTTGGTGAGGTTGATGCATGTTGGGAATTGGGATATAAAATTAAAAGTTAAAAAATCAATAAATTTGTTGGATATATAAAAAAAAAATTTAAAAAAAAAAAGTTTCAATCACATACCTATTAGAAAACACTGTTAATAATAAAAGCTCAATTGATGTTACTGGTTTGATGTTCACCTTATATATGAACTCTATAAACAGTTCTTAATTAATGTGGGGTCCACTTTTTGGTTGCTCTGTTTGCATCTAAATGACAAAAATCCAATGAATGAAGGGTTAGGTTGAAAAAAGAAAGAAACTTAGAAAGGTTTTTGGATTGAGAGTGTAACCACCCAATTCTACAGTTATTTGTTCTTCCTTCTAAATAAATTAAGTAGCCAATAGTAGAAGTATAATACAGGATTAAATAATAATATCATAACCAACTTATAATGATAAAATTGTTACCATTTTACTCTTTTCATTGGTTATTATTACATTATTAAAAAATCATTTTTAACAGTCTCTTATTTTATTTTTAGTGATAATAAAATTAGTTGTTAATATATTTATTGGTAGCTAGATATTAATCGTCTTATACTTTGTTGCTAAAAAAATTTAGCGACAAATACATAATTGCTGGTGTTACGGTGGGTAATCGGAGATTAGTGGGCTGGACTCGCTAAGTTGGCCCAATCGTCTGAAGAGGGAAGTCTCCGACTTGCTTAGGGTTAGGGATCATCCGTTCGACTTCCGTGTATGAAAGAACGGGGGTTGATACCTGCAAAGACACTCCGATGCTTAAGTCAGTAGGAGCCTAAGCAGATTTAGAGAGTATTGGAAATTAGAGATACCTGAGGGGTGTCAGTATATTTATAGTGGTGAACCAATAACCACGGTTGGAGTAATTCCACTTTTTAAAGAGGATAACCGTCCATTTATTTTAGGAAAGTTGAGATATGACTCCTGGAAGTAGGTTGAGAGATTTTAGGGGCAGTTACTTATTTGAATAAGTGTTATTTGCCAGTTAATCTTCGATCCCGACTTCCTCAGGGTGAAGTTTGTGTTGAATCCGACCTCCTTATAAGAGGTCGGTTACGAGTGGAGAGCAATTTATAGATTGGACCCTTTTTATTCTATTGGATATGGGCCTTTTAATGTTGGGACAGGACATAAACAGTTGGTAAATAATTTTTGAACTGTTGTAAAAAATATATATAATTATTATTATTATTATTATATATATATATTATGTTTTTGCAAGTTTGCTTTCCTTGCAGTCGATCACCACATGAAGAATATAACAAAGAAAATATATATACAAAGAAATGAACAAAAAGCATAGCCAAGCAGAGGGGAGGTCCTTTTCTATTTAGGACTGAACAATAAAAGTAATAAAAAAGCTCAAAATCATTACTTTGCAGGAAATATGGCATGGTTTTTTCTCAAAGTAATCTCAGTTTATAATTGTAATGCGATTCATGGTCTGCTAAATGATGATAATTACGGCATTATTTAAGAACTTTTATAAGATATCTTGGATTATTTGCGTACACATCAATCTTATAATAATTTTCAACAAACGTTAGCTTTTGAAAGTTTGAACTTTCAAGATTCAGCTTTATTGTAAAGAGTATAACAAATAATAGTAAAAAGAGTATTTTGATATATATTTAGAATTGATGCATATAAAAATTTAGATCAATATTAGATTTCTATACCTCTTTTCCATTAAAGAAAAAAATCGGCCAATAAAAATCGGAAAAAAAAATCAATTATCGTAAAATTTTCAAATTTTAAAGCCAAAAATATCTCATTTAATTTTTCTAATCATTTCCTAAGCGATAATCTTAAAATTTGATCTCTAAAACTTTTTTAAGGAGGTATATATAGTATGTGTTAATTTTTGTAACTTTTAAAATTTTTAAGTTTTTTATCTTTTGAATTTTTAAAATTATTTTTCATCTGCTTTTAAATTTTGTTGGATATATTTATTGTTATTTATCTTAGGAAGAATTATATTTTACGACTAACGAACTATAACTCAAATGACATAATCTCTTCATCTTCACTTAAAAATTTTAGATTCGAGCCTCATTCTTAACTTAAAAAAAAAAGTTTCAGTTAATCATGAGTAACATATTTATTTTGTACACTAACTTAGGAAGATTCTTTTATTATTAGATAATACGCAAAACATGTCCAATATATATAAATTTCATATCTTACTCAATAACAAGCAATATATTAAGAAGAAGACATCAATAAGATGCATGTGTAATGTGTTCAATTATTGTCATGGTGACAGAGTACGATGAGCAGAGAGTTAGAGCTAGTTTTTGGCTTTTTCCAGAGGTGAAGTTTAATGCCAATTCAATTATTATCAATGTCTTATAAATATGCCATATGTATCTTATGATGTGAGTACAGATATTAGGACAATTTATTTAATAAATTGTTTAAAAAAAATATTATCCAATTGTTCTAATTGTAAAAAAAAAATTCAATTCTTATCTAATTAATAAGAAAAGGATAAATAGATCTCTAAGACTCTAACCTTTTGCTTCGCGTACATTTTTTTTCCTGACCATTGAAAAATATTTTTAATTCTCTGACATTCACAAAACTTGGACAGATCAATCCCTAACGAAGTCATTTGGACGGATCAGTTCCTGATGGAAGCATTTGGACGAAGGGACTGATCCGTCCAAGTTTTGTGAAGGTCAGGACTTAAAAGTATTTTTCAATGGTCAGGGACAAAAATATCCGCGGACAAAGATCAGGAACTTATTTATTATTTTCTCATTTATTTTTATGTAATTTGTTTGAGTCTTTCATTTTTTTTTTTTACATATTTAAACATAATTTTTCTTAATTTGGTCTAGGCTGCTATTACTAATTATATTCACATACATGTGTAATTTATGAGATACTCTAACGATTTGAACATTTGAACATAGTTTTTATAATCAGGACAATTGAGTAATATTTGTCTCAACATAGTTTATTTAAGTAAATTGTCTTAAATATTATGAAGTTTGTATAGGAATTATAGCTGCATATTTAAATACTACGCTGACTAAAATCTATCAAATTGAATTTTAAATTTAATTTTGTTTATTACATATTTAAATTTTATTTGCTATAAATTTAAATTGAATTTGAAATTCAAACACTTATTTTGTAAATAATTTAAATACTTGTATTTTGTCTCCTAAATTTAGTTTATATAAAATTTAACGTTAATAAATGCATATATGCAGTACTTCTGAAATAATATATATATATGCTTTGAAGAGAAAAATTTATTTAAAATAGTTTGCGATAACAATCCATGGAGAAGATGTGACGATGGAGAAAAAAGAATATTTTAAGAGTAAAAAGAGAAAGAACTAATTTTCTCACAATCTAGCATACATGTTTTCATGTATGAAGTTTTACATGAAATGTGTTTAAAACATTTGAAAAATATGCACCTATCAATAATTAAAGTTTCTTATTTTTTATTTAAATATTGTAATGATTTTCACGTTATATAATCATTAGTTTTTACTTTTATTGAACATATAAATAAAATAATTAATTTTTTTAATCTAACATATACACGATTTCTTAAGAATGACAACATACATACATATATATATATATATATATATATATAGAGGACAATTTACTGTTTTAAATAAATTGGCTATCAATATTACTATAATACACATTTTGTAAAGTGGATACCGAAATACATTTTTTTTATAAATTATGTAAATCGCGATAGGGATATTGCGGTTTACAAAATACACATAATCCGCTACAAGAGTGTCGCGAATTACATTGGTAAAAAAATATCACATAATCCGTTACAGGGGTATTGCGGTTTATATTTTAGTGTGGACTTAGTTCATTTTTCATGGAGGATGAGTTTTTTTATGAAAGTTTAACTTGCAATTTTTATGTATGGCGCAACATAGTTTCCTACTTTGATTTAATTGAAATTAATATGTTGCACTCATAGAATTACCAACAAAATTAGAACACGTTAACTCGAGAGAATCATAACTACATAGAGAATCGCTAACAATAATGTCACCGTAAAACGAACAGCAAGTACAACTAAAACAAAATAAGATCACAAACAAGGAAAGAAAAATGTAAGCTAATCATGACGACCTAATGACACCTATGCCTCAGCACTGGAGGCAGATCCTCGCTGAGGGCAAGTCCTGCGAGTGTCTCCTATCTGTCTGCATAGCCACATCGCTTCGACCGACTAGTCAGGGGCGGAGCTAGATGAAAGATTAGAGGGGGCCAAAAATATTTATACAATAAAATAACACTAAAATAAAATTTTAAGGGGGGCTAAACTGAAATTTACATATAATTTACATGCAAAAAATTAAAATTAGGGATGCCCCTTTTGCTACAATGTAGCTCCGCCCCTGCGACTAGTATCGGCCTCATCCATGGTGTTACGGATTCTTGTTGACCTCGGTCGCCCTTCTCTGGCACGTCTCATGTTAGGATCAGGGACGATAGTAGGACCGGCGTACGGTGGCCACAGACCCTCTGGAATAGAGGGCAAAAACCCCATCCGATATACACTGAACACCTTACTCATGGTATAAAACTCGTGGACGTACGTAGCCCAGTCTAACTGGGACTGAGCACAGCATTCAATCGCATGGCAGCAAGGATAATGGAGAGCTTGAAAGTACCCGCAGTCACAAGTACGATCTCTAAGGGAAACCCGATACGTTCCAAGCGAGAAGTTACCGGTAGGAGTCGTCTCAGCCACAGTATACTTAGACTGATGTTTGTCAAATAGAGTAACCGTGAAGCACCTCACATCTTTTAGGTTGTGCTCTATCGCCTTGACCAGTGTCTGGCAAAACCGTTGGCCTGATCCAAATTGCGCTTTTGCTGTCTGCCCTCGGACGACAAAAAGCTCTGCTAACCTCCCATATGTGGATTTGACAAGTGCAGTAACCGGCAGATTGCGTGTCCCCTTCAGTATAGAGTTAACACACTCGGATATGTTCGTCATCATGTGGCCGAACCGTCTGCCTCCATCCTGGTGTTGGGTCCACTTATCATACTTCAGTCGGTTGGCCCAATCAAACATGGCCGGATTCTCAATCCTCATAATATCAAACCAGTAGTCAAACTCGGCCTTAGTCTTGGCATACGCCACATTCACGAGCATTCGCCTTGCATCCTGACCCTTGAAAGTGAGAGCAAAATTAGCTGCAAACCTGTCGAATGCAACACGCTTGATATGCATGAGGCGATTTCCAACCATTGTCTGGTGCCTCCAATGCAGCCTTAATGCCGATGTGTCTGTCAGAAATCACCAGAATCCCTTCCTGTGGGGTCACATGTTGACGCAAGTGGGATAAGAAAAAAGCCCACGACTCGGCATTCTCCCCCTCAACAAGTGCAAACGCAACTGGCAATATATTCGAGTTTCCATCTTGCGCAATAGCCAGAAGCAAAGTCCCGCCATACTTCCCATACAGATGGGTTCCGTCAATGCTGATTAGTGGCTTGCAATGTTTAAAAGCCTCAACGCATGGAGAAAACGTCCAGAAAAGTAGATGAAAGTACTTTGTAGACTCATCAACCTCACCACCTACACGCACTGGAGAAGTCTTCAACAAAGCTATGGTTTCGTCTATCGTTGCTTGCGTCCCAAGGATCCACCGGGGCAACTCCACATATGACTATTCCCAATTCCCGTAAATCTGGACGACTGCCTTCTACTTTGCCTTCCACACCTTTCTGTAACTAGGCCTGAATCCATAGGTTGACTCAGTAGCTTCTTACAACACCTTTATGGTAACCGCTGCATCCGCCCTAACCAACGGATAGATCCTCGCACAAATTATGTTGTAATCGAGCTGTCGGTGGTCGCTCGAAATCGATGTGGCCAGACAAATGTGGGTTCTGTTGTACCTTCTAACCTCCCAGTTACCCTTGCATTGCCAAAGTTCCACGCGGATCATCCAGGTGCAGCCATTTCCAAACTCCTTGCATCTCCCAACATACTTCAGATGATCAGATTTCATAACCTGATACTGAACTCCACGACGAATGCTATAATCCTTAACACTCATCACAGCTTCCTCCTTATTCTGGAAAGATTGACCAATCTGAAATTTCCCAGAAGCATTACCCGCGTGTAATCCTTGGTATCTGAAGATGTGTGCATCATCCGGTTGTTGACTCACTGCTTCCAGGTTAAGCGTCGAGAAATGCGGCGGTTGTTGGTGGGACCCAGAACTGGATGGCCCCTGAGGTGCAGGTGGGGGCACTGTAGTCTCCTCCTCACTATCCCCTTATATGTGATCGGGCTCATCGTCCGAATCATAGTCCCGCATCGCGTCCTCAACGTGATCCGGCTCACCACCACCAACAAGACTAGTAATCAAACCAGGTGACCTATCTGCCGGTGCTAGAACAAGTGAAAGTGCAGGTAGGAGACAACCAGGTGCAACGACAGGCATCGAAGTAGAAGCACCCCCTACCGTCGTCGACTGAGGATTTGGCATTGAAGCCCCGGAACTTTTTAGACGGTCTTCCAACTTGGCAAACAACTCGTGTATTCTCACCTCCGGAAAATTCCGCCGACAATGAAACAAGACCCCCATGTCTTCATCCGACCCTATGACAAATGTTTCATACTGCACACCACTTGACACAACTGCCATCGGAATCTTGTAAAGCACCTTATTCACCAACTTGGCCCCACACAACCCTGCCTTCTGCAATATGTTCCTCTTCAGATCCGACAAAGTATCAGTCAAACGGATAAAAATGCTCAGTGGTTCTTTATCTGTGAACTTAACACCATGCCTATTACTTTTTTTTATTTTACCATAGTATTGGACTAGAACCAACAAGCTCTCCTCACTATCCATTTGTGAAAGTGTGAAAATGACTCTCCTCAAATGACCCACTCACTATCTTGCTTGGTATTTATAGGCAAAGTTGACAAAGCATAAATCGCGACACCCCTATAGCAGTTTATGCACGTCTGCAAAACACACATAAACCACGATATCCCTGTAGCAGATTATGTGATGTTTTTTTACCAACGTAATTCGCGACACCTCTGTAACAGATTATGTGCATTTTGTAAACCGCGATACTCCTGTTGCGGTTTACATAGTTTATGAAAAAATATATTTCAATATCCACTTTATAAAATGTGTATTCTGATAATATTGCTGGCCAATTTATTTAAAACAGTAAATTGCCATATATATATATAACAAACTTTCCTTTGAACAGCCAGCTACAAATAATTTTCCCATGAAAATTAAAGTAAGTATAAATGAACCAAACTAATGATATTTTATGGGTTATGGTTGGATCAGTACTATGAGAATATAATTAATTGTAAATTTCTAATTAAAAGCACATATAACTCTACACTGAAAGCACATGTGGTTGATTGTAACCGATGATAATGAATTATTTGTTCGTGCATATATATGGGCTCATCTGTATTCACTAAAAGTTAATAAATGGTTTATTTTGTTAATAAAGTATTTTATTAAATTTTAGTTTATCTTTTTTTATTTTCAATAGAAAAAGACAATTATGTGAGAAATATGTAAAAATAATTGAGAAAAAAGATAAAAAATTAAATTTGAAAAAAAATTTAAAAACTAAATTCATAATTTGTATAATTAAATTTAAAGGAAAATAATCACACTCTATCTCAATACTAATGATAAATGTAAGTGAGCCTAAAATCACATAAAAAGGTTTTCACTTTAGATCGGGTGAAGTTTCAAATAATAATGTAAGTCTGGTTACAAAATCTTCAATCCAAAAGGAATAAAAGTTTTGGTACATGATATATATTGTGTCGGTTAAGGAACCGTTGGAACTTTTATGATGTTGACTTGTATTGTTGATAACTTGCTTGTACAAGGAATCAAGCTATGAAGCTAAGAATTGTTAACGAGATATGAGCTGGTTACATATGAACGTGAGGTGACTAGGGTTGACACTTTACACTTGAGAACCTTCTCTTTAAATAATATTGGACAATGGACAATGTTCCACCTAGTAATAATTATAAAAACATTTTAATTTATGTTCTTTTCATTGAGGCTCGAATTAATGTAGTATATGCTTCTATCAAATATAAAAATGGTTTATTCGTCTGTTTGAATAAGTGTTAGAAGTTTGAATTTCGTTTTGTGTATGTAGTAACTTATGAAGCACGGACATTTTGTTGAGTTGTCGTGTCCGCCTGTCGGATACATTTTGGATACGATATTCACCGACACTCGTCCGACTCGCGTGTCTGCTGTGTCCGACCGTGTCTTAATAAAAAATAAAACGGATACATTTCGGATACGATATTCACCGACACTCGTCCGACTCGCGTGTCTGCTGTGTCCGACCGTGTCTTAATAAAAAATAAAAAATTCTTCTCTGGACACATCTAGACACACCTAAATACCATCACGTGTCAGCGTGTCCTGTCTTATTCTTAACATATATTTTTAAAATAAATTTAGATATAGTATATATTATTATTTATTAAAACAAAAAATATTTTAAATACTTGATATAATTAAAATAAGACATTAAAAATAATTAAAAATTTTAATTTATATTTTAATATCAATAAAATATCAAAATATCATGACGATTTATCTAAAAAATACTTTATATTTTATATGTATGTGTGTCCCCGTGTCATGTAAGATTTTAAAATTCGCGTGTCGGCGTGTCCCGTGTCGTGTCGTATCCCGTGTCCGTGTCAGTGTCTATGCATCATAGGCAGTAACCTACCAGCAATAAACTTTTAAATAGAGTTTAGATTAATGACAAATTAGTCATTAACTTGTCGGGTTAAAAAATATCGTAAATAACAAAAAAAATTTATTTACCGTGAAAAGATTATTTTACTTGTTTCGTGGAATTCCCTCTTTTTGTAATTTTTAATTTGTTAATTTATTTCATTTATCTATATAATATACAATTTAATTAATTATTGCTGGAAAATTAAATAATAAAAAATAAAATGAAACTCAAATAAAGAAGCTAAGGGATATAAAACCGTTCACTCAAATAAATTTGACCCTAAAAAACTGCTCAAATCAAGCCAATAAATAAAGACATTAATTGATTCCACATTATCTGTTTGTTTTTCAATTGAGCTAGTACCTTACTCTAAGATGACAAATTATTATTATCTGAAAGTATTTATTAAATTGAAAATTATGATATTTAGATTTTAAAGCTGACTAAGTTAGGGCAGGAGCGAGTTAGGTTCGAATACTCACTACAAGAAGGAGTACTCCTTTATATATGCACACGTCCGACATAATTAAGAAATAATAAGTTGAAAAAAAAAAAAGAATTGGTTAACAAATCAAATCAAGATTAAATTATAAACGGAATAATATTTCCCTACTATCAATAAAAAATAGTTAAAGTTTTGTCAAAACATATAGTAGTTTATTTCATTAATAGAGATAATAAAACAGATATCTAATTATTTATTTACTTAAGAACTAATAAACATTATAGGGTACAATACAATACAATAATAAAAGTTTTCATGACAAAATTTCTTTGGTTTTTCTTTACATTAAGATCAACTCATATCTCAATTTCTCAATACAGTGATGTTCCTTTAATTTTTTTTTTCTTTTTCAGGTAACAGAGAATCTTATCAAAACATTTAAGGTTTTACTTAAAAACATGACTATTTTAACACCAATTATTCTATACATCACAGTTCCAAATTTTCAATTGTACCCTTTTTATGTTAACATAATCTGTTATTCTGTGGACTAAAACACCGTGGCTAAATAAAAAAAGCGTCACCTTCACTAACTACAAATTTTCATTTGTAGCAAAAATTAAACAAAGTCACCATTTTTTTTACTTTAGCCACAGTTTTTTTTGTTTAATTACTCTTTTGGTCCCTATAGTTTCGTGAAATTTTTAACCTATACTTTTTTTTTTAATTCAGTTCTGCACCAATTTTTTTTCAATTAAGTCCAACTTAGTAGTAATTGGCTTAATTTTATAGAGACCCAACTATAAAAAAAAAATTGGTACAGGGACCTAAATAAAAGGAAAAAAAAGTATAAGGACCCAATTAAAAAAAAATTTAGTACAAGGACTCAATTAAAAGAAAAAAAATATAGGAATCTAATTGAAAATTTTGCAAAACTATAGAACCAGTAGAATAATTAAATTTTTTTTCCCTCTTGTGCTTGTATTTATTCTATTATTTGTCAAAATAGTGTATATACATATCTTTGGATTAATGTATCCAAAGATAAATACAATCATCTAATATGATTAGTTAATAATAAAAGGCATAATTAATTAATTAATTAATTAAGAATGTTTAGATTAAAAGTAGCGAGCTCATTACAAAGTTGAAAAGTATATTTGTGCTGCTGGTTGCCACTGCCCAAAAGAAATTCATAATTTCATATTAGCAATGGCAAGAGTGAGAGGGTAGTGTGAGGCATGGGACCTATTCATATTATTATAGAAAATGAAGATTATTATTGCATGTGATGTAGGAAGCCATTACAGCTGGATATGCCCAATAGGGTGCCCAGATCGGTCTCCATTTTCTTTTATTTTCATCATCTCTATTCACATTTAAAAAAAAAAAATATGTGTATTTCTTTTATTTTATATATTAATTAAAGTATATAACTATATATATACATTTTTGTTATTTATTAAATAGAATATACATTTCACATGATGAGATGAATTTTACATTTATTCTGATATTAATATATATTGAAAGCAAAATAAATAATAATGTGTATTTATTTACCTAATTAATATATAGATATAAATATAAACATAAATGATTTTTTTGGTATATATTCTAATAACGTTTAGGTTGAAAGATAAGTTTGTCTCGCTCTAAGACTATATATGATATGTCTCACTCAAAGGAGTTTTTTTTTAGGAGGCTTATCATTGTTTTGGATATATTGACAAAGTAGAAATGACCCACATTTGGAAAATTTTTAAAATGAAACTTCAATCATCCTTATGTATGAATATAAAGCCTAAGTCATGAGTTTTTGTGATTTTGTTTCTGCTAATTAATATAATGTTAAGTCGAGTGATCAGTTTATTTACCGTGATAAATTAATTTTTGATCTGTTAGGTTATAAAATACCGTAAATAATAAAAAAAATTATGCTACATCCCTTTACTTAATTAATTAATTAATTAACCATTTTGTTTCTCCGTCATTTCTTACTTTGTCTTAATTATTTTTAAATTTGAGTCAATAATAAAAAAAGAAGTCAATAACTAGCTAACATCATTTATATTTTTTTATAAAAATATATTAGGAACCTGTTTTTTTAGTCAACAATATTAGCCAATATTTTTTATTTTAATATTTTTTCTATCTTTATAATATAACAATTCAAAATCTTAACATGTACTTATTTACTATTTTGTTATTAGCTGATTATCTATTAAAAAAACATTTTACTAACGAAACCAATTTTATATTTTAAATATGTAAGTTTTAAATTTTTGGATGGCTAACTTTTTTTTTTTAACTATTTTTATTATATATCATCACCTAATAAAATCGTTTATCAAATGAGCCTTTTGTATCATAATTCTTATTCTATATGCCACCTTTAATTAATTTTCTACTCTCTTTTCTCTTCTTTTTATATTATTTTATTTCCCACTCTTTCGGTGCAATCTTTTATCTCACTCGAATCAGTTTTATAAGAAACTAACTATCATGAGTTAAGGCTTTGTCCCCAATAATAATAATAATAATAATAATAATAATATCTTTTTGCATGTCTTAGGCAACTATTTTACATATATATATATATATTTTTAAATGTCTTTAGGTATAAACAAGAAATAAGCTGACGAACCTTATATTATAATAATAGGGAGACAAAAAAAAAACAGCTAAAACTTGCTTTATTTAGTATTTATTAATTGTTACAATAATTAATAAATACTAAATAAAGTAACTTATGGTTATTTTTGACTGATTTTCTCTGGTTACCCAAGATTTCCGATAATAATAAAGGCTCACAACAAATTTGGTAAATGAATAAATCAACAAGTTATCCGTATGTATACACACATGATGATTGCATGTGATTATTGGCTAATAAAGTCATAATAATTAAGAAAATTAAGAGAAACATTAATTGGTGCCATGCAGCACATTTCAAAGTTGTCTAGAAGATGCATTTCTCTTTTTCTTTCCATGGATGGAAAACGTAATTAGTTGTGATATATTTTAGTTCAACAACATCATATATATATATATATATATATATATATATATATATATATATATATATATATATATATATATAATAAAAAATCTAGAGTTAGGAATAAATGACACTTATGTCAATTTAAATAAAGTTACACAGTTTATAATTATTTATAAAATAAACAAGTGAAATATTGGTAAAATTTAATTTTAATGTATTGATAATATATAATATTTTATATAATTATCTAATTATTATATTTGTTATTTTAAATAATTATTTACATAATTAATATAAAAAATTCTTTTTATTGATATTATATTATATAATTAAATAAATGTATAAAAATATTTTATTCTAATAGTATATTAAAATTAAATTTTTATTTATATTGAAAAAAAGATAAGTTTAATTTTGATATATTGATAATGTAAAATATTTTATACAGTCGTGTAATCATAATTCGGCGTTTTCTTGAATGATTATTTACGCGGTCAATATAAAAGATAATTATTTTTACTGTATTATGTAAAAAATAGTTATTATTTTTATTAGAGCGAGTGACTACCCCATCCGACCCCTGACAATTACCTCGAATGGACAACGGGGCAAAAAAAAAAACCAAATCCGGCCTCTGTTTTTTTTACTGATTAGCTCCTGTGCAAAAAAAAAAACATTGATTTTTTTTGACACAGGAGCCTAGTTGTCTTTTCGAGGTAATTATTAAGAGCCGAGTTGATTTTTTTTTGTTAAGAGCCTCGTTGTCTTTCGAAATAATTGTCAGGAGCCGTTTTAGATTTTTTTCTTATTTAATTATATAATATAATCAATAAAAAGAATTTTTTATATTAATTATAATATTATATAATTAAGGAAACATTTTAAGTGTACCGTAGAGTATTGGTACACCAATTATTTTAACCGTTGATTTTAATTAATATATATATTATATTTTTTATAATTCAGATCAACGGTTAAAACAATTGGAGTATCGGTACTTTCGGTGCACTTGAAATGTTTCCATTAATTAAATACGGTGATAATACATTAAAATTAAATTTGGAAAAAGAAATATGCAAGGTTTGTGGGGTGCAAAAAGGAGGAAAAGTAGAATGCAACATGTGAGGTATGAACGTGTATGATGAGGATAGAGGAAGCTACTATACACATTGGTGTATCTTAAAGCTTTCCCTTTCTTCTCACTCCTCACGTGCCTTTTTCTGCTCTTTTATTCCTTTTTTTATTTTTTATTTTTTTATTTTCTTAGGTTATACCTTATTCTTCAAGCAAATATTACAACTCATCTGTTAACTCCATCACACAATCCTTTTCATAAAATTTTATACAGTTACATGTATCAAAAGTTTTTATGTGGTCCATGTATGTAACAATTTATATGAAAATTTTGATGTAAACTGATTTATAGATTTTTGTTTAACGGTATAAATTGTTTTAGGTAATTTTATAAGCAAAATATTAAATTTACAAAGGCGATGACTTAAGTGATTTCACATGATTTTTATGTATTTCACAACATATATCATTTTATGTAAATAAAGAAAGGAATTACACTATTAAATAACTCATCTTACACATTACCATATTGAAATTAAAAAATTGGTTATTGCACACTTAAATTTCAAGAGAGATATTCTCTGTCAATAAAAAAATGCCATACGAAGGAATCTTAATTTCTTTTCTTATGATTATTATTGCTATGATTTAACAATTTTTTGTAAGACTTATTAATTTATTACTTTAGTTTAAATATAGTTATTAAGTCACAAATTTATATATTTAAATAATTATTTAAGCAATAAATACAAATGTGTATTATTAAAGTATTTCTGTTTTTATCTTTTTTGCGGAAAAGGTACAGTGTAGTGTAATGGGGAATAGAAGGTTCTTTATTTTCTCAAGGAGGAAGAGTAGAGTACAATGGTGTGGTTGCGAAAAGTGGAGGGCAATTTGGGAAAGTTGCGTGATAAAAGAGAAGGGTACAGTGAAGTGAAAGAGAAAATGATTAGTGTGGTTTTTACACTCTTTCACACCCTCCATGGTTAATAGAATTTATTATTTTTAATTAATAATTAATTAATAATTTTTTAAAATATAAACTAATAATATATTATTAAATTATTAAATTAAAAAATTAAATTTATAATTAAAAATATTAGTTAAAGTTAATAAATTTTACTAATTTTAAAATTTTTTCTTTCCAAAACCGTCCCTCTCTTCTATCTTGTCCTCACCGCTATGGTCTATGGACTATGGAGTTTTCACTTGATGCTATTTTTTTCTCTGAAATGGATATTTTAATATGAAGCAAGAATTTTATACTTTATAGAGAATATAGAATCTTCCACCAATTAAACAATTTATTCGATTCGATGTAGTTTGTTTTTTTATTATTATAGATTAGATTTTCTTATAAATTTTTTTACAAATATTTAGTAACAAACATTTTCTTTATATATTTCATTTAAGTCAACACTAATCAATTTTTACCTTTTATCTCTGAAATTTATTAGTACCGAATATTATTAATTTACCATTTATAAATGTTTGATTATGTTATAAATTTTTTAAAAAATTATATACATTCTCATTCTCTCTTTTCTATTGAGATGACCTAAATAGTGGATAAAAAAAGTCAAATAATGATATTATTTAAATATTAGATATGGAATTTAATTTTTTTAAATAAACTATTTAAATATAGACAATTTTAATTATGAAAAATATAAATTAATTTAATACATATTAAAGATTGAAATATTTTGACAGAATAACTCAAAATATTCAAAAAATGAGAATTAGATTTGATATTATTTTCGATACTTTTATGAAATTCACTTATTTTTTTATAAATATAGAATTAATTTATGTTTACTATAATAAAAACCGTCACTATTTCCATTTTTTTAGGTAAAAATTCAGGTGCAGTCGACTTCACGTGAAATTGATAGCTGAGAGCCATTAAATAAAAATTTAGTCAACTTTACCTAAGTTTTTACCATTTTTTTTAATATTAAAAACAGTAGCTTATTCTAAGAAAGAAAAAAAGAAAGAAAAGAAAAGAAAAGAAAAGAAAAGAAAAACTTAGAAGGACATGTACCAGTTGAGTAGTTGAGATAAATATTAATTTTTCTCAGCCTAAACCTTTGTGTTTAATAAAAGAAAAGAAAAGAAACAAAACCATTAAAACTAGTTATAGCAGCTAAACACTTATTAGTTATATCACCTTTTTCCACCTCTCTCTCTCTCTCTCTCTCTCCTTCTTCTTCTTCTGTGGCAGTAGAAGTTCCAGAAACTAGAAACCATCACCACTTACTGCATCTCTCTCTCTCTCCACCACACATTGACAACACTACTCTAAGGAACCGATTGAATTTTCTTCTGCACCTTCAGCATCTTATTTTCTTTCTTCTCTTACTGCATTCTATATCACACTGTGTGTGTTTTTTTAGCTGCGATTCCATAACACCAAGCCTCTTTTGTGCGCGCGTGCTGTGCGCGTGACTGAGCTTCCAGCCATGGAAGCAGCAACAGCAGCAGCAACAGGTGAAGATTGTTGCGTCAAAGTAGCGGTCCACGTTAGACCGCTCATCGCCGACGAGAAGCTCCAAGGTTGCAAGGACTGCGTCACCGTCGTCCCTGGCAAGCCTCAGGTTCTCCTCATCAAATCTCAACAATGCTTCCGAAATTATACTCTTTCTTTTTCTTCTTCTTTCTTAAATTCAGTTACAGTTGGCGGTTACAATAATACCGGTAATACGGTTGTAACTAACTTTCCGACTGCGGTTGTTACAATGCGCTTTTTTTTTTTTTTTTTTTTTTGTTGTCTGTTACTTTGATTGCTGATAATTCCGGGACGGTATGGATAATGAATAACGGATGGAGATTAATGATGCAGCAGCTGCAATTTGAAAGTTGAAGCCATTGTTTTGTTGTTAACATGTGAAAATGATTTGATTTTGGGTTGATTCATTGATGTTCTACTGTTTAGGGATGATACAGTGTGTGGATTTGGTGAATTTAGGTGAAGATCTGGATCCGACATTTGCTTGCGTAGTAGAAAGTAGGATTTGGAATTTGTTTCCTTTTTTATTTAAAATAATATTTTTGCGATCTGAATTCTGATGATGATGCTTTGCTTGATTGAGATATTTGACTTTTTATGCAATTTCTTGGTTTGGAGTTGGACTTTAGGAATTTGATTGTGTGGTGGAACGGCTCTGTTGGTCTGATAGTTGTGATGTAATTTTTGGGGGAAAATGTTTGATTTTTGTGTTGTGTGGCTGCGTTTTTGTCTTTTTGGTTTTTGTCTGGTAGGGGTCTATGGGATGTAATTTGCTGTAATGGTATGTCTTTGATGTTGGAAATTTTTGGAATGATTGAAAATGAAAATGAAAATGAAATGATTTATGAAGTTTTAAGAGGTAAGAATTACCAATCACCAAAATCTTATACGCAAGGTGATTTGTATTTTAAAATGAATTAAATCCTTTGAACTAAAATCATTTCAATAGATGAACTGAATTATAAATGAAATGAACTCCTTGTTTCCTTCTTCTCTTCCTTTTGATTCCAATTGAACAAAAGAGATTCCAAACACTCAGTAAATGACAAACAGGTCCTTGTAAATGAAAGCAACTCTTTGGACTATAGTTCACTTGCTTTTCATGAATGATTTTCCTCTCCTATTTATGTCAAAATTTCACTATTTTGTATTTGGTAAGAATATATCAGCTGATTTCCCCCTGAAATAATAAGTTAAAGTAATAATTTACTCTGCATATTCATTCTACATCTAATTGAAAAAGTATTAAAAATACTTTAAATACAAACAAACTAAGAATTCCAATATATTTTCCGTGAAAATTGAATTTGTGGATGAAAATGACTTGAAGTTGTACACCAAAAAAAAAAAAAAAAACATAGGACTTGAAGTTTAAGTCTTTGGACACCTTCATCTAAAATTGCAGACTGTATTAGTTGCCTTGAGTAGCTGAAAAGTGGGGTTATGTCTTATGCTAATTGCAAATGAATGCAGGTGCAAATTGGTTCCCATTCCTTTACATTTGATCATGTCTATGGGAGCACTGGTTCTCCTTCATCTGCTATGTTCGGTGAATGTGTTGCTTCCCTTGTTGATGGTTTGTTCCAAGGATATAATGCAACTGTTCTTGCCTATGGTCAGGTATAGTTAACTGCTAAATGGGACAGAAGTTGCACGCACTGCACATACTTCTCTCTAGCACATGACATTTTTACTCCATTGCAGACAGGTTCTGGGAAAACATATACCATGGGCACTGGCTTTAAAGATGATTACCAAGGAGGAATAATACCCCAAGTTATGAGTGTCTTGTTTGACAAAATCGAGATTTTAAAGCATCAAAGCGAATTTCAGTTGCATGTTTCCTTTATTGAGGTGTGTCGATAGCTTATAGCCATGGTTTTGAAAGTTTAGTTCTTCTTTATTGCCTGAAACTAATAGATTATTACTTGTGAATTGATTAAGATTATACATCTAACAACCTTTATCTGTGAATAGATTCTTAAAGAAGAAGTAAGAGACTTGCTGGATCCATCGTTTTTGAACAAACCAGAAACTGCAAATGGACATGCAGGGAAAGTAAACGTTCCTGGGAAACCACCAATTCAAATTCGTGAAACATCAAATGGTGTCATTACCCTGGCAGGATCTACTGAAGTCAGCGTTACAACACTGAAAGAAATGGCTGCTTGCCTAGAACAAGGATCATTGAGTAGAGCAACCGGGAGCACAAATATGAACAACCAATCCAGGTAACTAATGCATTTTCCTTCTTATCAGACTGCATGAATCTGTGCTTATTCATGTGGTATTTTTATTTCACTTTTAGATTCATAAACTAATTTTGGATATCAAAGTATGAGCTGTTTAATGTGAAATATAGATAATTTTAAAACAAGAACTAAGGAAGATATGGTGTATAATGGATTTCAATTATTGGCTATTGCTAAATCACTGATGATTTACAGACTTAAAAACCAGACTAAGCTTTGAGTTATTTTCTTTTAAATTTTAAAGCCAGTGTTGTACTTAAAGTTTCAATTTCTTATGGGAGGAAATATGTTTATACTACAAATAACCTTTTTTCCCCGCAGTGAATCTTCCTGAATTTACTTGTTGGCATCATTATTAACTGCTGTAATTTATGCTTGAGTTCTTGTTTATTACTTATTCTTCTATTAATATGTGGCCAACTAGTCGTTCACATGCCATCTTCACCATCACACTAGAGCAAATGCGGAAGCTCAATAGTTCCAGCGAGATCGGCGCAAATGATACCATGAATGAAGAGTATCTTTGTGCCAAGTTACACTTAGTGGATCTTGCTGGATCAGAACGAGCTAAACGAACAGGATCTGATGGCTTGCGTTTTAAGGAAGGTTAGATGATGGCTTTAATAATTTGTGCTAGTAAATAATATTTTCATCATTATATATTCCTATTAATTTTCTCTTTCATACAGGAGTTCATATAAATAAAGGACTTCTGGCACTGGGTAATGTAATTAGTGCGCTTGGTGATGAAAAGAAGAGAAAAGAAGGAGCTCATGTTCCTTATAGGGACAGTAAACTTACTAGGCTTTTGCAGGTTTATATCTCTAAGTGTACCTTCTCGTAGTATACTCTAATGATGTTGAAATATGCTTACTATTAAGTCAGTTTAAAAAGGATGTATTTTCCCCTTTGAAAATATCACCGTGTTTGAATGAATGACAACAAAAATAAGAAATAGAAGTAACCAAATTCTCTAATGTTATTATTTTCTTTCTTTGATCTTTAACATAAATTTTCTTTTCTAGAAGTTGTGTATTTATAGATAAAGCTAAATGATTTTGCAGGATTCACTTGGTGGTAACAGCAGGACTGTTATGATAGGTAACTCGGTTATTCTTGCTTGTATCCTAGTCGATTTTTTTTATCTCCCATCATTGGCTTTCACAAGATAAGCTTCAACCAAAAATGAAAAGCTTCTTCATGGATCTCATGTTACTATTCTTCTTCACAATTTTTTTTCTTCTAAGATTGATGATGAGTATTACATTGTTGTATTGCATGCTCGTTTCCAATGTACATATATTCGCTGCAATAAAATATGTTTCTGTTTCTTTTCCAGCTTGCATAAGTCCCGCAGATATTAATGCTGAGGAAACCCTCAACACTTTGAAGTATGCAAATCGTGCACGCAATATCCAAAATAAGCCTGTTGTAAGTATCTGCATAAATTTATGTTCCATGTCATATCTCTTCGATTCTTCGTTTTCAATATATATTGCATACATTTAATTTTATATTTTTATTCTTCCTTAGGTGAACAGAGATCCCATGTCCAGTGAGATGCTAAAAATGCGACAACAATTAGAGTATTTGCAAGCAGAACTTTGTGCTCGCTCGGGTGGCTCTTCTGAGGAAGTTCAGGTAGTTTGGTTTCTGGTAGCTTGAATCTTTGGAAATGTGTTAAATTCTGCATTACGTTTAATATATTTCCTATAATAGGTCAGTGATAACATTAATGAAATGACTTATGGTAAACAGATGGGCATCAATCAATGCTTACCTTTTTTGTTAGACAGAAAGTATCCCAGCCTTCATCGTAGCTGGACCTCTTTCATAGACACTACTAAATAATTTGATTTACGCAAAGTACACGTGTTGATATGGTTTATGTTTTTGTAATTAATATATAATCATTTTATAACTGTTTATTTAGGTCCTGAAGGAAAGGATTGCTTGGCTTGAAGCAGCAAATGAGGATCTCTGCCGTGAACTTCATGAATACCGTACTCGAAGCCCTGTTAGTGTTATAGATCACTGTGAAAAAGATGCTTATGTATGCCTCTGATTCCATAGTTGATATTCTTGTTTGACTTAACAACTTTTTATTCTTGTTTGACTTAACAACTTTTTAACAATTTAATACCTAGACATATCTTGGTATTTGCATTCCACTATATGGATTAGTTTCCATTACAACAGCCATTCTGTGAGGCTATGCATTTAAGTATTAAATTTCCTTTCCAGGATGACAGCACATGCAACGTGAAGACTGATGGGCTTAAGAGGGGCTTACCTATCACAGCCCCTGATTATCCAATGAGTGAAACAACAGGTAAGACTTGTCTTTGGCCTGAATTGAGTAAGTTGTTTGATAAGGCTAATATTAAATATTCGATTAGAATGCCATGATCCTTGGTTAACAGTGCCAGTTTTACAGGTGATTCAAGGGAAATTGAAGAAGTAGCAAAAGAGTGGGAGCATACATTACTGCAAAACAGTATGGACAGAGAGTTACATGAATTGAATAAACGCTTGGAGCAGAAAGAGGTTGTTATACTTACATATAATTAAACCCATATCTATGACATATTATGCATTAGAGGATAGCATTCAAATCAATAGAACCATTGTGTAACTTGTGTTCTATGATTTGATAACCCTACAGTCAGAAATTTTGTTTTTGATGGTTGATGGTGTTTTCTGCTTTTAGCTTAGAAAATGATATTCTACTGCTTCACTTCTTGGATTTGATCCCTTATCTTCTGATTTCAAATAGTTAGATTTTTCATTCCAAGGATTTCTTCATTAACAAGCTGCCAAAATCAAATTAAAATAATAAAAGCAGTAGCTGACTGGTCTTTTCCCAACTTCATCATCGAATAATTACAGAGCATAATGTTTAATCTCTGCCTTCAAGAAGAGACTACCATATTCTTTCTCTCTCTTATTTTATTACCTTACTTAATGGGATTGATGTCTGTACAGTCTGAGATGAAGCTTTTTGGGATATCTGATGCTGAAACTCTCAAGCAACACTTTGGAAGGAAGATAATGGAGCTGGAGGATGAAAAGAGAGCTGTGCAGGTTTGATAGAAGTTATGTGCAAAGTTAATTTTACTCATGCAGAAAATTCATATTCATGTATGCATCTGATTTGTAAATGCAGCGAGAGAGGGATCGACTTTTGGCTGAGGTTGAAAATCTTGCTGCTAATTCTGATGGACAAACACATAAATCAGAGGATATCCATGCACAAAAGCTGAAAGCCCTTGAGTCTCAGGTGAGGAGTCCAGTTTTTCATTTGAATTTGTTTTACAGTTGTATGATTTTGGTTACAACAATTTGACAGTGGTAGAATCTTTCAAAATATATGAATTCAGATCCTGGATTTGAAGAAGAAACAAGAGAGCCAGGTCCAGCTTCTGAAACAAAAGCAAAAAAGTGACGAAGCAGCAAAGCGACTGCAAGATGAAATACAATCTATAAAGGCCCAAAAGGTTGATTTCTGTACTTTGCAAATGCATAATTGAGATCATGTACTTTTGTCTGCTGTAACCTGAATAATGTTGCAGGTTCAATTGCAACAAAGGATGAAACAAGAATCAGAACAGTTTCGGCAATGGAAAGCTTCTAGAGAGAAAGAACTTCTGCAAGTATGTCAAGCTTCCTCATTTTTTCATGATTTTGTTTAATTTGTTCACAATACTTTCAACTAACTTAAGGTGATAAAAGTTTGCTATTTTTTTCTTCAAAAAAAAAAAAAAGAAAAAAGGAAAGCGTGAGTAAGCACGAGTTAATACTTAATTTAGGGTACAAACTATCTGCTTCTACAAAGCTTTCAAACAACTCATATTCAATAGGTAGAATTAGTATACAGAGATGGCCATGTTTAGCTGGACTTGTGTCTTGTGCTAGTATGATAGCTGATCATGATCAATCTAACACTTTCCAACATGATTTACCTGCCTGCACTGCATTATTCTCTATGGCCTTTATTGGTTATATGTTTTGTGAGACAGTTAAGGAAGGAGGGAAGGAAAAACGAGTTTGAAAGGCACAAGCTGCAAGCATTAAATCAGCGCCAAAAACTGGTGAGGGTTCCTAGTTGTTAGATGATAGTTTTTATATAATTTTTAACTTGGACATTTTAGTTTACACTAGAGATAAATATATTAAGATTGAAGATTTTGTGGTGGTGGTGGTGGCTTTATGTGCATTTACTGTTTCACCTTTTATATGCAACGCCTGTACTTAAAAATATAGGAAAAATATTTCTTAAAGAATGAAATCTATATGATGATATGTTTCAATTTAGTGGTAAATAATCTGGGCAAGTCATATATATATACATTTTGTTGCATGTAGTTAATTCTGTCAATTAAAGCAACGGTGCATTGTAAATTGAAGCACCAGGGTTTAGGCGTATGGCTATGTGCAAAATATTAATCAAGATTGAATACATGTTATACCTTCATTATCCAAATTTCTAGGTATTCTTGGGTGATTGACATTGACGTGTGTGCCAAAGTAAACTATGACTTCCTCCAAAATATGTCAAATATACACAAATAGAACACTTTTTGTGCTGTGATATTCAACATGTTGTGCTCCCATCTGCTTTTCATTTTGCTATGCAATATGCATAATTCTTAGAATAGAATAAATTCTTCTTTGACCAATATAAATTGAATAAATAAGATGGTTATAGAAACACCTATTTTCTTGATGATATTTGTGGTTATCTTGATTCTTGACTGATACTTATCATAAGAAGTTACTAAATCTAATAACTAAATGTTTCCTTAGGTTCTTCAAAGAAAGACTGAAGAAGCTGCAATGGCAACCAAGCGATTAAAGGAATTGTTGGAAGCTCGCAAATCTTCCAGCCGAGATACTTCAGGTATGATTTGTTGTGGCCAACAAGAACGTTAACTTTGTAGGCTACTGAGACAGACGATGCTCGTATTTATTAACTGGCATGTCATCTGGTTTGAGGCATGAAACAATCAGGCTTAACTTTAATAGATCAGTTGAAAAAGGATTTTCTTTTAAAATGGCTTAAGTATAGGAAACTGTCTTTTAGTGAATAACATGGGAGTTTAAGTAGATGGATCTTCTCTTTCATTTTATTAATATTCTTATTCTCTTTCATCCTCCAGTTACAATGAATGGAAATGGAACGAATGGGCAGGTAGCATACTTTCTCACTCTCTTGGATTTGCTTACTATCCATGCTAGCTTAAATCTTAAATAAGTATGTTTTCATCATTTACAGAGTAATGAGAAGTCCTTACAACGGTGGCTTGATCACGAGCTAGAAGTCATGGTAAAAGAGCATGAAGTTCGTTTTGAGTATGAGAAGCAAAGCGAAGTGTATGTAACTTATGTTCACTAATTACTTTTCGTACTAATTGATTTGTATTGTTGTCATAATGTCATTGATTCTTTTTCTGATTCTTAATTTGAATGTAATCCTCAGGCGAGCTGCCCTTGCAGAAGAGTTATCCTTGCTGAAGCAAGTAAATGAGTTTGCTGCAAAAGGTCTCAGTCCTCCAAGAGGGAAGAATGGATTTGCTAGGTATTCCTTGTTTTTAAATAAATACAATAATTATATTTGTTAGTTTTTTACCTCTTTACATCTTGAAAAAATTCTCTCTTTCAAATAATAAACACATGGAATCTAAAAGGATAGCTCTCTCTGCTCAATGGCTTTTTAACACTTGCCATATTTCTCAGAGTGTTGTCCATGCCACCAAATGCAAGAATGGCCAGAATAGCTTCACTTGAGAGCATGCTGAGCATATCATCTAATTCACTTGTGGCAATGGCTTCTCAACTTTCTGAGGCAGAAGAACGAGAACGGGCTTTCACTAGTCGTGGACGCTGGAACCAGTTACGCTCAATGGGAGAAGCCAAGAATCTGCTTCAATATATGTTTAATTCTGTTGCAGATGCTAGGTGCACTTTTTAATCCTTAATCACTTTCTATCTTTCTCTTGATCTATTTCAAATTTGCAAATCTGACCCAATTCAACAAAGAAACTCACTTATTGGAACCAGGAAGTTTGGTAATTCTTGTAAATTTTAGAACAATAATGTATCATATTTTCTACTTTTCTTTAAAGGATGAAATGAGCTCATAGAAATAGAACTACAAAGGGCCATTGACATGATTTGGTGTCCTTTACACGTATAAGTCTGGCTTCTATATCTTGATAATTCTATCATTATTTTCAATGCAATAACTACATACAGAGAGGGAAGGTGCCTTTTAGGTTTTAAAAGTTTCCTTTAACAAATGGCTTGACATTATGATAATTGATTGCAATAATTTAAATCTCGTTAAATGAGTATACAGCATTTGTATTTTGTTGAGTGGCTTATATTGGCTCGCTTGTACTATTATTTAAATTTAATGTACGAGACGATGACTGCAGGTGCCAACTATGGGAGAAGGACATTGAGATCAAGGAAATGAAAGATCAAATCAAAGAACTTGTTGGTCTATTACGGCAAAGTGAGATCAAGAGGAAGGAAGTTGAGAAGGAGCTAAAGGTGAGGGAGCATGCCGTTGCAACAACATTGGCAGCACCACCTTCTGTAAGATCTTGTCTGCCTATTATTCAAGGAAAAATCAACGAAGATTTTGAAAATAAAATACATAACTGTAAAGCTCTCAGCAAAAATTAACTCACATATTTAGAAGAAATTAACCATGGCATACCACCTCGGTTTCTTGGGCATAATATGTCAAAATACTTATCATACATATTAATGGTTTTCTTTTTCAAACATAAACTGTTCGTACTAGCATACCAAGTAAACTGTAAACCAAACTTGAAGCAAATAATTCAAACCGTTTAAGGCACAGGCCATAATACTATTGTCATCACTGTAATTTTAGTTGTTAATTTATCATCACTTGATATAACAGGGAAACTCTCCAAATTCATTGAAGCATAATGCTGATGAAGATACGGGACCATTGTCTCCAGATTCCGTGCAAGCTCAGAAACAGCGAAAATATACACCAGGCATTGTTAATGGCCAAGTGAGGCAATCAGCAGCATTTATAGATGAGAGTAAAAGGGTAATTTGTTCTGCATTCATGTGAAACTGGCAAACATATTTTTATAAGACCAAGTATGTGAGATTTTCTTTCGATGCAGATGGTACCCATCGGGCAGTTGCCAATGAAAAAATTGGCAATGGCAGGACAAGCATCTGGCAAGCTATGGAGGTGGAAAAGAAGCCATCATCAGTGGCTACTACAATTTAAGTGGAAGTGGCAGAAGCCATGGAGACTTTCCGAATTGATACGACATAGTGATGAGACGATCATGAGAGCCAAGCCACGTCCCCGTGCCTTGCAACATAGGAAGTGATCCTCTCTTTGATCAGCCGTTTGGTGTGGCTCAGTATTCATTTGTTTTTTTCTACATGAATAATTCTGGACACAAGGCATTGGAAAGAACATAAAACTAGGTGCGGGTAATGACTATTTATAATGTATATTATTCTTACTTCAAGCAATCACTTCTGCTGCTACACAAGCTTTCAAAATGAGTGTCTCCTCTAAGGTGCAGGGTTTACTTTAAGATGATGCCCTTTGTTTTTCATCAAAGGTTACAATGTGCATTTTATTCTCTAAAAGTACACATTATACTTCAGAAATGCTTCAGAAATTATATTCTCTAATATCTTCTCATCTAATTATTACTCAGTTACTGTTATCCAAACAATTTCTTTTATAAGATGCATTGATCTGATCTGACAATCTTGTTTCTTGCTGCAGTGTAGTATAAATGGTTGCTGACATTATATATACCGCTATCAGTCTTTGTTAATACTGTGCAATACTGGAAAGTTTCCATAGTTGATGCATTTGGAGCATTGTGTGAGGTGTGCTGCAATGTTGCCAAACAGCTACCCTAATAATTGAAGCATAGGAGATAGTTGTTTGCTTTATAAGCATTGGAGAATAGTCTGAGTCTGTCCATATCAATACTAGAGGGGAACAAAAAAGGAAATATTCTTTTTTCTAGTGGAAATATGTATTATTAAGGGTCTTTTTTAATACCTTACTGTAAGTTTTTGTGGTCTCGTCATGTTTGGGTCACATTGATTTTTGTTGATATAAGTACTGTAACATTGCTTTGTCATGTACCAACAGAGGGAAAATTCTTCTGTGTATTATTTTTCTTGTCTATAAGGTTTTTTGTGTGTAAAGAACATTAGTTACTATATTGAAAGGGATTTTAATTTTAGTCCACATCTTCTCTATTTGGACTTGTTATTGTTTCTATCTTACCATTCCTTTTATTTTAAATCATTTCTAATATAAGACCACTGAAAAGAAATTGGGTTTGGCTACCAGTCAATCAACTTGGTGTTGGGGTACATTTTCACTTTCATTTTGTATTTAAGCAAGCAATAGCTCAAATGGCATAGTCTCTTCGAGTCTCCATATCTTCGGTAAAAAAAAAAAAAGCAAGCAAGATGTCAAAAAAAGAAAAAAGAGAGAGAATATGTAATGTTTATACTTATTTGTGTCTCATACGCTAAGTTGATACATATTTTTTTACTATTAGTATGGGTCTTAAAATCCACATAAAATAAGTTTCACTCCAATTTATAGTGAACAAATATGCACCAACTCAATGTACAAGATAAAATAATCACAACATTTCCCAAGCAACAATTTACTAGTTGTATTTTGCTGTTTAATTGTTCCCACGGTATCCATTGCCATGTTGCAAAAAGAACCCAAAAAAAATAATAATCATAGTTGTAATTCAATACAACAAAGAATCATGGTTCTACCATTGTGTCAACCCAATTTAATAAAGCAAGATTAATGGTACTGAAAGCATGCCCGAAAAAGGAGCATAATAATGGAAACCCCTAAAGAAGAAAGAATTATGACAAAATGACAAGAGCTAAATCATTTATCTCCATTATCTTACAACTCATCATCATTACATACAAAAAATCCGCAAAAAAGAGTAAACATAGGAGAGAACAATGTACTCTTGTGGCTCAAATGTAGCATTTAGAGTCCAAATGGACATCAATCACACCAAGTCTTATACTCAGAAAATTTTCTGTATTGGTGACTCAACTACTGAACTACTGAACCACTATGGTTTTACAGCATTAAATTCTTCAAAGAGAAAAAAGTTTGCTAATGTAAACTTTACTATAACATTGACATGAATGTTTCAAAGACCAAGTATAAGGCATTCAAAGCTTCACTTCCAAGATATTAGAAAACTTGATCTTGAAAATGCATAGAAAAGCATCAACAAGCATGATTTCGGCTCATGATTTCGGTTCGCTCTACACAAAGCATTGGGGTTAAGAGCACCAGTATGCATAGTGCTCGTCTTTACGATGATTACTAACAAGGCCCCCACACTTCAAACAGATGAAGCTGCTTCCGTCTGAAACCGCATCCAATACTACTTGCATCCTGCCGGTTTCAGCCAGTATGGACGTCCCATGAGCATCAGAAGAAATTGACGGGCTGGCAATTGAAGGGACGAGGGTGTTAGTTGCAGATGGTTCAATTATTACAGGCTGAGCTTCGGCAATGGCGCACTCAGCAAACAAAGAAGCTAGCTGGTCAACAGCAGCATTGTCTTGAAGTCTACTTCTATACACCTCACGAGCACGATGCAAGGACTGAAATACAGCTTCATCCCCACCTTTGGATTTCATTGCTACAATTACCTGTTTCCGTTTAAAAAAAAAAAACACATCAGCCACCAAAAGAATGGCCAAAAATTTTAGTATCTGTCTATAAACATGATTAAGTTTCACACATATCACATTGAAATATATTATCTCCTCATTTATCAGAGAAGAAAAAAGATCATCGACTCTGTGGAGTAACTGATAATACTGAAATCACTTGATTGTCAGGGTTCTCGAAACATTAGAATAAAAAAAATAAAATTCTCTCCTGCCTGCTGCCACGATGCGTTGGTGAAAATTCAGGCTATGATCTCCTACAACGTATCATGTACGCAGAGTTGGATACAAAAACCTCCAACCAAGAGCCATTTGTTGAATAAAAACCAAAAACATGAAAAGAAATATTCATTTTACTGATGCCAAGGCTTATTGATTTTTCTTCCAGAAAAGTATGAAGTCATGTTTACACACAGCATGCCTAGGTTGTGCTTCCTTTGTTCGTATATTTGAAATCCTAAAATTAGGAGGACTTTAAAAGTGTGAAATGATTTATCCTCCTATCTCATCACCATAAGCATTCTCCTAATCACTAAATGAATGAAAAGTTATAATGGATTGCTTTTTAAGGTTATCAAAACATAGTTTCGATTTACCGTATACTTCACCTAGTCGGAAGATTTTTCGGATGCTCTATCATCACTCGTAAAATGTACATAGAAATCCAATAATGGAGAATTTTAAATGATAGTCTTCCATTTCCATTCCATCATTTAAAAACTCCAAAACAGGGGTGTTCTAAATTCTAAACATTCCGAATGTATGCTAAAATTATGCTGCTTTCCAAAAACAAGTAGCTAGATTGTTCATGTAGAAAGTAAGAACAGTGTACTAAACATTTGCAATGAGTTAAGCAAAATTCCCCACTAAGTCTTCAAAGCATTTTAAGGGAGTTTGATCATAAAAAAGTCACCAACCCCAGAATCATATTTTGAAATCCACCATGCAGATGTAATCAATAAACAAAACCAACAAATAAAAAGTTACTCA
Source organism: Arachis hypogaea (assembly GCF_003086295.3). Classification (NCBI taxonomy): domain Eukaryota; kingdom Viridiplantae; phylum Streptophyta; class Magnoliopsida; order Fabales; family Fabaceae; genus Arachis; species Arachis hypogaea. The sequence goes on along the minus strand of NC_092041.1, from coordinate 116,644,826 downwards.
TTTGGTAAATTCTAAACTAGTTATGGTAATCATCCCAAAACAATGTTCATATATAATTTGATTTATCCAACATACACAACTGATTTGGCTAGTTTACTCAGCAAGGTAAGCATGCTCTATATACCATTGCACAAAACAGTATTGAATTAATTCAAACCTCGCATATATAAAAAAAAAATTAAAATAAACAAATAAACAAAACTTCACAAGTGACCAAAATTGTACAAAGAAAAGAAAAAGCTACGATTCCAGTGAAGTAATAACAAAAAAGAAAACTTTATGCAAATTAACGATTGGAATGAAGATAAACATAGTTGATTTAATAGAATTGGAAGAATAAAATAAAATTGAAAGAGAGAAATGAAAAAAGATTACAGCTTGGAGAGCTTGGGAAGGTTTTCCTTGATTGATGAATTGGCGAGCCAATGTGAGTAAGTCGCGTACGGAGTCACTTTCGCCGGAGCTCGACGGAACCGCCCCTAGCGGCGGTGCCTCCGCCGCAGACGGCGCCACCTCCGTCATCTCGGCGTCCATATCTGACGATCTTCCCATTCGCCTTCTCCACACTCTCTAATCTTTGTGTTCTTTGCAACTTTTATTTTGAAATAATAAATCAATATAAAGTATTTTATTTATGCAACTATATTAACAAAATTACGTAATAATGTGTAATTAATTAATTATATGTATTAGATGTGTTTAACTCTCTTTCTATAAATAAAAAAATTCAAAGTTTACATTTTTTTAATTCTAGTGATTCAATAAATTTTTTCAAATAAAAATAGAATTTATTTCAAATATTTAATGTATTTGTTTTTTATTTATTAAAAATAACAAAAAAAATAATTTTAATAATTTTAATTTACGTATTTGTTAAATTTGTAAAAATATTAGTATGAAAGATTTCTTTTTAATTAATGAATAAATTTGACTCAAATTAATAACTCATTAAATTAGATAAAAAAAACGTATTCTATCATATTTAATTGATTGACTAATAAGGATTAAAATTAAACTCTACAGTATTAAAAATGGCTGAGCATTTTACCAGAAAAAATAAAAAGGCTGGAGATTCATTACCATAAAAGTTGTCAAAGTTGATAATGGTTAAAGGAAGAGAATTTTCTAGATATGGAATTCTCATCAATTGATAATATTTTATGGAATTTAAATTTTATAAAAAAAAAAGCATATTTAATATAATAAATTTTATTATTAACTGAATTTGAATGGAGCTATTGAAAGAAATAATAAAATAGTGTTGAGTAAATTAATTAGTGTTTTGAAGTTTATAGAGTATTCTAGATTTCTAGCAAGTTCTGTTTCTTTCATTTACATGCTCCTCTTTTATTCTCCGAGTCCCCACCACTATCCAACAAAAAGCACCTTGTCAAGTTTGGTTAGTATGGGCTTTTTTTTCTTTGGACGAGATTTACTATGGGCTTTGAACGTTGAGTAAAAGGCCATTATTGTGTGGCCCAAAATAAAAAATGATAACTGTGACCGAAATTTTTCAAAAAAAAAAAAAAAAAACATCATCCCCTATGAAATTATTATAACGGATATATGACTGATGTTGGGATTTGAACTCCCACCCACACTTGATTAAGTAAATGGTGAGTTAATTATTTGACTAATTGATTGATACTTAAGTGTGTTTTTTTACTAACTTTCTGGAGCTATTGCGGAGTGAGAGTTTGAGTCAAAATGGTTTTATTTTATTTTTGTTTTGGTGTCCTTTTTTATGATTTTGTCACTTTTGTTTTTGTTTCAATTAGTAATTTGGAATTGGATCACTTTGATTTGGGTTTACAAAGCCATTGGGTCATTGTTAATACAGAAAAGATTAAAAGAAAGAAAAGGTTCGGTTATTGCGTTATTATTTTTAAAAATTTGTATATAATTTTAATTTATTTTTTAACGTTTTAAATATTTTATTTATATTTTAAAAAATTTTAAATGAATTCAATATTATTCTACTGTTAAATTTATATGAATTATTAACAGAGTAAATAACGTATATGTTAACAACGTTATTATTAAGTCATATCTTCTTTCTTTTATTAAAAAAAACATAACAAAAACTTTCTTGTAACATTTCATCTTCTCAATTTTCTTCTTTTAAAAAAATTCGAAATCCTATCAATCAATCATCAGTACTCAAGAATAAAAAAAAACTTTTATCTTAATAATCATTGATAGTCAATTTTATTTATATACTGAACTGAAATTAAAGGGCAAAAAACTAGAATAAACCAAGGGAAGTTGCAAATTACCTAAATGAGCCAAAGTGAAATTCGTTTCTGCAATGAGCCAAACCCTGTATTTATATAATTCGAACCAGTGTGGTTCGAACTCTATTCATGAGTAATTCGAACCAGGGTGGTTCGAATTATTAAGAGAGAAATTCATTCAAGTAAATCGAACCAGGGTGGTTCGAATTACTTGGGAGGAAAACGTAGCACATAGTTCGAACCAAGCTGGTTCGAATTACACAAACTGAATTCGAACCAGTCCGGTTCGATTTAGTGGTAGACAGTGCAGTATATATATGGTTCTAAACGTGAGTTGCCCTCATAGAGGGTGTAATATGGCTAGTGAGGAGAGTTTTGTGGTTTTGGTTCACCATAGAGGATCCATTAAGAGGAAAACTCGCTCCGGTGTGAAGTTCACAGATAAGGATCCTCTCTGTATTGTCGTGAAACCAACGACGAGCTATGATGATCTTGTTAGATCTGTGCTGATGAAACTTGGTCTGGAAGGTGCGAAGCGAGTGAAGAAGTTTTTCTATCGCATTCCAATCACTGTCTTGCAGGATACGGTGAAGTATGATTGCTTCACGATTGGTAGTGATGAGGACCTGCAAGTCATGTTTCTATGTCGGAGGCAGTTTCCCGAGGTTAGGACACCAGAGTTGTTGGCAAAGTTGGTTGATGTGGTATCCAGCTCAGGGGGTTCGAACCGGAATGCCACCACTGAAGCAGCGGCAGCCGGTTCGAGTTCCAGGCCTGCCATTGCTTCTTCGTCCGTCCCTGTGTACGAGCCAGCGGTCGAACCAGTCGCCTCCCCGTCTTTTGCTGTTGATCTGAATGATGGAGTAGGCGACGTGGTAGGATCAGTTGATATTCTGCCGAACGCTTTACAGGGAGTTCCACCGGTTGGCATCGGTGACGGAGTGTTGGGTGATGTAGAGGAGGACGACGTCGAGCCGGATATGATTGAGGATGACAGCGGCGACGAGGTTGGAGCTACTGAGCCTGCATTGGTAGTCGGTGGTTCTAGTTCTGGCACACAGCAGTATCCACCACATTTTTCCTCTTTGGACCTAGATGCCATGAGGCAAGAGGGTGTTTCAGAGCACTCTGTTGGATTCGGAGCTAGAGATGCTGAAGGGACTGCTGGTTTGACAGAGTTCCAGGTTGGTCAGCAATTTCAGGATAAAGACGAGGCCCTGTTAAGTGTGAAGACTTACAGCATCCGGCGAGGGGTACAGTACAAGGTTGTGGAGTCTGATCATCGCCGTTATGTGGGCAAGTGTTCTGAGTTTGGGAATGGGTGCACCTGGTTGATTCGACTGAGTCTGCAGAAGCGCAAGGGCATTTGGGAGGTCAAGCGGTACAATGGACCTCACACTTGTCTTGCGACCTCCATCTCGAGTGACCACAGGAGCTTGGATTATCATGTGATTTCCGCGTTCGTTATGCCAATGGTTAGGGCTGATGCATCCGTCAGCATCAAGGTGCTCCTAAATGCCACGGCAGCACACTTCGGGTTTAGGCCGACTTACAGGAGGGTCTGGATGGCGAAGCAGAAGGCAATTGCCCTCGTATACGGTGACTGGGATGAGTCATACAATGAGCTCCCCAGGTGGGTTTTGGGAGTCCAGTTGACGATGCCGGGTACTGTTGCAATCCTACGGACGAGTCCTGTTCGAGTTAGTGGACAAGTAGACGAGTCTCAAGCTTTTTTCCACAGACTTTTCTGGACGTTTCCACCGTTCATCCAGGCATTTCGCCATTGCAAGCCCTTAGTTAGCATTGATGGGACCCATCTTTATGGGAAGTACGGGGGTACTTTGCTCATCGCGATTGCACAGGACGGGAACTCCAACATTCTACCCGTTGCATTCGCACTAGTAGAAGGTGAGAATGCAGAGTCTTGGTCATTCTTTCTCTCCCACCTTAGACAGCACGTGACACCGCAGCCCGGTCTTCTGGTTATATCGGACAGACATAACGGCATAAAGGCTGCGCTTGAGGCTCCGGACGGAGGTTGGTTACCTCCATCTTCATACCGTGCATTCTGCATTCGACACGTAGCGGCTAATTTTGCCCTTACCTTCAAGGGCAAGGATGCACGTAGGCTTCTAGTGAATGCCGCATATGCGAAGACCGAGGTTGAGTTTGATTACTGGTTTGATATTCTTCGGTCTGAAGACCCGGCGATGTGTGAGTGGGCGAACCGGATTAATTATTCCTTATGGACTCAGCATCGTGACGACGGACGGAGATTCGGTCACATGACGACGAATATCTCGGAGTGTGTGAACTCAATCCTAAAGGGTGTCAGAAACCTCCCTGTATGCTCTTTGGTGAAGGCAACATATGGAAGGCTTGCGGAACTCTTTGTTCGCAAGGGTAGAGAGGCTGAGGCCCAGATGGGAACCGGACAACAATTCAGTCAGTACTTGGTAAAGTGTATAGAGGCCAACTTGAAGAATTCGTGGTGCTTCACGGTGACTTTGTATGACCGGGATAACTCCGAGTTCACCGTAGCCGAGACCACTCCGACGGGCTCTTTCTCATTGGGTACCTACAGAGTATCGCTTGCGTCCCGGACCTGTGACTGCGGGTACTTCCAGGCACTTCATTTCCCGTGCCAGCACGCACTTGCATGCTGCGCCTACTCACGGGTTACCTGGTCCTCTTATGTTCACAGCATGTATCAGATTAGTTCAGTGTTCCGTGTGTACCAGATGGGATTCACACCGCCGATACCGGAGGGATTCTGGCCACCTTACGACGGGCCAACCGTGATCCCGGATCCTGCCAAAAGGCGTGCGAGAGAGGGTCGTCCGAGATCCACCAGGATACGGACGAATATGGACGAGGCAGATCCGAATCGGCCAAAGAGGTGTAGCCTTTGTCGCCAACCCGGACACACCCGCAGGAGTTGCCCACAGCTTGGAGGACCGTCTCACACGGGGGGCCAGTAGTAGCGATCTTGTTATTGTTAGTGTTTATTGATTTTATTTTTCCTGTTACTTGTTATGTAAGATGACTTATGTAATCTGTTTATCTTTTTACGTTCTAGTAATGAAAAAGTTGCATTTGAATTTGAATATAATTAGAAATCCCATGACTTCAAAAGTTGATAACTAAAGTGTTATATGATTCAATGATAATACATACTCACTAATCCACTAGGTAAATACCAGATTTTTAAGTACAATAAGATGAGGACACAACAAGGAAAAATAGCTCTAAAGTAACAACAGTAGTCCACATCGGTCTGGTACATGAGTGAACCCTAACGTCCAAAATACATGAAATGTAAATCATCTAAATAAGTGGGAGCCTGTCCCAAAACGACGGGGAACCCGTGGCCTCTGACCTCTGCGGATAAACGGCTCCTCATCCTCTATCTCATCTGCGTCCTCATGCGGGGCAGGCTGTGCGGGTGGCGTAAAATGGAGTGGTGCGGCAGACGGCCCGGCGACAGACTGTGATGCAGCGGTGTAAGCGGAATGTGGGGTACCTCCCAAAGCAAAATGGTCACCAACAGGTGTCGTAGCAGGCTCGTTCAGATCAACATCTAAGGGTGCCTGCGTGCCAGGGGTCTGAGGACGCCTCCTGCCCGGCTCGTCCTCCTGCATGATAGCCGAAATCTCCGCTAGAAACCGTGGACTGCCGAAGTCCGCATCAAGCGTATCTGTCCCAAGGAAGTCCTGCCACTGTGATCCGGGAATAACCCATGGAGTACCGTCCTGCTGAGGCTGGTCGTCGGTGGGTACTCCAACAAAGTAATGTCCAAAAGGACCGGACCCAAGTCCAGCGTCACTAGGCTCAGCCCCGTCACCCATCCCGGAGCCATACCACTCACCTCCGTGAACCCCATCCTGGGTACTACCACCAGCAACTGAAGCCGCCCCTGCACCATCCCCGCCCTCAGGCCCATGCTGATCATCGTCATCGTCCTCAGGGTCAGGTGCAGCGGCATGAACCGCAGCACGCCCTCTACCTCTGCCAAGATGATGTCGTCGTCGACCCCTAGCGGGGCCGGCCTCGTCGCCAGCCTCCATAGCACGCTCAAGCCACCCCCAGTCACGCTGGCTACGACGTGTGCCCACGCGAGCTCTCCTATCAACCCGCCTCCTGTCCGGCACGTCGTCAGGCCGATCCATCTCAGGTACTTGCCCAGCTCCCCGCTGTGAGGCTTCAACAGGAATAGCAACGGCTCTCGGATCGCCCAACTGCGGATCTGGAGACAAAAACCTCTTCCCGTGCTGACTCCACCAATCCAAGAACTGATGCGACGGACCAGGGTCAGCAACAACATCGAATCTCAGCACGCTCTCCGTACGGTCGTCCCAATACTGATGCCACTTCTGCAAATGGGACGGGAACCATCGATCGCCGCCTCTGCCGTCCTTCGACATCAGAAAGTCGATGTTCAGGGCGGCCTGTGGACGGGGCTGTACCCCTCCAAACTGCGGAAGAACCCTGTCTACCTGATGCCACTCTATGACGGCAAAGTAGATAAGCGATGTAACAGACCACCACAGCACCATATGCCGAGGCTCCAAAACCTCGGGATGCACGACCTGAAGTACGTCAGGGCTACTGTACGGCATCCAGATAAACTGCACCCAGAACGATACAATGTCAGGGCAACTCGTGATCCCAACTCGTAAATCGTGGTTAAATAAAAAAACTTATTAAGTAACATACTGACCTCTCTATCCTGCAACCGGTCTATCCAGAGCCTCCACGTCTGAACTCTAGGACCCTTCTCGCTACTGGAAGGGATGTAACCTGACCACCTGCAACATGCACATGTGTTACCGCTACTTATATGTGTGCTTAGGGTATCCAATACATTATGAATGAACACGTGGTTATGTGTAGTAAATTGAAATAGACAAAGATTAGTAAAGTACCTCGAGGCCAATGGCCAGCTGAACGTCTCAAATCCTGCAGGCCTAAACCGAGGAAATCGCCAGAAAATCCATGACTGAAGTAGCTAAAGTGGGCCCGCTAGCTTGATAACATTTCTGTTCGGCACACGGCACATGCACCGGTACAACCATGCCAGTGCTGCAGAACCCCAGCTGTAGGTCCCCATCTCCTCCAACCTAGCTACAAACGGAAGCCATCTGATGTGAACGCGGTTGCCCGACTTGTCCGCAAAAAGCTGCGTGCCCAACAACATCATGATGTACGCACGGGCATAACGACACACAGTATCCTCATCAGCTCCCTCCGGGCACTCACCAAACGTCTCCTGAAACCAGCTGCAGTTGACCGCGTACTTCTGAACCTGGCTAGGAGGAGGTACCACTCCAAGCAACTCCTCGAACCAAACCCAGGCTGGACAGCCACCATCGATGTATACATGGAACTCTGATAGGCAGCCGCTAACGTAACGCCCGTCCACTGGCAAACCCAGCTGGTATGCCACGTCCTGCAGTGTGATAGTGTACTCTCCGAACGGCATATGAAACGTGTGCGTCTCCGGACGCCATCGCTCAACAAACGCACTGACAAGGGCCTCGTCCAACCGGAACTATCTATCATTCAGCCTTGCAAGATGGTAAAGACCAGCCATCTGCAGTTACGGAACGTATCTGTCATCCAGGACCATGCCCTGCTGCCGCCGCATGCTCCTGATGCATCGCTGAGGCTGCGGAAGAAATGAACCGCATTATTAGAACCAACTTAATTACCGGTGACAAACATAATCAACACGATAATCCCTAAACCAAAAAATCTTACTATGCATAGCCGCTTAAAAATCCAAGAACGAGAACCATTTGCATAAGAAACTTAAATTAGAAACCACCATAGCCTACTGACATCAAAGATCTAACATTATAAAACCACAACTAAACCGCTTACATAAACCACTAACATAAACCACTAAGATAAACCACTAACATAAACCACTAAGATAAACCACTAAGATAAACCACCAACATAAACCACTAACAAAAACCACTAACATAAACCATTAACAGAAATCACTAACATAAACCGCTAAAATAAACCACCAACTAAACCAACATCTAACCCGCATGCCAAACCACTAACTCACATGTACCGGTAAAATATAGTTATTTCCGTACTAACCTCTTCGTTGATGACCCCAGCTATATGGGCGACTCCGTCCAAGCGATATAACCGTGCCGGATCGTCCCCCATGAGCAGAGTATTCCGTTCAGGTCTTTCTCGGAGAGAATCTGGGTCGTTTTCTCTGAGATTTGGTGGGGCAGGGGAAGATGAGAATGGTTCGAATGAGGCTGATTCGAACTCCTTATATAGCCCAATCACTAGTAATTCGAACCAGGGTGGTTCGAATTACATGAAGACCTCATTTACCCATAATTCGAACTAGAGTGGTTCGAATTACTTGCATACCTAGTTCGAACCAGTCTGGTTCGATTTACTTTCAATTTTTTCTTTAAAGTTCGAACTGCTCTGGTTCGATTTATTTGAAGATGAAGTTCGAACTAGCCTGGTTCGAATTACATAAAAATATGATCTGGCTCATTGCTGTATCGATTTTCATTTTGGCTCATATAGGTAAATTTGGATTCATGTTGGCTTATTATAGTATTTTGCCTGAAATTAAACGTTATTAACTCTTAAATATGCTAATTGATCATGACAAATTTAATAGTAAAACTTTATTGAATTTATTTAAAAAATTTTAAGACTGATATAAAATTAATTTAAAATTTTTTAAGGTTGAAATAAAACGTTTAAAACGTTAGAAATCAAAATAATACTTTAACCTTATTTTTACTATCTTTTGCAATTTGTGGGCTGGAAAAAATTACTAAACAATTCATAAACAGTCAAAATTTAAAGTTTTAATATTTATGATCAAAGACTCTCCAATCCATTTGACAAAAAAAATTAGAATAATTGTTTATTGCAAGTCAGACTTTAGTTTAATAACAAATCTTAATGGCTTTTAAAGTGTTCCATCTTGATTCAAAACTTGGCTAAGATCACTAACTCCCGACGAAGAATAACTGATTAATCATAACCAGAAAAAAAAAAAAAGAATAACCGCTTATTTCATGATAAAGAGACACAATAGTTTTGCATTTTTAATGTTAAAGATAATTCTCTTTTTGGGTAGATATATGAAAATCTTGTTAATAATTTTTTCCATAACACTATTAATTTAATTATGATGATTAAATAATGTTCAATGTTGTATTTTAGGAACAATAATGCTTCGTATTTATGTAATTTTTCTAATTAAGTCAATTAAATTTTTTTTGCTTCACGCGCCTGCCACTTTTGAACGTAAAGTTTCTTTCTTAATGTAGAACTTCTCTTTCTCAACGTAAAGCTTCTCTTCGTTTTTCTTTATCAATGTAGAATTTTTCTTTAACGTCAAGTTTCTCGTCGTTCTTCTCTGCTTTGATTTTCTTTTTCGTTTTTTTTTTAACGTAAAATTTCGTTTTCAGATTTTGATCTGCATTGTATTTATGTTTTTCATTTTCAGATTTTAATAACGTATCAAAACAACTAATAATTTAAGTTCAAATCAGTTGAATGAGAACAATTTGGATTTTTCTTCTGAATTGAATCAAGTGGACGAGGTTTGGGTTATTCAATTTTGAATTGAATGGAATAGAATGCAATCGCTAAATCCAATTGTTTATGAAGAAAAAGAAGGAGAAAGAGGGAAGAAAAAGAACCTGCGTGCTGCAAATTTAAAAAAAAAACAAAAAGAATTTGTTTAGGAGATTTTGAGCGCATGTACACGTTCTTTTAACGAGAATAATTTTTGTTGGTGTTAGACCTATTTGATTGAATTTAAATGACAATAAAATTTAAATGTATAACCGATGTGTTTTAGAAATAATTTCATCCACTTATACAATATAGTGCATTACCATACTCTATTTATTCCTCCATTAAATATATTTTACATTTATTTTGAAACAATTTTTTTTAAAAAGGTATTATCTTCTTATTTTCGGTCTACTTTTTCATTTATTTTCGGCTAATTATAAAAAATCATATGTGGCAGCTCATCATCACCAACCACAAACACAACCACTTTGATGCGGCAAAAGGAGTGGCACTCACACAAACACACCAACTATTAACTGACCATGGACGGCGCCATTATTATTAATTAGTTTATTAATTCACTTTTTTTATTTATTAAATATGTAGGGTAATTAATAAATTTATAATAAGTTAAGATAGATTTGGATTCAAATTTTAAAAATTGTAAAAAAGTGTTTCTTTAGTAAATACATACACAAATAACATTTTAGAAATAGAAAATATAAGTATACACAAAATTCTGCTATATCGTTATATTATTATATATAGTAGATGATCTAAACCCACTTAAAAAGATAAAACTTTATCTTGTTTTATCTTGGATGTCCTTTATTTTTATAAAAATATTATTCCTATACTAAAATACGTTATTAAAATTAATTATTAATATATTTATATTCAACATATAACATAACCGTTATTTTTAATATTATCTTATATTTAAATAACCCATCAAAGCTAATTTTCTTTTTTATTTTCTGTCTTCAATTTTTTTTTTGTCTGCTCTACATATTATAAGCTTCTTGTATATAATGACCCATCAAAGTTAAGTTTCTTTCTTTGTGTGTTTATATCTAAAGTCCTCTTAGTTGAAATGTAATTAATAAAGAGCAATGTTACGGGCCAGCAACATTTGTGATTGGTAGCCATTAACTAGTCATCAATGATGATTTGATGGTGTGAGATTAGTGTGAGATTTCATCCAATGCCTCATCTTTCTCTGCTGGTTACATGCTGGCCAAAATGCAATAAAATTGCTAGCCCCTAGACTTTTCCATTAATAAATCCGAGACAATATTATTCGTTGATTTAATTAATTTTGATGTGTGTAAAAAATTTTATACAATTATTTAATCATCATTATGTGTTTGGATGACTTGTTGGAGATACAAGATTGAGATTCTATGACAAACCATCTCAATAGATTTACAAGTTTAATTTAGTTTAAATTGTAGTTACAATTTTTATACTTATGATATTATATTATATGATACACATGAACTTCTGTCATAATATAACATCATTGTGATCATTAGGACTATATTTAAACTTATTCATATTGGTAGATTATTCCAATTAAGTTGAACGTATAAAATATTGCCAATAGCAATTGGTGTATGATGGTTGATTTCTTTAAACTTATTTTGTTAAAACATTTTCTAATCTTTAAATATCTTTTATAAGTTAAAATTAATGTATTCTTTATTAATTATATAAATCATAATTTTTTTTATTTTGTTGTATTTTTATATGAATAATTGAAATTCAAAGTGAAAAGATATTAGTTATATTAAATTGTTAATTATTTTTTTTAAAGAAATTTAAGAAAGTCACGTATACTCTTTTAAAAAAACTTATATAGCTTATATTTTATTTTTATTAGTTTGGAAAATATTTCATATTGTTATATGTAGGCTGTTGTACTCATGCAGGCCATCCAGATCTTATTAACCGTAATATTTTAACCACACTTATATGTAAATAAATATTTCAATGGCTATTTCTTTTCTATTATTTTTTCCTTTAATTCATGAATCCGCATCTTTTCGGAGTAAATTATCTAAAAGGTGTAGCATTAATTGAGCTTAATTTAAGAGTGTCTTTTGCTTTAAATTGAAGTGATAATGACGTAAATATAAATGTATAGGACAAATAAAATTTAAAAGAAAAATAAAAATTTGAAAAAAAATTAAGTTTAAGTATATAAATTATAATTAATGATTATTCATTATAATAAATGATATTTTTGGCAACGAAAATAATTAAAAACTCCTTTTCTTTTTATTTTTTTAAATGTATCGTTTTGTTGGCATTAAAAAAAATAATTTATTTATTTTTTTAAATAGAAATGTTAACTTTAAAAGAAAAGTTCATTAGTTTTATGAGTAGTCACACTGTTGTTTTGACTATTCTTTTCATAAAAAATTAATATAAGTTTATTTTTTTTTGTGAGAGTACATAAAGAATACATAGTATATAAGATATAATAATTTAATAAATATTTTATAAAAAAAATTTCATTCTTTTTAAAATAAAATTTTTTATTTCTCTTAATTTCTCCTACAAACTATCAATATCACATCTTGAACAATTTAGTACAAGAAATTTTCTTCACATCCCAAACTCTCTCTCCCTTTACTTTCATTGTTACCCACAGGATCTTTTTCATTTAAGAAAGATGGGGCATTTTTGCAAAGTGCCTTGAAGGGTGCAACACTGCAAGTACAAAAGGCACTTTCCTCCTAATTCTAAGAAATTCAAGAAATATTACCATTTGCTTATTGATGTTTACTCTACAACTGGCATTTTAAAACTCTTGGATAGAAAACGTGTCAATACCGATAAAAGGATTTACGAGTATATTATTTAAATAATATTTATTTGATTAAAATTAATTTTAATATAAAATTATCAAACATAAATTAATTTTAACTCTTGTTAATAAATTGAATTAAAAAATAACATATAAAAATATACTTATATTTATTAAATTTTAATAATATATAAAAATTTAATAATTTTTTAAATATTTTTTATAATAAAAATAATATTTATTTATTAAAATTAAAAATAATATATATAATAATATATTTTAGTACTCTTAAAGTACTCCTAGTAAATTTAACTTACCGTGACATTTATAATTAGGGTTTATTATAAGTATATTTTTTATACAGTTCATTATAACAGTGACATTATAAGTATATTTTCTTAGTATATTTTTTTATATTATATAATATTTTTTAGTATTTTATTTTAGCATGTTATAATTTTTTTATTATTATAACAAAAATTAATATTTATTTATTTATTAACTTAAAAATAACATATAAAAATTAATAAATTAAGTACTCTTTTTTTAATAAAAATTAATATTTATATAAGTTGATCTCACATTAAATTTAATAATTTATAATTTATACATAGAACTCAATTTGCTAGTAAATCAAATTGAACGGTATCGATTTACCATAGACGAACAAATTCCATAATTCGAAACAACCTGATTCGAATTATTAGTTGTCATAAACCATGCATAAGTCGAATCACACTTATTTGATTTACTACTATGGACATCACGCATGCATAAATCGAATCAGACTAATTCGATTTATACAACAAAAAATAACATTTCTATGTAATTTAAAACTTACCACTTAGAATTAGGTTGGGGGAAGCAGTTATAGGTTTCATTCCTACTCTTGGTATGCCTTTGATAACCAGCTTTCCCCGAGTGCTAATAAGCCTATTTACTTTAACTCACAGCAATAGGTTTAATTTTAGAATAATAATACATATTTAAATTTTTTTGTTAATTAAATCTAATATAATAAAAATCAGTTATAATTATCATTATTCTCAATTTTATTATTTAATTTGGTTGGACTTAGTTCATAAAAAAAACTTAAATGTATAGTATTACTCTTATTTTTATTTTCTTGTAAAAAATGGATGTTTTCACATTAATAATAAATTTATTTATTTTTATTTTTTTAATAGAATTTCTTCCAAATCAAATAATAAGTTGACCAGAAAGATGATCACTATCTCATGAATTAGTTAAGCAACATCATTGTTAACCTAATTGAAATCTCATGGATCAAATATCAATTGAAGATGTCAATAAAAACTAAAGAGGATTAGATGTATCAATTGAAATAGATGTTGTTTTACTATTATTAAAAAAGATGCACGAATATTAGAAATTCATGCATAAGAAGGAAAGAGAGGAAAAAGAGTGAGGCACAAAAGAGGGAAGCCCTTATATATATGTTGAAGAGGAAGTGAACATTGCGTTACCAATTGTTGGCTGATTTTTTAATTAATTGATTGAATTAATATTAGCTCCTCATATTTTTGTACATGTTAGGGAGATAATATCTAAAATTACCTTATATTATATATACACAAATAACATAGAAAATATATAAATATACACAAAATTTTGCTATATCCTTATATTATTATATAATATATATAGTAGATGATCCAAACCCACTTACAAAGATAAAACTTTATCTTGGATGGCCTTTACTTTTAATACTACCCTATATTTAGATAACCCATCAAAACTAATTTTCTTTTTTATTTCCTTTCTTCAATTTTCTTCTTCTTTTTTTTTTTTTTGTCTGCTCTACATATTATAAGCTTCTTGTATATAATGACACATCAAAGTTAAGTTTCTTTCTTTCTTTGTTTATATCTAAAGTCCTCTGAATTGAAATGTAATTAATAAATCTGAGACAATAATATTATTGGTTGATTTAATTAACTTTGATGTGTGTAAAATTTTTTATATAATAATTTAATCATCATTATGTGTTTAAATGATTTTTTGGAGATATAAAATTAAGGTTTTATGATAAACCATCTCAATAGATTTATAGGCTTAGTTTAGTTTAAATTATAATTGCAATTTTTATACTTATCATATTATATATACTATAAGATACACATGAACTTACGTCATAATATAATATCATTGTGATCATTAGGACTATATTTATACTTAATTCATATTGGTGGATCATTCTAATTTGAACGTATAAACAATTGCCAATGGCAATTGGTGCATGATGGTTGATTCCTTTAAAATAAGATTCCGAGTATTTATTTATTTTGGCCTCCAAAAAATTTCGGATAAGATATTTTAGTCTCCAACTAAAATTAATCACTCAATTGATTTTTAACGGTTATATCTTTTGTTCCATCAACTCTAACGAAAAATAAAATGGTCTTTGACAATTCTAATGAGGGACAAAATAATGGTCCTAACCCTCTTTAATCGAAAATGACATTGTTCGTCTCCAACTAAAATTAATCACTCAATTGGTTTCTAATAGTCAGGTCATTTGTTCTGTCAACTCTAACGGAGGACAAAATAGTCTTTGGCAATTCTAACGAGGGACAAAATGGTTCATGACCCTCTTTAATCGGAAACGACACTGTTCTTTTTCAATTTTCATCATCCTCGCATAACTCTAACATTTTAGCACTGTAACTTCAAGCTACACAATGCACACTCTACAATTTCAATGTTCATAAGAAGAAAAATCCTTAACTTGTTGTCAACTAATTCATACTCAGGAAATTGATGACTATGTCTCTCAAGTACTTGTCGTCTTCGATGAATCTCATGAATCTAAATAGCAGGTCCGATTTGTTAAGACCTGTCGTTTTCGTCGTCGCCATCTCCCTCCTCCTCTGCTATATCATCTCCATGGCCACATTGTCCACCACTCTGATCGCTTACTTTAGCTTCTTCTCCGAACCAATGTTCAATAATTGCTTCAGTTTTCATATGAGTGGCGAAGGCGACATTACTCATTGTATTGATAGCTTGGATGCGAGGTCGAAATTTTCTGCCAGCTTTGACTCTAGGAGAGAAGGAATGAAGCACTCAAAGTCCATTCCAAATGAGAATTTGCATATAATGTTGAAGGAGAATCTTCTTATGATGTCCTAATGTCCAACAATCTATATTGCTTGTCGAAGAGTAGAGAAATGTGTGCCCTTAGATTAGTTGTGGAACTTGTTATTGAGGATGGTGGACGTTGTTGGGGTTAGAGGTGATGCTATTATCGAGGACGTAGAGGTGGATGCTTCTGGTGGGTGAAGTGTGGAGAAGGTAGGTGTGTACCAGTTATAGAAATTTGGTAAGTGTGTGGTTCATGACATATTAAGGTAGATGCGACACGCGTGGCAGTTACACCATGGCTTGCTTTTAGAGCTAAATAGGAGGAAGTAGAAGACGGAGAAGAAAACTATGAAGGTGAAAAATGAGAGTATGAATATTAGGGTTAATCAAGATACGATAGAAATTGAGAAAAAACGGTGTCGTTTCCGAACAGAGGGAACAGAGACCATTTTATCCTCTGTTAAAGTTATCAATGACCGTTTTAGAGCTATTGAGCAGTGAGAGTTTGAGTCAAAATGGTTTTATTTTATTTTTGTTTTGGTGCCTTTTTTTATGATTTTGTCACTTTTGTTTTTGTTTCAATTAGTAATTTGGAATTGGATCACTTTGATTTGTTATTGTTAATACAGAAAAGAAAGAAAAGGTTCGGTTATTGCGTTTTTATTTTTGAAGTTTAGGATTTTTTTAGTTCTTAATATTTGTATATAATTTTAATTTGGTCCTTAACGTTTTAAATATTTTATTTATATTTTAAAAAATTTTAAATGAGTTCAATATTACTTTATCGTTAAATTTATATGAATAATTAACAGAATAAGTAACGTAGATGTTAACAACGTTATTGTTAAATCATATCTTCTTCCTTTTATTAGAGAAACATAACAAAAACTTTCTTATAACACTTCATCTTCTCAATTTTCTTCTTTTAAAAAAATTTAAAATTCTATCAATCAATCATCAATACTCAAGAATAAAAAAATAAACTTTTATCTCAGTAATCATTGATAGTTAATTTTATTTATATACTGAAATTAAACGTTATTAACTCTTAAATATGCTAATTGTTCATGACAAATTTAATAATAAAATTTTATTGAACCTGATACATAACGAATACCTCGGCCAGCACAGTAAGCGAATACCTCGGAATAAAGCAGGATCAAATATCAACAAACCCATCAAATCCGGACGAGCTATAAAAAAGCTCGGAATGTAACTGACATTTTGGAACGTTATCATTAAGGATAACTTCGAAACATACGGAGAATCCCGAGATACGCTATAACCGAACATACTAAAAGACGCCTATATAAACACATATCCACCCTCGGAGTGAGACAGGTCACAGAATTCATTCTAAGTTATTTCTCTTGCTTTCTTATAACTCACTTTCTTACTTGAGCGTCAGAGAACTTTTTGCAGATGCTCCCGTCACGGTGTTCCAACTCAGCTGACGTATAACTCTCCCATCCGAGCACAGCTGCAGGCAGAAGAAGTTGCTATACCTCGGCAGCATACGAGTGGAACATTTGGCACCCACCGTTGGGGCCCGGAATTAATCTAACCCCATTGTTTCTCCTACATTGCCTTTTTCTCTTTTCTTTTGTGCAGGGATTTCAACCTTCTAGATATGGCTGAGAACGGAGCTCAACCATTCAACCAAGTCAAACTTCTGGCCCAGATGGCCGAACTCTAGTCAGAAGTCCGAAGACTTGCTGAGCTTTCCACACAGAATAATGCAGGAAAGCACGAGGAAGGTAGCTCTAAAAGCTCAGCCCTAGGAAACTCAGACCCTTTGAGTATCACCCCGCCAAAGGGAAAGTTGACGCTAGACAACCCCTTCTCCGAAGAAATTACAAACTTCAAGATGCCGAAGATGTTCGTGTTGCCTAACTCCCTAGAACCTTATAAGGGGATTGGTGACTCCCGAGCTCACATAAAAAAATTTCAGTCCATGATGTTCTTTAACAGCGCTAATAATGAACATATACTTTGTCGATCTTTTCCCACTTACCTTGATGGTGCTGCTTTACTTTGGTTCTCTAAATTATCTGCAAGATCAATTTCATCCTTCGAGGATTTGGCGAGGTCTTTTATTGACTATTTCGCCGCCTCAAGGATATACGTCCATGGATCAGACTACTTCGGGACGATCAAGCAAGGACAACATGAAAGCCTTAAAGACTACTTAACCCGATTTGCCGAGGCCACCATGGAGATTCCAGATTTGGACCCCAAAGTCCACCTGCACGCGCTTAAGACCGGCCTCAGACCTGGGAAGTTCAGAGAAACAATTGCAATAACCAAATCCAAGTCGTTGGAGAAATTTCGGGAGAGGGCTGCAGGCCAGATGGAGATCGAGGAACTACGAGAAGCCCAAAAAACGGATAAACAGCCGACAAGAAGAGAAGAAGAGAGGACATTCAAACCGCCGAGCAAGAAAGAGCAAAAGAAACCCTTCAAGCTCACACCAAAGTTCGATACCTACACCAGATTCAATACAAAAAGGGAGAACATAATCAAGGAGATCCTCAACGCCAAGATAGTCAAACCTCCTGCTAGAGCAGGAAGTTATCAAGATCAACTATTCATGGATAGAAGCAAGCACTGTGCCTTCCACCAGAAGTACGGACACATAACAGACGAATGCGTAATAGCCAAAGACTTGTTGGAGAGGCTAGCTCGGCAAGGACTCCTAGACAAATGTGTCAAAGGATGGAAAAGTAGGGAAACCAAAAAAGAGCTAGAAAAATGATCAACGGGGAAAGAAAAAGGAAAATGGACAACAACAGATACCCCTAGAGGGATTATAAACTGCATATCAGGAGGATACGCAGGAGGAGGCGAAACAAGCTCGGCCCGGAAAAGAAGTTATCGAGCAATGTTGGCAATCGAAGGAATAATACCTGCAACAAAACACAACACAACGGAGCCAGAGATAACCTTTAATCAAGACGACCTACCCTCAACGGGCCCAAACCTCGACGACCCAGTGGTGATCTCCATCCAAACAGGAGAGTTATTGGTAAGAAAGGTCCTTCTGGATCCAGGTAGTAGTGCTGATGTATTATTCTTTTCAACCTTTATAAAAATGCAACTATCTGAAAAAACCATGCAACCCTCATCAGGAGAATTGGTTGGATTCTCCGGAGAAAGGGTCCCAATAAAAGGACACATATGGCTAAAAACAACCATGGGCAACCCCCCATTAGCAAAAACTATTGACGTCCAATACCTCATAGTTGACTGTTATAGTCCTTATAATATTATTTTCGGAAGGCCCGCCCTGAATAACTTCAAAGCGGTAGTATCTACATTACACTTGTGTGTTAAGTTTCAAGTACAAAACAACAAATTAGCAACAGTATATTTAGACCGACAACAAATTCGACAATGTTACAACGCCAGCCTGAAGAAAACCAGCATTCAACCAAGGGCTAACCAGGGGACAAAAACAATTCACGCCACATCTGAGGTATTGACCCTCGCGGAATTGGACCCTAGGGAGGACTTCCAGGAAAGATCCCAGCCAATAGACGAACTCCAGAAGATTCTTCTGATAACAAAGGCCAAACAATTTACCTATATCGGCCGAGTATTAGAAGGAGAGGAGAGAGCAAAGTTAATAGAAGTGTTCCGAGACAACGCTGACTTATTCGCATAGATACCAGCAGATATGTCGGAAATATATCCAAATATAATCTACCACAAGCTCGCCATAGACAAAACAAGCAGACCAATTACCTAGAAGAAGAGGAACCTCGGAACTGAAAAAATGAAAGTAGTTCTAATATATACTTTATAATATAACGTAACCGTTATTTTTAATATAATCTCATATTTAGATAACCCAATCAAAGCTAATTTTCTTTTTTATTTCCTTTCTTCAATTCTTTTTTTTTTTTTTTGGTCTGCTCTACGTATTATAAGCTTCTTGTATATAATGACCCATCAAAGTTTCTTTCTTTCTTTGTTTATATCTAAAGTCCTCTTAATTGAAATGTAATTAATAAATCTGAAACAACATTATTGGTTGATTTAATTAACTTTGATGTGTGTAAAAAATTTTATACAATAATTTAATCATCATTATGTGTTTAGATGACTTTTTGGAGATATAAGATTGACGTTCTATGATAAACCATCTCAATAGATTTACAAGCTAAGCTTATTATAGTTTGAGAAGATTGATTCATGATTGATATTCCCGTTGAATTGAATTAAATTAACTGCCATGGTCGATCAATAACTAACTTTTAATGTGGTTTTATTAGTGTCGGTGGCTGGTTTGATTCTCCACAATTTCTTCTCACTCTGAATGGCTTTTCTTGTAAGTTTTGCAACCTTATAAATCAACCTAATTGTTGTCTCACCTGTGGATTTTTTTAAATTTAAAATAGCATCAAAGTTTATTTGTTGGAGATTTCTTTCAAAATTACAAATGAGTTTTAAATTTGAGTAAGTTAAGATAGACTTTTAAATTATTTTATTTAAAATAGAATAAGATAAGTTTGAAAATTAAATTGACATAAAAAAATTAGACTAAGAATTTGTTTGGGTCTCATTAAATTATTAAAAAAATATTTTTTACAATAAAAAAGTTTTTTTTAATTTTAGTATGTTTAACAAATTTTAATCATAAAAATAAAAACACTAGAAAAAATATATATTTTTAAAAAAGTTATCATTTACATTTTTTTTTTAAAATATTTTAAAAAATATTTTTCACATAAAAATAAATAAAAAATATTTTGATGCTGTTAGATTTAAATATAATTGATGAATAAAAAAAAATTTTAAAAAT
The DNA here is from genome assembly GCF_003086295.3 of Arachis hypogaea. Lineage (NCBI taxonomy): Eukaryota > Viridiplantae > Streptophyta > Magnoliopsida > Fabales > Fabaceae > Arachis > Arachis hypogaea. The sequence goes on along the minus strand of NC_092041.1, from coordinate 116,624,293 downwards.
TGTTTTTACTTTTTTATAAAAAATTTAAAAAAATCACTCAAAAAAATATTTTTTAAAAATTTATCCAAACAAACCCTAATTCTCTTTCCTGTGTACGAGAGTTTATTTTTAAAGAAGAATTTTGTTTCAAGTCCTTTCAAAGTTTCACTGCTAAAGGAGGATTACAAATAGCATCAGCTAAGCCAGAATTTTTACCGAAAACTCAAGTATTAGTTTTCTTTCCTTCTTTGTTTCGTTTATGATTAGTTTTTATTTTCTTGTACCTTCAATCTCCCTTGTTATCGGTAAAACTGAATTGTTGCACTTCATGCATGTTTTCCGATTCATATAACAATAGGATATAGCTGCTTTTACACGTTAAGTTGATAGTTGAAAAACGTTAAATAATTTGACTGATTTGACTAAATTTTTATCTAATATTTTCCGTTATCAATTTTACACAAAATTAACTGTACCTGAATTTTTACCTTCTTTTAATCATCTGATAATTTTTAACATTTTTCAGTAGGATTAGTAATGAAGAAGGAACGAGTTCCATATCAAACCCAATACCCGTCCTAACAACAAAATTGAGCTTGACGCGTCCATACAACGCCGTCAACTTTGGACAAACATCAAGGTTTGTAACTGAATATCAAACCCTTGGAGTACAGTAAATGTTTTATTTGAATTCATTTATTATATGATTATATACTTATTTTGGTTTAGAAATTAGATATCTTGATACGTTACATATATCCAGGTATGATTGCTTTATGTGTAATATTATTCATATATTTAAATTGAGAATTTTTTATATAAATAAAATATTTTTTCACATTTATTGTTATTTTGTTTGCTCGTTAAATCAGTTTCTAACTTTAACCATATATCTGCAAACAAGACACATTTATAATCTATTATTATTTGGATCGTATCGATTTAACTTTTTATTTTAAATTGCATATGTACTACGTCAATTTAAATTTACATTTTAATCTAATCAAATATGAAGTTGTGAAAAAATTTAGGGAGAGTTGACATAATTTTTTTTTTACTTGATTCCTTTAAGTTACACTTAATAAGGATAAAAGAAAGAAATTTATAAACAAGAATTGAAACTTAATCTATACAGAGCAGATTAATACTTATTGAAATTTATTAGACAAAAAATATGTGACACTTAGTTTACTATTTTTTTTCATTTTTTTTTGTGAGATATTTGTAAAATCTACTTGGATCCTGTTTTTTTTTTCTTTAAATATTTTAGTGAATAAATGCATTAATTATCTTTGTATGGTCAATCAATAAAATGCAATTGTAATGATTTGTATTTAAACTCAACTTTTTTCAAGTCCTTTTCTTTTTGAAGCCTCATTCATTTTGTATTAACATGAATTTAGTGTGGGATATTAATTTTCATGATTTTTTGTTATAAAAATGGGACATCTATAATTTTCAACTTTTAAAACATATCACTTTTTCATAACTGAGAATAATACAATAATAATTTTTATATAAAAAAATTAGCCACAAAAAATTTATTACATATTTGTAAGAAAAATTAATTTACTTAGTATATAGATAAATTACTTAATTAATATTTTTTTGTTATATTAATGTTCTATATTTTGAAAAGATTAAATAGCGTGTAATAAAAAAATGCCTTAAATTTTTTAAAAAGATTTTATTGCTACTTTGCGATTTTAATTAATATACTTTTATATATAAACACTGATATCTATCAAATTTGTAAATTTTTTAAATGAAAGTTGTGAAGCATTTTAGGTAATTGTTTTGTAATAAAGGATAATTTAAATTTAAATAATAATATTTGTTAAAATATATTGCTCTTTTCTTTAAAAATTATCAATTAAGTATGTATTATCTATCTTAAATTAGAAGTTATTAAAAAAAATATTAAGTAATCAGATTGAAACATTAATATAACAAAAAAAAAGTTAATTAAGTAATTTATCTATGTACTAAGTAAATTAATTCTTCTCACAAATATGTAATAATTTTTTTGTGGCTAATTTTTTTTATATGAAAATTATTATTATATTATTCTCAAATATAGAAAAGTGATGTGTTTTAATTTAATATGGAGATAATTATAAATTAGATTCATTTAAAAATTAAAAAAATTAAAATTCATAAATCGATAGATAAATTTTTTAAAGTTCACGAATCGGAGAATAAGTTTGAAATTTTAAACATTTTAAAAAATTAAAATTTACAAACTCTCCAAAATTAAAATTTACTCTACAGCTGGCGTTTTAAAATTCTTGCATAGAGAATGTATCAATGCCAATGAAAGAGTATTTTTTTTTTTTTTTTACCAAAGATAGGAGATTCAAATCCGCAACTTCTTAATTGAGTATAGGGAGATTATGCCATTTAAACTATTACTCATTGGTTCCAATAAAAGAGTATATAGGAATCATTTCAATTCTTTGGTGTGGTTCCTATTTAAATTTTTCATAATTAATGTGAAATATCCGGCTTCAAAACAATTGTTATATTTGCTCTTATTATTTTCAATTTTTATGTGAAATAAAAATTATTAGAATAAGGTGAAATTAATCCTATCAAATACTATTTTAATATTATTAGCGATCTTGTCAAATTTTTATGTATATTTTTTATCACAATATGTAATGTGATATATTTCAAATTTTAAGGTATTTATATTGAAGTGATTAATTGCTATCTCAATTAAATTTTTTTAACAATAAGATAACTTTTAATTAAAACTATTTATTGAAGGTCATTTTTTAGAGTGATTTTAAATGTTATTTTTAGGATTATATATATATAGTGACAAATCCGACAAATATATATATAGTATGATAATACTTTTTACAATTGTATTATAATATTGTAATTTGTAAAATATTAATTATTTTTTAAATTATCTAACCAACAAATTATTAAAGATAATTTTATATTTAAGATTTCAAAATTTTAGAGGGTTTCAATAAATCTAATATCACATACAGGACCTTAATGTATGATTTTAGAAGTAGATTTTTTATTTTTTCAACCAATCAAAAGGCTTAAATTACTATTCAGTCTTATTTCAAACATGAAAATGTTTACAAAAGTTGTGTTACTCTAACTCACAGCAATAGGTTTATTTTTAGAATAATAATATACATTCAAATTTTTTTTAGTTAACTAAGTCTAATTAAATTGGTCTAACATAATAAAAATCAGTTATGACTAATATTATTTTAAATCTTATTATTTAATTTAGTTGCACTTAGCTCATAAAAAACTTAAATTTATAATATTACTTTTATTCTTATTTTTTTTGTAAAAAATGGGTGTTTTCACATTAATATTAAATTTTCTTTTTCTAATTTTTTTTAATAGAATTTATTCCAAATGACCAAATCAAATAATAAGCTGATCCGAAAGATGATCACTATCTCATGAATTACTTAAACAACATCATTGTTAACCTAATTAAAATCTCATGGATCAAATATAAATTGAAGATGTCAATAAAAATTAAAGAGGATTAGATGTATTAATTGGAATAGATGTTGTTTTACTCTTATTAAAAAAGATGCATGAATATTAGAAATTTTGATCGCAAATGAAAAAGGAGAGAGTAAGAACTAAGAAGAAAAGAGAAAAAAGAGTGCGGCACAAAAGAGAAGGAAGCCCTTATATATGTTGAAGAGGAAGTAACATTACGTTACCAATTGTTGGCTGATTTTTTAATTAATTGATTGAATTAGGGTGATGTTAGATAGTCAAAGAATAATTATAATATAAAAATATTATATAAAAATTTTCATTTTCTTTATAAGTAAGTGATATACACTTTTTTATCACTTATTTTTCTTATTACTTACTATTTTGCTACATGTTTGGAGTCATTAATGTTCTTTCTAAAATTAATTTCAGTTTTTCCCAAATCAAATTCTTAATATCTCTCAATCACATTAATATCCATTAAAATGTAATAACTCTCTGCAAAAATTATGGAAATTAAATTAAAATTTTTTAACAATTTCTACTATACAACTTATATTTTACATATAGACTATAAAAAAATAAAAAATAAATTTTTAAAAATAATTATTAACTCGTCATATTAAAATCAATAAATAAATATACATATGAATATTAAATAAAATATTAAAATAATTAAAATCATAATCTATTATGCACATATGAGTTAATTTAAAAAATATAATAAGACATATAATTTAAAATTTGATAATATTAATTATAAAAATTTATTAATTATAAACATTATATGTATGAAATTAGGGCAAGTTACTTAAATAAATAAATTTGAGAAAAGCTTTACTCAAATGTGCAAAACTGGATATGGTTACCCGTATGTGCAAAAACTGATTATTATGTAAACCGTGGCAACCCACCACGGTTTCACATTGTTCATAAACCGTGGTGAGTCAAGGCGGATTATGAAGGAGAATTTTTGAACGTAAACCGTGGCAGGTCACCACGGTTTACTCAGGATTGCTGGCGTGCATAAACCGTGGTGAGTCACCACGGTTTATGAAGAGATGGCGAAACACATAAACCCCTATGGGTCACCACGGTTTACTATCACTGGAAATCTATATATATGCAAGTGATTCTAGCTCATAAGAGATCATTGTCACAATGGCTAGTGAGGAAGAGAGTTTTCTTGCCCTAGTGCATTGCTCTGGGAAAATAAAAAAAAGTAAAAGCCACGGTGTGAAGTTTACCGACAAAGAACCACTAAGTATTTTTATTAGTTCGTTGATGACTTTGTCAGATCTGAAGAACAGCATCTTGGAGAAGCTGGGAGTTTTGGGTAGCAAGTGGGTGAAGAAATTATTCTACAAGATTCCCATGGCGGTTGTATCGACCGGTGTTCAGTATAAAACATTTGCGGTTAAAGCTGATGAAGATATAAGGGTTCTGTTCTACTGTGTAAGGAGTTTTCCCGAGATCAGAATCCATGAGTTGTTCGCGAAGCTGGAGGTTGGTGTCGATAGTTCCGGGGCATCCGCCCCAGTTCCTTGCCCAGGTTCTGCGGTTGGTGCATCTAGTTCGATGCCTGCGGTCAGACCGGTTCTTCCGCCGGTTCAATCACCTTCGTTTGCGGTCGATTTAGCCCGAACGGAGGTTGTTGGTTCTATACCTTTGGAGAATGCAGTAGTCGTTGAGCCTTCCCACGTTGTGGACACCGGTGGCGGCCTCGTACCTTATATTGAAGATTATGGTGTACCTGATCAAGTAGAGAATGCAATGCGTGACGATGAGTCTGAGCAGGAGCCTGTTGATATTGATGGTGACAGCGACGATCACACCGGTGGCGATCCACATCCGCAGCATCGGCCATCAAGTTCCGGTTCTCATCAGCAGCCTCCACACTTCTCGACACTAAACTTGGAAGCCCTTGGTCAACAGGAAGACAATGGTAACAGAGTGGGGGGATCTTCTGCAGAATTTCAGATTGGCCAATCATTCCAGAGTAAGGATGAAGCTGTCCTGAGTGTAAAAGATTATAGCATCCGGCGAGGTGTTGAGTACAGAGTCATTGAATCGGATCATTTGAAGTATCATGGAAAATGTAAGGATTTCGGCAAGGGTTGTACTTGGTTGATTCGTGTAGCGCTTCGTGCACGAAAAGGTACTTGGGAGGTTAGGAGGTACAACGGGCCACACACATGCCTCGCAACTTCTATTTCAAGTGATCACCGTCAGCTGGATTACCACGTTATCTGTGCGAGGGTTCTTCCTATGGTTAGGGCAGATGCTGCGGTTACGGTAAAGGTACTTCAACAAGCGACAGAAGCTGATTACGGTTTCAGGCCTAGTTACAGGAAGGTTTGGATGGCTAAGCAGAAGGCAGTGGCACAAATATATGGAGATTGGGAAGAGTCTTACGCGGAGTTGCCACGTTGGATCCTAGGGATCCAGGCGACAATGCCGGGAACAATCACGGTGCTGAAGACGTCTCCTGTTCGAGTTGGTGGTGGGGTTGATGAGTCCACGGAGTACTTTCACCGGCTATTCTGGACATTTCCACCCTGTGTCGAGGCATTCCGGCATTGCAAGCCCCTCGTCAGTATTGATGGTACCCATTTGTATGGGAAGTATGGAGGGACGCTTCTGTTGGCGATCGCTCAGGATGGAAACTCGAACATCCTCCCGATAGCATTTGCCCTTGTGGAGGGGGAAAATGCAGAGTCGTGGTCATTCTTCTTGACCAATCTCCGAGAGCATGTGACTCCTCAGGAGGGTATCCTTGTTATCTCTGACAGGCATAATGGGATCAAGGCAGCGCTTGAGGCACCTGAGACTGGGTGGCTGCCTCCTCGGGCTTTCCGGGCCTACTGTGTTAGGCATGTAGCAGCGAATTTCGCCCTAACGTTCAAAGGTAAGGACTCAAGGAGGATGTTGGTGAATGCTGCCTACGCAAAGACTGAGGCTGAGTTTTACTACTGGTTTGACATCATGCGGACTGAGAATCCAGCAATGTGTGACTGGGCCAACCGGATGGAGTATGACAAATGGACCCAACATCAGGATGGTGGTCGTCGGTTCGGGCACATGACCACAAACATCAGTGAATGTGTGAACTCCGTCTTGAAGGGAACTCGCAACCTACCGGTCACATCGTTGGTTAAGTCAACCTACGGGAGGCTAGCTCAGCTATTTGTGGTACGGGGACAGACAGCAGAGGCACAAGTCGGATCTGGGCATGAATTCTGTCAGGCCTTGGTCAAGGCCATTGATCGGAACGTAAGAGACTCTAGGTGCTTCACTGTGACATTATATGACAGGCAGCAGTCCGAGTACACCGTCGCGGAGACAACACCAACCGGCAACTTCTCCCTGGGTAGTTATAGAGTTTCTCTTAAAGATCACCAATGCGATTGTGGCCACTTTCAGGCGCTGCATTATCCTTGTTGCCATGCCATCGCGTGTTGCGCCTACTCTCGGCTAAACTGGGCGTCATATGTTCACGAGGTGTATCGTATGAGTGAAGTGTTCAACGTTTACAAGCAGGGGTTTCTCCCACCTATCCCTGAAGGACTATGGCCTCCATACGCTGGGCCTACCATCATTCCTGACCCTAATATGCGGCGTGCAAAGGAAGGTCGTCCAAAGGCAACTAGGATCCGTGGTAGTATGGATCAGTCTCAGGTGGACCAGCCGAAGCGATGTGGGCTATGCCGTCAGCCTGGGCATACGCGGAGGAGCTGCCCCCAGCGAAGACAGAGTGGTGGAGGGGATGCGTAGATCTCATGTCGTGTATTATGCAGTCCAACATGTTTTAGTTGCGTAAGCGTCTATGTAATGTTAGTAATTTATTGTTGGTTAGGTCTGTGATTGTCAAGAGTTTTATGAAATGCAAAAAATTCAGATGAATAAATTCCTGTTATTTTACCTAGTAATGTGTGGTTCCTTTTGTGCATTATAATATAAACCGTTGCTCTACATATGAAATAAGCTGAAACCAGTCAATAGGATTCGTCAAAAGACCAATAACATTTAACATAAGACTGAAAGTCATAAAAACTAAGTAGCAAGCTCAATTCATAAAATAACAAAGTCCCTAACAGATATGAACATACAACATAACTAATCAGAATCCTCAATGGTGTCACTGTCAGCATCGTCAAGCTGGCCAATCAGGTGACCTCCGGTGCCACACAATGGAGGACGCCTCACACGCCTGGGTCTGTGATCTGGCGCTGCTACTGAGGGTTGTGCGGGAGCGGCACTGAAAGCAGATGCAGGTGTCCCTCCTAAAGCAAACCATGGGTCAAACGGAGAACCTGCAGGCTCGTTGAGGTCAACTGGCAACTGAGCCTGAACATCGTCACTCCTGGGCTGCTGATCAGCAAACTGGGCATGCTCCGCAGGCATCTGTGGCCTATAGTCATCCCTAAGCATGTCTGCTATGTCCATGTAGAACTCGGACTCAGTAACATGATCATCAATGTCCATCCCAACTGCCGCGGTAGTAAACTGAGCAAATGCATGTGGGCTAACGTTCCCAAACAGCTGAGAGCTAGTACCCACCTCGAACGTCGGCTGATCCATAGCTGATGCTGATCCAACTACCTCCTGATCGGTCACGTGATGGCTGCTGTCTCCCTGCTCGGATGGTGCTCTGTCAGGCGCACCTCGACGGTTAGGCCGCGCAGCTGCCCGTCTGCCTCTACGTCGAGGAACGCGGTAGTCCACTGCATCCCCAGGCTCAGCTGCAGGAACGTCCTCCTCCAAACGCTCGGCAAACTCCCTCCACTCGCGATCAGTGGTCCGGGTCCCTATACGGCGACGCCGATCGACTCGTCTGTTATCTGGTCTGTCATAAACGTGCACTCTAGGAGGTGCCTGTGACGACCCTCTGTGACGCGCCTCCTCAGTCAACACAATCGGCCTCGGATCCTGAAATGCTACATCTGGGGATAGGAACCTGTGCGCCACACGGCACCACCAATCCAAGTAGTCTGATGATGGACCAGGGTCGAGGACTCGATCAACCCATATGACTGACTGAAGCCTGTCCTCCCAATGCTGGTGCCACTCCCGATAATATGAAGGAAACCACCGGTCCCCACCCCTGCCATCCTTCGCGTGTAGCCAATCTATGTTCAGAGCTGGCTGCGGGAGATGCTGAACACCGCCGAACTGGGGTAGAACCCTATCGACCTGGTGCCACTCGATCGCAGCAAAATATATGAGGCTAGTGACGGTCGTCCATAGGCGTCGATGCTCGTCAGCTAGTATCTCCGGATGAATGACAGTACCAACATCAACAGAAGAATAAGGCTCCCACACAAACTGCATATAATAAGTACGAGTTTGCTGAGACAGTGACATTTAAGCAAAACTAGTACATCTATCAGTAATAAATAAATGACTCACATCGTGGACACGCAGCCTATCCAGTGCAAGGCGTGCAGAAAGTAATCTCTGTGCCCCTGCATCGTTCCTCGGCACAAACTCAGCCCACCTAAAAAATTAATTGAGATGATGTCAAAACAAACCATAACACATGATGTATTTACAATTTATTAACAGAACATACTAAACCATACCTGGAAGCAAGAGGAAAGCCGAACCGGTCAAAACCAGTGGGCCTCATAGTGGGAAACCTCCAGAAAATCCAAGACTGTAGTAGTTGTAGAGGCCCAGCCAAGTTAACGACGTTCCTGTTTGTACCACGACAAAGACACCTATACAACCAGGCTAGTGCAGCGGAGCCCCAGCTATATCTGCCCAAGTCGTCCAACGATGCCAAATAAGGCAACCAGCGAAGGTGGACCCTGTTTGCGTTCTTGTCCGCAAAGAGCTGAGACGACAACAGCATCAGGATATAAGCGCGTGCGTATACACGCACGGTCTCATCAGTAGCATCTGCAGGGAGAACCCGGAACCTCTCGTGGAACCATGTGTAGCACACTGTCATCTGCTTAATTTTACTCTGTGGAGGTAACTCCCCGAACAACTCGTGAAACCACACCCATGCTGGTCTACCGTGTTCCATAAGATTCTCAAACTCAGTCAAGCACCCACTAACGGGCACACCATCAATCGGCAAACCCAGCTGATACGCAACATCCTGTAAAGTAATGGTGCACTCACCAAACGGCATATGGAACGTGTGGGTCTCCGGACGCCACCGCTCAATAAATGCGCTAAGGAGAGACTCATCAACCCAGAACCACTGACTGTTTAGCCTAGCCAGATGATACAAGCCGGCAGTCTCTAGATACGGTATAATCCGGTCATGTAAGGGCATATTCTGCTGCCTCCTAACGGCGCTAATAACCCTACTAGGCTGCACAAGGTGGGTAACATATTCTCTTAGTGTGTAATACAGAGTTAAGCTACGAATACTAAGCACTGATTATAACGGTATAAAAACAGGATAAAAAATATTATTCAATAAAATATTTACAATTATAACAAAATATTTTAGAAAAATACTATTAACCAGACTTACAAGATAAATCAGCATAATAAAATATGCATTAATCAGTAGACAATAGTAATGAATGCCTCACATTTTGATTCACAGTAACCATAATAATATCAATATTTATGTAAATAACATTAATCAGAATAACAACACAAATAAACATAGTAAAATATTTTCACTAACAATATTCCTAATAATATCAATTGTTATATTACTATGAATTTTGATAACAATAATAATAACAATAACTTACCTCTTGGTCGATATATCCTGCCACGTGAGCGACGCCGTTTAGTCGGTACAAACGATTCTCATCCTCCATTGGTTCCATCACCCACTTCCCCCTCAAGCCTCCAAAATTTCCTCTCAACACAACAACAATTTCCTTTTTTTGTGATTCAACAAGTGATCCGTCCTAACCTTCCACGGATTACTTATATAGACACACACACATAAACCGTGGTGACCCATAGGGGTTTATGTGTTTCGCCATCTCTTCATAAACCGTGGTGACTCACCACGGTTTATGCACGCCAGCAATCCTGAGTAAACCGTGGTGACCTGCCACGGTTTACGTTCAAAAATTCTCCTTCATAATCCGCCTTGACTCACCACGGTTTATGAACAATGTGAAACCGTGGTGGGTTGCCACGGTTTACATAATAATCAGTTTTTGCACATACGGGTAACCATATCCAGTTTTGCACATTTGAGTAAAGCTTTTCTCAAATTTATTTATTTAAGTAACTTGCCCATGAAATTATGAATATTATGAGTACATAATAATTATAGATGTTATGAGTAAATTTATCAATTGAATAAATTAATTTAAGAATTTGATATTTTTAAATTCAATTATGATAAAATTTAAAAACATCTGTGTTAACTTTATAGTTACTTATGCAATAACTAAAAAATGATATGTGTATAGACGTAATATCTAATAAAAATGAATTTAATTTTTAGATATTAGTTGTATGTAATTATGGATGTTATATATACGAACGTATGAATGTTATGTGTATGAACTTAGTTAGTACAATATAATTATAAATGCACATAAAAGTACAAAAAAAAAATCAGTTTATTACCATACCTCATCAAAGCTAGTGTGGTTTTTCATATTCTTGAAAATTGGTTGACTGACAACAACTTCGTTGGGTGAGTCCGTTGTTCAAATTCTTCATCAGCACCTTCTACCATAGGTACCGTATTAAAGTCGAATTCAAATGCCATAGTATTTGCAATGATAAACATGACTTCTTGTAAAATTCATTAGCTTATACACTATTGTGCTTGTAATGGTATTAGAGTCATGATTTTTAAATAATTGTAATTGAATTAATGGAAGGTATATATTACAAAGAATTAGGTGTAATTAAATGCTTTAAAGAAAACAAAGAATTAATGATTTTTTTGTATCTCTATTGATTGATATTAAATGCCTTAAAGAAAACAAAGAATCAAGTGCAATTAACTTAATTAATATATATTATCATTGCCGTCCATTATTATTATTATTATTATTATTATTATTATTATTATTATTATTATTATTATTATTATTATTATTATTCTTATATTCTTAAATATAAAAATTAAATTATAAAAGAGAATATTAAGTATTGATTATAAGAATGCCTAATAGTAAGAAATATGATATTAATAATATTATTAATAAGTGGAGTTGATAAGAATATGATAAATGGAATGATGAGAGATTGGGTTAAAAAATAAAACTATTATTAAGTGATGTAAATTATGGAAAATTTTGGTTAATTATGGCTGAAAATATTTTGTTACCAAAAAATTTGAAAATGGTCTCTGGCAACTCTAACGAGGGACAAAATGGTCCCTGACCCTCTTTAATTAGAAACGACACTGTTTTTCTCCAATTTCCATTATACGTTGCATAACCTTAACAGTCTAGCACTGCAACTTCAAGCTACACAATGCACACTCTGCAATTTCAATGTTCACAAGAAGAAAAATTCTTAACTTGTTCTCAACCAATTCATACTCAGAAAATTAATGACTATGTCTTTCAAGTACTTGTCGTCTTCGATGAATCTCATGAATCTAGACAGCAGGTCCGATTTGTTAAAACCCGTCGTTTTCGTTGTCGCCATCTCCCTCCTCCTCTGCTATATCATCTCCATGGGCACATTGTCCACCATTCTGATCGCTTATTTCAGCTTCTTCTCCGAACCAATGTTCAATAATTACTTCAGTTTTCATATGAGCGGCGAAGGCGACATCGCTCGCTGTATTGATAGCTTGGATGCGAGATCGAAATTTCCTGCCAGCTTTGACTCCAGGAGAGAAGGAATGAAGCACTCGAAGTCCATTCCAAATGAGAATTTGCATATGATGTTGAAGGAGAATCTTCTCATGATGTCCTAATGTCCAACAATCTATATTGCTTGTCGTAGAGTAGAGAAATGCGTGCCCTTGGAGTAGTTGTGGAACTTGTTATTGAGGATGTGGTGGACGTTGTTGGGATTGGAGGTGATGCTATTATTGAAGACGTAGAGGTAGATGCTTCTAGTGGGTGAAGTGCGGAGAAGGTAGATGTGTACCAGTTACAGAAATTTGGGAAGCGTGTGGTCCATGACATATTGAGGTAGGTGCGACACACATGGCAATTACACCATGGCTTGTTTTTGGAGATGAAGAGGAGGAAGTAGAAGACGGAGAAGAAGACTATAAAAGTGAAGAATGAGAGTATAAATGTCAGGGTTAATCAAGATACGATAGAAATCGGGAGAGAACGGCGTCGTTTTCAAATAAAAGGGAGATAGACCATTTTGTCCTCGGTTAGAGTTGTCAGGGACCGTTTTGTTTCCCGTTAGAATTGACGGAATAAAGAACCTAAATGACTGACAAAATTAATTATTAGAAATTAATCAAATAATTAATTTTAATTAAAAATTAAAATATCTGATCCAAAATTATTTAAAGACAAAAATAGATAAATACTCTAAAATTCCTCTAATCCTCTCTATAACTCTTTTGGGAATCACATGGTTCTTATGGCATAGAATTTGAGTTTATTGATAGTCATTTTTGTGACAAAAAAATATTAATATAGAAATAATGTTAGAGTTATAGCTCAAGACGAGGCTAAAAGGTATTGTACTCATGTATGGTGGCTAGACTTTTTCAATTACTACTAGAACTTTCTTGCCTATGAGAAGATTTAATATAACATTTTTAAAATTGAAAGCAAAGCATCTTTCATGTAGCGAGATAAAGGCTGAAATTGTTTCTAAATGGCTTCTCGCAAAGAGCGTGAATACCAGAATGACACCCAGCGAGAATAAGAAAATGATTTAAGGCATTCATTCACATTAGACATTAATAGTTTTCACACAAAATTCATTATTAAGGCTTGTTCAATTAATCTACACTAGTTAAACTGAACACATGGACATAACACGGGCTTTTTTATTAAAATGCGCATAAAAAAGCTTTTAATTCTCAATATACGTACGGTTTGATTTTCCTCCTCAAATACGCACGACCATTTTGCTTGAGTCAGCTACGAAATGATTTTAGGCAGCAAGTCAAGCATAGTGAACACGAAATAGTGTATTGAATCTGACACGGGCTATATCTTCTGTAGCAGGTCTCCTGTAGGCACGAGATAAGAGACCTCACCTATGACACACACGAAACAGTGGAATTCATATATGAAGCACACGAAATAGACCAACTCAATGCAGACACACACGAAATGGGCCATTTTACTTATGGTTGTTGTGTTCATATATAGCAGGCACGAATCGGTGTGTTTCTCTTGTATTTTTCTTTGTGGTTTGTTGTGTTCATGATTGCTTTCTTGGCTATTCTTGGTTATAACTTTTTTCATTTATTAAATTAATTATGTATTACTTTTATTTTTTTCTCTATAAAATTGTAAGAAAAAATGACTCATAATTAACCATATCAAAAATTCTTCCATTTTTATGATAATTATAAGAAAAGTGGTTATAATTTTTTTTAACAATTTGTGATAGTACGAAAGATGTTTATTTATACTGGATTAAGTCACTCAAAGAAAGATTAAGAGTAAATAGAGTATATATTTTTTAGCATTCATACAATTTACTTACAAAAATTAAGAATGAAGTGATTTTTAAGATAAAAAAAAAGTATACTTTAGAAGGGATGAAAAGAAAAAAAAATAGTCTTAACTTATATGATTTAGCACTCACTACGTACTCTATGATATACTGTACTGTACTTTGACTTGCAATTCGGACTCAACTTTTAACAAACATAAATAGAAAATTCATTATATGCATGAATTATAATTAAAAATTTTAATTTATTATTAAATAATAAATTAAATAATATTATTAAAATGGTTGTTGACAAACTTAAAATGGTTTTCACCACTGCCGTATGCCCAATTCGTATCTGTTGTCTCTGATTTGGTCTGTCCATTTCGCTGCTGACAAACTTGAAATGGTAAATAAAATAGTTTTACCATTTCGTGCCTGTCCTAAGTGAAATGGTCATTCCATTTCGTGCCTGCCATGTGGCACGGCGCATTTTGAGAAATGTTTTCACATATGCGCATTTTAGGAATTAAAGAAATTTTCATGCGCATTTTAGTAAAAAAGCCCATAACAGGCAAATTAGTAAATAAAAAATTAGAGAGATAAGTACAGCGGACATAATTTTTTTTAATGCATATATAATTCTTTTCTACAATGAAATCAGAAACACTAACACTACATAAGGCTTGATTTGGTAAAACTTTTCGAAGAGGTGCTTGTACTTTTTAAAAGCTTAAACTCCTCATTTTATGTTTGGTAAATAAAAAAGATCATGTGCTTGTACTTGCAGTTTTTAAAAGATGAGGTACTTTTAAAGGCACCTAAGATAGAGCTTTTTAAAGATGGCTTGTGTTTTTTAAAATTCAAAAGTCTAATATAACTTTATATGTTAACTAATTTTTAAATTTAATACATGCATTTATGTCTATTATAGTATTTTTAAATTTTAAAAGCTATTTTACTAAATGCAATTGTTGTTGCTTGTGTTTATTAAAAGCAATTTCTAATTTGATTTACCAAACATAAATATACAACTTTTAAAAAGTAAAAACTTTACCAAACTAAGCCTAAGATGCTTAATAAAATCACTAATAAAGATAATGCATTTATAATAAATGGTACTAATGAAAATATAAAAGGACCTTCTCAAATATATTCGCAACAACAATGACTTAATTTTAGAAATTTTTTATTGGGTTAACCACTAAAAACGCCCTCGAATTATTCAAACACTGACAAAAATGCACCTGAATTTTACTATCGACAAAAATGCATTCAAATAATTTTAAAACACAACAAGAATACCCAACAGTAAATATATATTTTTAAAAAATACCTTAGAGATTGAATTTGAATGTGATTTTTTACAAGCATAATTAAAAAATGAGATATTATTATTCTTAAAATTTGGTGATTTTTTTCTAAGTATATATTTTTTTGTGATTTTTTAAAAGTATTATTAGTTGTTAACAAAAAAATTACAAAAAAAATATATACTCAACGAAAAATCACCAAATTTTAAAGATAATAATATCTTTTTTTTTAATCATACTTTCAAAAAATTACATCAAAATTCAATCTCTAATATATTTTTTGAGAAATACATATTTAATGTTAGATAATCTTGCAAAAAAATTAACATTAAATATGTATTTCTCAAAAAATACATTAGAGATTGAATTTTGATGTAATTTTTTGCAAGCATGATTATAAAAATGAGATATTATTCTTAAAATTTGGTGATTTTTTGTTACGTATATATTGTTTTGTGATTTTTTAAAAGTATTATTAGTTGTTAACAAAAAAATTTATAGAAAAATATATACTTAACGAAAAATCACCAATTTTTATGTATAATATCTTATTTTTGTAATAATTCTTGTAAAAAATCACATCAAAATTCAATCTTTAAGGTATTTTTTGAAAATATATATTTATTGTTGAATATTATTGTTGTGTTTTTAAATTATTTGAAGACATTTTTGTCGATAGTAAAATTTAAATGTATTTTTATGAGCGTTTGAATAATTTGAGAGAAATTTTGATGGTTAACCCTTTTTTATTATATACTAAGAGTGATTTTACGTTGACAGAAAAACACAACATATAAAAAAATTAACAAAAAAAAAATACACAGATCAAGGCAGAGTAAAGAATTTGCCACGACTTCATAAGGGTATCCGAAATCTCAAGAATATCAAAGAAGTTTACCGACGTACTCAAAAATCTTAAGAATCGAGTTGAAGAACCAGAGACGATCGGATGCTCCGTCATCTGCGCCCTAAGAGCGCTGTTGACCGCCTCACTGTCATGGCTTCCTCCTTTTTTTTGTATGACCCTCTTAATTTGCATATGCCTCATTTTCTTCATTAATGCACGTCAATGTTGGAATAAATTAATTTTAATATTCTAAATCATCCATATTAAATCACCAAAAATATAATATAATGCGGAAGTGTACTTTTATTCGTAAGAGTAAAAAATTGATAGAAGAATTTAGATTTTGTAGTTTTTTCGATCTTTTTCAACCAAAGTCTTCTGTATTCCTAGGAGGCTGAACTACAACTCTTTTGATGAGAAAAGAGCAACAAAGACGGCTTTGGTATATTGGGGACCGAAATCCTGAAGGTCTATTTATATTTGAGTATGGCACCCACTAAACCCTAAAGCCCAAATAAAATAGTATCTTAGGCCCAAAAGATAATGGGCTTGTTTGGGTGAGCTTTTAAAAAAAGATCTTTTTTCGAGTTATCTTTTTTTAAAAGATCTTATAAAGAAGTAAAAGTAATTTTATGTTTGGATATCTCATGTAAAAAGGTCTTTTTATCTATCAATTATATTTGGGTATAATAATATAAAAGTACTTTTTTATTCATTTATTACATGAAAAACATCTTTTTTTTAAGAAAAAAAATCTTTTAAAAAAAGATGTAAATTACAGCTTCTCAAAAAAGATCTTTTTTTTTTATTTTACTAGTACTTTTACTTTTACTACTAGAAATTTGCCGTTAAAAAATAAAAAAAGATCTTTTTTTAACAAAATAATAGCGCCCAAACATGCACAATATATCTAAAATCCAAAAAAGATAATTATCTAAAGAACAAAAGATAATATCCAATTTTATTCTTATTTAATTCCAAATCAAAAGTAATAACGACTTATTCCATTAGCATTTAAAACAATAAATGAGATCATCATTATATAACTCATTTAATTTGAAATAACATAATTTGTGATTATAATTAATATATGTATTGTCACAAATAAGTTAAGAGATCAAATAATTTCCTAACAGTGAACTCCTATTCATTTGCAGTTTTGCACACGAATTCTCATGTATCAATAAAGGGGTAAAAAGTAAATGACAGTACAGATATATATTTTGGTATTTAAAAAAAAAGGATAAATTAAGGGAAATTAATGTATATTGGGGAACTAACTAAAGATAGAGTATTAAATATAATTCTAACAATTTTTTTATATAAAACATGCATGTGCGTGGGTGCAAATTTTCTCCTTGTATCAATTAAAAAATTCATTTTAAAAGACTTCAATCAATATTACTTTTGGTTAATTAAAATCTTAAAAATATAAAAAAATTTAAATATATCTAAAATATTAATATTTTAATATTTTTAATCGTTAATTTTAATTAATATATTATATATATTTTTAATTAAAATTAATTGTTAAAATTATTAGAACAATAATATTTTAAGTACACTTAAAAATTCTTCCAAAAATATATACAGATAGGAAGTGTCATGACTCACGATTGATTTCTGGAGATAAAATAAGCAGCCACTAGGGTTAGCTTATCTTGGTATTGCTGCCCGTTTTGTTGACATTTAAATATGTGACAAAATTAAGAACAGTGGCCAGTGACAAGGCTAACGCTACATACTGTTGTTAAATTATAAAAATTAATAATAATGTATCTAATTCTAATCTAAAGGAACCTTTTTGAGCTGGAAAGCATGGCCATGCATGGCTGCAAACCAAACATGCAATAATCACATTATTATCCCATTTATTATTTACTTCCAAATTGTATGGGAGTAGTTGAGTAAATTTTGCCTTGTAACTCCCCTTTACCTTCATTATTGCTTTTAATTTTCTTTTCTTTTTCCTTGTGTCAATTCAAGAAAAGCAACTTGTCTGATCAATCATTTACACTATGTTTGGTTTAAGGGAAAATAAGAGGAAAGAAAAGTGGTGGAAGAAAAATGAGTAAAAAATTTTATTTTCTTTTGTTTGGATACCAAAAAAAATGAGAAGGAAAGAAAATTTTAGTATGGATCCTATAAAAAAAATTTTCCTTCCATTAGAAGCAAAAAAACTAGAAGAAAAATGTTACTTTTGATGTATTTACAATACTACTCCTAATTCTATTATTATTAATAATTATTAATATAAATTTAATTTTAATAATTTTAATACATTATTATAATAAATATTTATATTTAAACATTATATATGTATTAGATAAATAATTTATAAAATTATAATATTTTATAATATTTATAAAATGCAATAAAGCATAAATAAATAAAAATATTTATAGTTTATTTTATTATAAGGGCATTATTGTAATTTTATACCATTATGATTTTTTTTTTTTCACTTTTCTTCTCATCCAAACAAAAGAAATTTTTTTCTCTATTTTCTTTCCATTCATTTTCTCTTCATCCAAACAACACACAAATAACTCTACTTTTTTTTTTTATTTTCTTTCCTCTCATTTTCTTTCCTCTTATTTTCTTTCCTTCTATTTTCTTTCCTATATCCAAACAAAGCGTTAAGGTTGCCAAAGAAATAAAATCATCATGCATGCACCAAAATATAAAAAAACACTGAATTGTCTACGCTTTTCGTTTGCTTAGATTTGTATTATTTCAAAGCTTTAGACACTAAAATTGTGGTAACTGATAAATTGATAATAATAAGAGCTTAATAAGAAAGTTTCAATTAATATTATTAATTTTTAAAAATTATTTTTTATTCTAAATTTTAAACTTTAAATTTTAAAGAGTCACCAAAAAAAAATTTTAAATTTTAAATTCTAATCCTAAATGGTAACTCTAAATTAACTTTCTGAAAAATGAGGATTAAAAATTAATTTTACAATTTAAAAAGTATATAATTAAAAATTAATTATATGTACTTATTCTAATGATAAATAATCCACACTACTCTTTCTATTTAGATATTGAATAGACATGAACATGTGCAACTAGATTATCAGAAATAGTGTGTGCTAAGTAGTTTGATTATGATGATCACTAAGTGGGTATCAACACATTATTTTATCTTCACCTAATTAACTTTTCACACATATATGAATTACTTAATTATTTCTTTTTCGTGTGGGGTGCCATTTGCCACACCGCCTTCAGAAGGAAAGACAAGATAATGTGATGCTCGATAAAAAAAAATAAAAATAAAAAAATATATATAAGAAAAAGCTAACAATTTTAGGACCATGTTCATGATGCTTTGGAGAAAGCCCCTTTTCTTGGCATTTTTTCTCCTCATTTAAGATTGTCCAAGCACTTTATCTTAACAACCTTCGAATATTAATATTGTTCAATATAGTAATAGCAAAAGTAATACTTGTACTTTAGGGTTTTGAAAGACAGACATAGTTTTTTTTTTCGATAATATTTTAGAGACAATAAAAATTTAGTCAAAATAGTCTAAAATTATTTTATTTAATATTTATTAATTATTGTTACTATTAATAAATATTTAAAAAAAATAAATTTAGATTTTTTTATCTTTTTAAAATTACCGCTCTTAATTTCTTATACCCCTTATTAATTTTGTAATATCCGAGGTATTTATTTTGAATTTATCCAACGGTTAATTTGTCAACTGCTTGATTGTCATTACTATTGCTGCCATAACATTTGGATACTTATAACTAAATTAAGTTGGTCTAGCGGTTAATTTATTAGCCTATTTAAAAAAATGTCGAAAATTTGAATTCTGTCTTGCATATACAGCAACGATCTATTGTCTATTAGTCAGCAACAAATCCTTAAATAAAACTCAATACCGCGATGGATTAGTTTTTAATTTGTTAAACTGAAAAATATCGTGAGAAATTAAAACATTTCGATACTTATTATATTGAATTCATTCAACAATTTATTTTGGTTAGGGTATGTAATTGGTGTTATTATTGTAATATATCTTATTAATTCTTCTTGGTTAAACGTTTTTGAATTTGAGATTTGAAAAGTTGATATTTAGAAAAAATAAGTATAGATAATTAATTTTTAGTTAGTCAATATTTGTCAATTTTTTAATTTATTTTTTAATTGTAAAAACCTTTTTTTATAATTTAAAATTTAGGATAATTAAAAAAAAAAACATAGCTAAAAAGATTGATGACTATATCTAATTAAACCCTCATAGCTACATTATCTGTACCGGGGAAAAAACAATAATAACAATCATATAAAAGCAGAAGATTATGGCATATGAAACTATGAAAGGTATGTGACTTTCAAGTAATTATGACTTGCCACACATTGATATGATAAATTATTAGA
This sequence comes from Arachis hypogaea, assembly GCF_003086295.3. Taxonomy (NCBI): domain Eukaryota; kingdom Viridiplantae; phylum Streptophyta; class Magnoliopsida; order Fabales; family Fabaceae; genus Arachis; species Arachis hypogaea. Next base: position 116,603,740 of record NC_092041.1, on the reverse strand, counting down.
TGGACCATACAAAGTTCAGTACAAATAATTATACATCATTACACACAAAACAAAAAAAAAATTAAACAAAGAATGCAACCCATTATATGCGCCTTGCAGCACATGGAAAAATTTTTGAAGGAAATGTTTTCTTTTTCAATTTAAATCATGTAAATAAAAAAAGTCGACTTATTTTGGTCTACCATTACATTCAAAAAGTCAATCCACCAATTATATGAAAATCTTATCTAAAGCATATTATCAAATAAAAAAAAAATTATCTTCATTTATAGTTGATAGTCGAAAACTGTTAAATAATTAGACATATTTGATTAAATTACTATCTAATAATTATCAACTATCAATTTCACGTAAAAATAACTGCACATAACTGCACGTTTGATTAAAAATATTTTGCTTTTTCTATATAGTCTCATTATTACCAAACAATTTTAGATGAAGCAATGGAAATTAAATGCAATCTAAGTACTAACTAGGGTATAGAAGAAAGTGGAGTGTTATGAAAATGAAGCTTGCAAGGGATGAAACTATGATACCACATCAATGGACACATCCTTGGTTGTGCAAAGAATTGAGCACACTCAAGAATTGATCTCTGGAATGGAAGATCAGGAATGCAATTCTTTGTAACATCAAGAACTCCTCTCTCAATCAAAACCCTACAAATGGGTCCCACAGCATTGAAATAGTTATCTGAAAGTGAGAAATTTACCAAATTGCCCATCAAACTTGCACACACAACTTCAGGCACCATACCATACAACAAATTCCCACCAAAATTCAGAACCTCAACCTTCTCAAGACAACTCAATGACAATGGCAACGGACCTGTCAATTGGTTATTCCCAACGTCAAAAACCGTTGCCTCTTGAAGGTAACCAATCTCATAAGGCAAACAACCTGTTAGCTGGTTGTTCAATAGCAACACTTCAGTGAGTGTGGCTAAAGCCTTTGGAAGACTTGTTGGAATTGGACCATTGAACTTGTTGTTTGCTAAGGTTAGCAACAAAATATGAGTGGATCCTAAGTTATCAGGCAAACTCTGATTAAATATGTTGTTGTTGATGAACAAAACTTGAAGATTCTGTGTGAAAATCTGTGGTGGAACTGCCCCAGAGAACAAATTGAACCTAATGTCCAAAAACGTTAACGTTTCCATTCCCAGAACAGCCAGAGGAAATGGACCTGATAATTGATTGTTACTAAGATCAAGCTCATAAAGATAAGGTAATTTTGAAATCTGGGGTGTGATTGTTCCACTAAAATTGTTGGTATTTGCATGGAACAGAGCAATATCAGGTAATTGATCTATGAATCCATCAAGGGTAGGTGCAACAAGTTGAAAACCGTTGAAATCAATTGAGGCTAAGGCAACGGCTGAACTATTGTATGGTGGAGTGTCACAATAGAAACCTTTGTAGCTACAAATATCTGAACCTACCCAAGTTTTTGTAACTCCTAAGGGATCTAAGGTTACGGTGGACTTGAATTTTTGGATCACTGGATACACTAATTGAAGCCTTTGATCTGCAAACACTAGAGGTGGAGAAATTGGAGATGATGCTGCTACAATTGGAACTGATTTGGCAACACTTTTGTTTCCGTGGCCTTTGTTTTTTGTGTTGTGTAGTGCTGATGTGTGGATAATAGAAAGAAGGGACATTAACAATAAGAGATTGTACAAAGTTCTTGAGGTTGAGAATTTTTGTGAGTGGATACTCATCATGTTGTATGATCCTAACTAAAATTTGGTGAGTAACATTCAAAGTTTTAAAGGGCAAGAAAGTGGGTAGAAAGAAAAAATGAAGTTAGGCCACACTTAAATTGAAGCACTTTTAGGGTGTGAGTGAGTGTGTGCATGAACAAATAAATCATTGGACAGATAATAATGCCAAATGAAGCTTCTAGAATCATATATGTATATATGGATAAAAATTTTACTTGCGGACTAAAAATCAGTTATTATATGAATCATTTTGTATTTGTGTATATATATATTTTGTTTAATTTTATTTTATATTTTAATATATATTCTATATAAATAACTAATTTGTTTTTTTTTTTTACCGAAGATATAGAGACTCGAATCCGCAACCTCTTAATTGAGTATGAAAAATTATGCTATTTGAGCTATTGCTTATTGGCTAAATAACTAATTTGTTAGTATATATATTTTTTAAATATTAATACGTAACATGATTCGGACTAAATTTGTATATTTATATAGTGTTTGGAGAAAAGGGACTAACTTTATATTTATATATTGTTTGGAGAAAAGAAAATGAATTATGGATATAGATTATTGCACATAAAAAGATAGTGTTACAAACGTCACAATTTTTTATAAAAACTTTGATATTTAAACAAAATTATCTTCAATATATATTTACATATGGTTTTGACTATTTAGTATTTTTTTTAAGCATACATACAATTGACTGATTAGATAAATTAAATTTATGAGCAATCACAATTAAAGAGTTTGATTTTGATATAATTAATCGTATAAAAATTCTTACAAAATTATTCATCATACGTTTAAATAATTTTTTAAATAATAAATTTAAATTTTGTCCATTTTTATAATATAATAATACATGAAAAAGTAATACTACGCATCTAAATTTTTTTATAAATCAAGTCTACTTAAATTAAATAATAAAATTTGAAATAATATTAATCGTAATTAATTCTTGTTATAATAGATCAATTTAATTAAATTTAATTAATAAAAAGACTTAGATATAGAATATTATTTTACATTAAATAGTGTGTTGATACATAAAAATGAATTCCATAATTAAATTTGAAAATACTCAAACTTAAAATATAATTAATTCACTGTTAACTTTGGTCCAATAAGGCTATAGCCACTACTATTGTTCTACTTTCCAGTATCTCGTCACACACACGTCATATTAATTAAAATTTTTGTTTCTGAAATTGATCCTTATCTAAACATTAAACAATGTTCTATCACTACTTTCGGTTCAAAATCACTTTTGTTTTTATAAAAGGATATATATATTATAGAAAACATTTCAAGTGTATTGGGAGTATCGGTATTTCAGTTGTTTTAACCGTTGATCTGAATTATAAAAAATATATATAATATATTGATTAAAATCAACAGTTAAAATAATTGGTGCACCGATACTCTTCGGTGCCCTTGAAATATTTCCTATATTATATATATAAAGGTTTGGGTATAGTAAAAGAAACACTTGTTTTTTCTAGGTGACAAATAACACCTTGTTTTTAGCTGTGTTCAATAACAACACTTTGGTTATTGATAATATAAGAGTATTAAAATATATAATAAAAAAATAATTAACCATTAGTGGCTAGAAAACCATAAACTGGACACCACACTGTATATCACTATGCAAGTGTCCTCGCTCGATCAATCCTTATTTTCCTAAGGTAATAACATAAAATTATTAAAGAACACGCTTCTCTATTATATGTTATATTGAAAGTATCCTCATAATAAATATTTCTCTTTTCACAGTGATAAATAGATAAAGAGTGATTTGAACAAAATCTTATAAGAAAAAGTAGCATTATCACTTTTCTAAGAAAATAATTAAAATATAGGTGGTAGTCCTCTATAATTTCAAAATATTTTTTTTTCACACTAATTTAAAGATAACATTACCTGCATCCTTATGGGTTATGGGCCTTCAATAAAAATTCAACTAATCAAAGTGGACATTAAATAGACCCAAAAAAAATCAAGTTGGGTTGGTCGAGTGATTCGCTTAAACAAATGTGAGTGGTTCAAATTTCACCTTGTATATGCAGCACTCATTGACCAATAACAAATTTTTAAATGAAACTCAGATTCGCAATAAATTAGTATTTGACTTATCGAACTGGGATATATTGTGGGAAAAAAGACCCAAAAAAATAGCCCAATACACTATAGGAGTGGCACTTTCTCCATTTTTATGGGCCTTCTACTCAAAGAAAACTCACAAAAGTTTGTTAGCCCTATTAAGGACTATTTCTTTTACTCCAAAAAAGGGCTACTATATATATATTTTTTTTGAAGTATTCTAAACCTCAAATGAGATTGGTATAAACATTTTGGTCCTTGTCAAAAAAAAAAAAAAAAAACACATTTTGGTCCTTTAAAAAATTTATTCATTTTAATTAATTTTCTGAAAATAACGCCCAATCCATTATATGAGAAAAATAAAGAGAGAAGATAACATGCTAGATGATGATGTTCTAAACCTAGCTGTATTGGATGATATTGGCTAACAAGAATGTTTTAGAAAAATAATAATGTTACTCCTATTTTTAATAATGTTATTCTACATATGATTTTTTTTTATATTGTATGTATGCATGAATTCATTAAAAAATATTAAAATAAGAGTAACAATATTTATTTTCATTGTTTTATCCAATGTTTGTTGATTATGACAAAAGAAAATATTAGATGAAAAACAGTTCATTTAAATTTAAGTAAATTTCTATAAGTGAAACGAAATTTCAACAATGTACTAGACAATATTAACAGAAGATTTTTAAATTAGAACATCACATATTCAGTAAATATTATTTTTAACTAAGTCAGTAATAATTTATACTTATATTTACAGATATTTTATATACAAAAAATATAAAATTATACATATATTTATCAAAATTTTATATACATAAATCAATATAATTTATATTCATATTTTTTAAAATTTACATATATAAATAAATAATTTATTTATTAAAAATAATTTAATATAATGACTAAATAATAAACAAAAATAATAAAATAGTTGGCTCCGAAAATTTCTCTTCCAATTATTCTTGTCATTTTTCTTTTGTTATGCTACGTAGGTCAATTTAAAAGTCAACAAAATCTATGTTAAGGGTTGCCAAAGATTCACGTATCCTTCTTTAGCTTCATCCTTATCCTCATTATATCCAAACTTATATAGAATAAAACCTACACTTAACAAATTGAAAACAAGACGACATCTTTCTCCTGCCCCTTTGGCCTTTAGCCTTTTGCATCCTTTTCAAATCCACGCGAAATTTTAAAATTATTTAAGAGTGAATTTTAAGTAAATTATGGACAAAATATATAACTTTAGATAAAAATAACTAATTTATTATAACTAATTTATGTGCTAGGAGAAAGTTATTAATTTATTATCATAACAGTCTACTATATAAATATATATTTGGTTATAAATACTAGTTATTATATATACATCTAGCAATTTACTGTATAAATATATGTATTTGGTTATATTAATATTATATAATAGAATAAAATTATTATAAAAAAATATTTTATAATTAATATTATGTACTCTTTATGTGTTTTTATTATAATTAATTATTATTAATATTAAACTTATAAAAAATATCTAAATTAACACAGTGAATATTTAATTATTATATATGTATCTTATCAAAATTATTACCTTGAAGTTTGAAGTTAGAAGCATCAAGATAACAATCTTTTAAGAGGATTTAACTCTTAAATGTGGTCAACGTTGTATAGAAAAATTCAACATATATAGTGTTTCACCAATATATTTCTAACTAAATATATACTATATTTCAACGAATTTTAAAATATATATAAAAAAAGAAAAAGGCAACCCATAAAAAAAATTCCTATAAACACATCAGTATGCCTCTAATAAGTCAGATTGTTGACCAGTCAGAAAGGTAATTGCAATAAAAATTACAATATTCCAAGAAGACTTGTGAAAGATTACTATACACCACTACTATACTTTGGAAACTATACCTGATTCTTTCTTAAGCTGTATATATAATTTATATAAATTTAATTATAAACTATTACTAATTAAGATGATTGGAGGATAACAGCATCATTAGCATAATCATCATGTGTTAATGTGTGATTGTGTTCTCCTTCATAAGTTACAACAAGCATGTTTGGATCGTCTACTGCACGCTCCACGTGTTTACGTGCAGGGCATCCTCTCACGCTCGTACATTTGTAATAACCTCTGAAAATATAATTTTCCAAAAACAAATTAAATCCGGTGTGATATTTTCAAAACAATTGGATAATAAAAAGGTGAAAACTCAGGTGCAATCGACTTTACGTGAAGTTGATAGCTGATAAAAATAAGAATTTATCTATATATCAACTTCACGTGAAGTCAACTGCACCTGAGTTTCCACCTAATAAAAATAAGAATTTATCTAACATAAGTACCTAGGGTGAGGAGAGCCCTTAATAGGTTTCTGACCATATTTTCTCCAAGAGAAATCATCTGATGGAATATCTGCAGTCTTTGAACTAATTGCTGCCACTCTAATCACTCTCTTCAACTTCGATTTCCTGCATCATCGTCATTAATTCAATGCTTAATTGTTATATAATTAAGGACATGAAATGCTAATGATTACAGCTATGAATTTAGGACATTATTCTAATTTAGACACATCTACAACAAATTAAAATAAAAAAGAATACTAGAACTATAAAAATTTATTATTTTTGCCATCAATTAGCTATTAAAATTTAAAAGTGTAGGCTAAAATATACTGTTGAATTAAAATTAAAAAATTTGAATTAATGACTAAAAATAATAGACAAAAATAATAAATTTAATAATCAATTTCACTACTTATATATCTATGGGGTATTAATAATGAGTATTCTTTCTCCCTGATTCATCTCTTTTCTATTTCTTTTATTACATGTTATTTTACATTATTCTAATATTGGTAACCCATCATGTAAATATCATTATGTTAGGAGTTTTGGATTTTGAAAATTTTGATAGATTCGATGATCTATATATATAGGTAAGATTCCCTTGTATAATATATATTGTGAAAAAAAAGTTGGAAAAATGGACCATATATATATATATATATATATAGTTTCTATAGCTATTGGTATCTCTGTCCAGAAAATTGATAAATATAAATAACTTTCACATATTGTCATTTCTTAATTTAAAGAAACTATATATATGGTCAATTTTTCCAACTTTTTTGAAAGTTAAAAAGAGTAAGTTTCAAATAAAAAAAAAGTTTAATTTTATTATTTTTAAATGTATATGAAAATTCAAGCTTATCAATTTCACGTGAAGTTTATAACTGAGAGTCGTTAGATGATTTGACTTATTTGACTAAATTTTCATCTAACAATTCTCATTTATCAACTTCACGTGAAGTCGATTGTACCTGAGTTTTCACCTTTATATAGTAGTACTGCAGCAGTATATTACCTTTTCTTATAGCAATGGCACTTTGAAGAGGAGGATTGAACATTATTATCCAATGAATTGCACTTCCTCTTATTCAAAGATGAATTGGATAAGGGTGGTTTTTGCATATAAGAAGAAGAAGAACCCTTATTAAGAGACACCCTTTGAATTTGGAAGCCATGATCATCATCAATATTATTAGTCAACGTTGACAAGTAAGTACAAGAGTTTGTTGTAGAAAAGTCAATGCTTGTAGAAGAGCCATTGTTTGCTTCAACATTATTGTTCTTTTGATTATGGGAAAATCTTGAAGGGTAATCATGGTAATTATTGTTTCTCTTCCTTTGAGGCAGAGGAGGAAGAATTGATATAGGACAATAAAGCTTGAAAGCAGAAGAAGAAACTTGCTCCTCCTTACTTCTTTGTTGTGGAGAAAAACCATCTTTTTCTTTGGATAATTCAAAAAATCTTGTTGCATTGATTGTTTCTTTTTCATGATCCTAAAAAAAAGAAACAACATGAACATAAGTTTCATTTGGCAATTATTATTTTTAAAAAATAATATACTACTACAACAACAATAAATTATACTCTATTATAAAAATGGATAAGTTAACATAAATTTTTGGATTCATAATTTTAAAATTTTAAATATGTAAATAAATTTTGCTTTTCCCCTTACTAAATCCTATCATTATATTAAAATTTACTAAGGCCACTAGAATTTTAATTTAGTATTTTTAACTATTAGATCAGTCTAATTTTTTAGTCTGAGAATCTAACGGTATATTTTTAGCTTATATTTTTAAATATTTTTGGTTAACTGCTAATAAAAAAATATTTTTTTTATTAAAATAAATAACCTAAAAATGTATCCTTAATTTATCCAAATTGTTCTCAGCAAATATACAAGAGGAAAAAGTAAATTACAAAAAAATAATGTCACCAAAAAAAAATTACAAAAAAATAAAAATCTCTAATACTAATATTTAGTTTGAGGTGAAGATAAAAGAAAATTTAATAAATAATAATATAGTATACTTAATAGTTAATACTACTTATAAATGAAAGAAATTTAAGGCGTGGAATTTATAGATAATGCTAGGTAAACAAAAAAAAAACAGCCAAAATTTGCTTTATTTAACATTAAATCATTAATTAATTATCGCAATAATTAATGAATGCTAAATAAGACAAGTTATGACTGTTTTTGGCTAATTTTCTTTGATTACCAAACATTTTCAGAATTTATAGAATAGAAAGAGAAAAGAAAATGTTACCATTTGCTGCAATTGAAGATTATTAGGAAGAAGAGTAGTTGATGATGGAGCTCTTCTGAAACGAGCATGGCCCAATAATCTTGTTCTTGGTTTGTTGTTGTCAAGAATTGAAACAGCAACACCTGCAAATTCTTCTTTTTCAAGTGATGAATAATCATCATTTTCTTCATGTTTTTGTTCTGAAATCATGTCCATGAGCTTCTCAACACTCTCAATGCCACCACAAGCTGCTTCTCCCACCGCCGCCGCCGTCGTTGCGTCGTTGTTACTGACAAAACTATGATCACCATCACCACCACAATCATAACCGCTTATAAACTCCACAGCCATAATAATAAATAAATAATAAGCTTAATTAACAAAATACCACCGTTAACAAAAGTTACTATGGACTTATATATATATATATACATATACATATGAACTAAATAATTCTTTATTTATATATTTATTTATTTAGAATAGTGAGGTTGAATCTTTTTGGTTTCTTAAGAAGGTAGGAGAAAAGCAGAAATGTAGACGAAGAAGATCAAAGGTGGTGGTTTTAGTCAAAGAAAAATGCTTCACATATTTATAAGGATTTAATTAAGTTGTTTATAATTTCAATGTATAATAATATAATCATTTCTTTCTAATAAGTAATTATTTATGGTCAAATATATAGTAAAGTTAACTTTATGAGTTTAAATAAAGAGTTTTTTTTTTTCCAATTAATATCATTCTTCAATTCAAACTTTTTAAATTCTAAATTTTAAATTTTAAATACTAAATCTTAAATTTTAACTTCTAAACCTCAAATACTCCAAAATAATAATAATAATAATAATAATAATAATAATGTGTTTAAAAAATTTACAATAAAACATTTAACTAATATTGATCATTTAAAAAGTATTAGTTCCTATATTTCTTCTAACTTTATATATTTATCGAATCTTAATATAATATATATGAATTAATTAGTAAAATTATTTAGCTCAATAAATATATTTAAAAATTGTATAAGTACAATATTTGATTAAATAATAGTATCTAACTATTTTTCACTACTAGTTAATAATTATATTATGTTGACATAAGAACACTAAATATATAGTTTTTTCAAGGTACGTAGGGATCAGATTACAATATTAGCATTATAATTATAGTACAATTAAAGTTTATGAAAAATCAACGAGAAATTTCAAAGCAAATATAAATGTAGCATTTACTATCATAAGAAATTTTCCATTGAATATTTTTATTTTTTAAATCCAGGTTCCACAGGACCACAGCCATATCTTTTCAAATACCATTAAGAAAGGATGCAAAATATAAATAAAAAAAAAATTCCGCTAGGGAGCCAATGGAATATTTGTACAATGTGTATAATGGACTATGAGTTAAAAAATGAATATCACCCATACGGCCATATTATCCAGAATAACCATCCGGGTAACGGGTACATGGATAATAAACATCTCATGTCATGAAACCACTCATTCCAGGGTTCACCAATAATCGAACTCTTGACCTTTCGAATCTAGAGCTCTGATACTATGTCATGCAATCACTCATTCCAAAAGTTTAAGCTAATAAGAAAAGATAACACTAATGGTTATATCTCTAATACTGAATCAGATATCCCTAAACCTCTATTGTACACATTGTACAGATATTCCATTAACTCTCTATACTCCCTCAAAAAAAAATAAACTAACATAATATAATCCTTTGTTTAACAATGCATGGTGATGATGCTATGTTTTACTTGTTTGAAGAGATAATATATATATATATATATATATATATATATATATATATATGTTTTTAATTTTTTATGACACCCAATAATCAAAATAAAAATAGAACGAGATGCATGGCAAATTTGGTCAAAGAGAAAGTCTCATTGATGCAAAATGGTCAAACTCATCTTCCAATTGATGAAGTACACGTGGCACAATCTTAGTAGGATGAAGACCCTTCTCTTTTAGGTGGGGTCCTCTACAACGGGATTCAGATAGAGTTAAAAAAGTCAAAAGGTTGTGATTAATTAGCCGTTGGATTGAAATTTTTTCTTTTGAAAAAAAAAATATATTATAATGAGAGAGAGATAGATAGTTGACCATTTACTTCTTTTCATGCAATGCAAGTTTTGGAGTCTTAAGTGGGACCCACAAACCACTTGAAATTTTAGAATAATGCTCAAGCTTTTTTTAGGACTTGTGATGTGATGAAAATGATTTCATAAAATTTTGATATGTATTTGTTATTAATATGATATGTTTCTTTTTATGTCTATTCTTTATTTTAATTTCATAGATTTATATATATATTTCAATTCCAAAATATAAATAAATAAATTGTTCCTCAATTACATGCTTACTAATATTCAATTTCGCAAACATGATATAAATGCATGATCTTTATTATATGTTTTATAATTTAACAGTTAGATTAACAAAATATACATCTTATAGAAAAAAAAATTATAAATATAGTATCACTTTACTTAAATGGATATGAATAGCATTTGATCTTAACTATGTATGTTTTTCTACCTAACATAGAAGAAAATTCAAACAATAAGAAAGAATTACTCTAAAGTTTCACAACCACTAAAATATTTGATTTTTGAAAGCATGTGCCAAGTGTCTGTTTTTCTTTTCTTTTCTTTTCATTATTTTGTATTCTACTTTTGGAGGGAATGAATATGCTTTAATTAATTTTAAACACTTACTAATATATAGGACAAGATAAAGAAAGCATTAGACATAAACATGAAATTAAAATTCACTTTGATATATTTAAAGGCATCTTCCAAAACACGATGTTTCCTTTCTTTAATTTGCATCAATCTACATTTTCAGAATCTCTTTTTTACTTTTCATTTTTTTTTATTTTTGTTTACTAATAATGGTATGGGGTGATCCCATACTATTGTTTTTTTGGCACAGATATTGAGTTTCCACGCCTTTTAAGATAACAATTTACAATCGATTGTAAGACTTTAAAAAGTTTAAAGGGATATTTTAAGAAAATAAAAGAAAAAGAAAAATTGTAAAGAAGAAAAGAAAAAAGAAATTGAAGAAAAACGTAACTTCCTTTGGCTTTTGTGTCTTTACCCTTTTTGTTTTTTTGGTAAAGACAAGAAAATTCAACACCAACCAAGGTGGAATAAAAGACTTAGTTTCGAAATAAACAGAATATAATAATAAAGGGTTATATATATATATATAATGCAAATTTGACTCAATAATATTCATAGCTCCTATGACTTTACCTTCATTTTCAAAAAACAAAGTATTTTTTACTACAAAAAATAACACCGATAAAAAACATAAATTAGGGACAGATTATATCAATGGAATTAGTTTGTTGAAATTATCAACAAAAATTTGTGATAGATTTTTCTTTAATAATAAAAGAGATAAATTTTACAAAATTTACCAACAGATTCGTAATATGTAGTAATTTATCATATTTTACTACAAATAATTATTTTAGTAGAATATTTTTCATTGTCACTAAATGTTGTTTAAAAATATTTTTAATCTTGAATGATTATACCAATAATCTTTGAAACAAATTAACCGTATTTTTTTTCTAAAGTTAGGAATAAGATTCGAACTTGCGATCTTTAAATGAGTACAGAAAGATTATGTCATTTGATTATGAATAACCGTTGAAAAAATTATAATATTTTTTATTGACATATATATCTTTAGTCATTAATATAGCTACTATAAATAAAAAAATCAAAATAAAATTTTTCTTTTCACAATTATTGACAGACAAAAATATGTTAATTAATTTTTTGAGTTTTGATAATTAATTACCTTCAAAAATACTTTTGAACAAAATTTTATAACTAATTGCTATAAAAAATATGTTTAATAAATGCAATATTTTACAAATAATGACCATAACACAATCTTTTGAAAAAACTAATTTTAATAACCATAAAAATATATTCATTTTTTTTATAAGGATTGAATAATTTATATCACTAAAAATTTGACTAATCTAACTATGCTCAGAAAATTTGATTAATCCATCCACTCCTTTTGTGCTTTGGTATCTTCAACACAAAAATCAAAGATAATTCTTTAAAGCTAAATAAAAGCAAATTCTTATATCTACTTTTAAATTATGATAAATAGTTAAATACGCACAAATCAAATCTCTTTCTAAAATTCTAAGTAATAAATAAATTTGTTTTTATTATAAATTAGTTTTTGGCTGCTATCCGCCTATTTTTTAGAGGTAATTTCAAAACATATTATTGAATAAGTGAAGTTTTACAAATAGTTATTTTTGTTACTTAGATTATTTCTTTATCAATAATGAGTTTACCATTGTAATTATTTTTTAGTGTGAGTACATAAAGAGTACATAGTATATAAGATGTAATAACTCAACAAATATTTTTTAAGGGGATTTTTCATTCTGTCCAACAATGAGAAAAACTTATTTCTCTCCCTCTCTTAATCCTTTTTGGTTCATCAAACTATCAATATTACAGCTTGAACAACTTAGGACATGAAATTTTTTTATTTTTTTTTTCAAATAATAATTTTAAAATAGAATAATTCTTTTTGTGCAAATTGTAATGACTTGTGTAATGGTAACATCAGTCATAGCCATATAAGATAAATTCTGACACTTTTTTTACCGTTAATCTGAATATTCGGTAAGAGCTTCAAAATAAAAAAAGATGTGTAAAATACTAATTAACGAGCTTCAATGGTGATCACCCTCACCCTCATGCCCTGGTGGGTCGTTAGGGAAATAGAAGTACAGCCTATGTCCCGAATTGGCATGATGATACAGTGGATGACCGTCTTCTGGTATTACTAGAAGGTTGTCCTGACCATCCTTTAACATCGGCCGCATAAGCTCTTCCAGAATTCCACGTAGTTGCAAAATCATGTAGGGCACCGTCTCCACCGTGGTATTTGAGAAGACTTTGTACGGTATAGGTTCTTCTTCTGCCTCATCCTTCTCGTCCACGGGAGGCATAACGAACATATTTATGCCAGCTTCCATTTTGAAGTATGTGCCGGGTTCGAGAGGCCAGCGAAGACAAAGAGGACCTGGGGACGGCGGCGCTGATGACCTGGGAACCGCGACGAGGACGGAGGGCTAGGGTACTGGGTACGGGGTTCCTCTCATGCCCTAAGCTATTCAAGCTGTGACGTGGATGGTTTGATGAACCAGAAATGATTAAGAGAGGAAGAGAAATAAGTTCTTCTCATTGTTGGAGAGAATGAAAAATTCCCTTAGAAAATATTTGTTGACTTATTACACTTTATATACTATGTACTTTTTATGTACTCTCACTAAAAAATAATTACAATGATAAACTCATTATTGATAAAGAAATAATCTAGGTAACAATTTTCATAAATTATATATATTTTTGGGCATATAAAAATATTTATTTTCCCTTGATAACTTTTGTTCAAATTATGTTTGCAATTACCAAACTGAAAATCTAAATACTCAAAATATGCAGATTAGACAAGACAATAAAAGAATAAGACTAAGATGGCAGAACTCAAAATTATTGACGAAATTAAAAAGACTTAACATACAATAATAGTTAAATTCGATAAATATATAATACCTACAATAATCTTGCATTGCTGTGTTGTCGTGACTTTGTGATTATGCAATTGTGATTATGCAACTCCAATAATCGTATAAGTTTGGGAAATTTATGATTATGGATATAAAAGAAAGCACGAAGTGAATGTTGAATTGAGAATGAATATATATAGTAGTAATAATAAGCATTTTGCAAGAAATAATAAAGGATAACAAATGTAATTATAGTTATAATAATAATTTATTATTACACGTGTGAAACATAAGATAGGGTTAGTCAATTAGGAAGTCAATGATGGACTATTTTGGACATCTTTACCACTTTACTCATTTATTTATTTTAGAAGATTTTGATCATTTTTTCTTATATTACAAAATCCACTGAATATAAAATACGCTTTGAATGAATCTTTGTTTTTATTTTTATTTACTTTTTTACCCAACTTTTTTTTAGTGAATAAAATCCTAATGTTGCCTATAAAGAAATACGGAAAAAAAAATTCTCTCTCAGCAAATAAAAATGATAAATTCATTATTTATATTTGAAATTTAAAATTCATATAAAGAAGACGACTAGGTATTCATTTTTAATGATGATAAAATTTTAAAAGAGTACTTTAATTTATTTTAGAAGTTATCCTTTTTTATTTATTTCAAACTTTTCCTGGTTCAGAAAATTTTCTAACAATTTTGGATTGTTTGTTTGGTTTGAGTGTTGACTTAGCTTGTTGAATTTTACTACTATACTTGATTTGGTAGAGGGGACCAATTACCTATGTTTTGGAATTATAGTTGAATAATCTTATCTCATAAATGTAGATTAGACTATGACTTTCAAAAAGTTATATTCTTTAAGATAAGTTTAACAACATTATAATATATGAGATTTTTCTGATTCATTGAAAGTTTGAAACGAGTATTTTTATCACCAAATAAGGTACCAAGGACTATCAACAAATTAATTGGCCTCGTTTCAGTAATTTCAAATAAATTTCGTATAGGTAACTTAATTGTCCTAAGCGTGTTGACTTTCCAAGTCAGTAATAAGATAATTCATTGTTAAAAATAGGTTTAATTATTTTGTTGGTTCTATAGTTTCGTGAAATTTTAAATTAGGTCTTTATATTTTTTTTCTTTTTAATTAGGTCCTTATACTATTTTTTTTTCAATTAAGTCCCTCTTAGTAGTAATTGACTTAATTTTATAGGGACCCAACTAAAAAAAAAAGAATTAGTACAGAGACCTAAATAAAAGGATAAAAAAGTGTAGGGATCCAATTAAAAAAAAATTTGGTGCAAGGACTCAATTAAAAAAAAAAAGTATAGAGACCTAATTGAAAATTTTGCGAAACTATAGGGACCAGTAGAGTAATTAAACCTTAAAAATATTGTAATAGATTTATAATTTTTTTTTTAAAGTTACCAAATAAATTCTTTAAGAAAATTTTGTGATAGACTTATATATATGTCTCTAAAAAACTGCAATAGTGAACTTATAAGTCTATATCAAAATAAGATAGAAAATTGAAAAAGATAAGAGAAAGTATAGGTAAATATGTAAGTGTTGTAATTTTTAGAGATTTTTTTTAGTATTTTTATTTAGAGATCTATAAGTTTATAATAATTTTTTTTTCAAAAAGTCTTACTTAATTTTATGTTCTTAAAGAATTTATAAGCTCGTTACAAGGTTTTTATTATCCTTTTCTTTTTATTGTAATTTCCTAAGTGGTGAAAATTTCTTGTACATTTAATTTTAAACTCACATTCACGATGGTCATATTTAAATTTCTTGTTTACAAATAGTTCCTGTATTCACCTGGATAAAGTTATATGTTAAAAAATAAATTTATTTAAACCTAATTAATGCGAATTTTACTAAAAATTATACTAATTAATATTAAATACTAATAAATAAATAATATATTAAAATCAACTCGTAAAATTTGTATTATTATAAAATTTAAATAATTATTGTCAATCATGCATGATCAAATGAAAACATACATAATACTCATTTGGCAAAACAAAAAAATAACAATAACAGCATATAGTCTTCATATAATATTTGTTCAATAATAATAATTCATAATTTATTTTGTAACTCCATCAAAAAAGTAATTTAATGGAAACGGTTGAATGATATTTGTTTAATTTCTGCAACATCAAAAAAAAAAAAATATAACATAAGCAATGCTAAAGAAAAATTTGACATAGAAAAGAAAATAATAATTACTCGCAAATATTCATACAATTGTTAAAAGTTATCAATTAAATTAAAAGTATGCATCTGATAAGATTAATCATAGCATTGATACAAGAAACAAAATTTCTATAATTATAATTGAAAATATGCAGCGTATTAGTTGGAAAATTTTGCCTCAAAGTATATTTGTCTTGCAATTTTTTTATATACATGTCATTGTCATGATCATTAATCTTAAGTAAAAAATGAAGAGAAATTAAAGTTGCTAATCCATCATCCTCTAAACTGCATAAATTAAACAATTTGTAGTCAATAAGATGAATTCTAAATTAGGACATAGGAACAAACTTAGCAAAAAAGATAAGAGAGTAATGTATTATTAAAATAGAATAAATCAAATCAAATCAAATATAATGAAATGGCAAATAGATAAAAAGTGATGACCTTAAATATTAATGAGGGAAATTTTAGAAATAATAATAAACAAGATGTGGTATTAGCCATAAAAAGGTACGTCAATAACTTCTATCTTAGAATAATTAATAGCTAATTATAATAATTAGATCGTTAAAAAAAGGTTAGAGTCATTAAAATTGAAGCTAAAAACTCAAAATATAAAATTAACAATAAAATTAGATGTTCAAATGGTTTTTAAATCAAATTTCAACAAAGTTATGGTGCACTTATTTTTCTTTGTAGGTAGGTTTGCTTTTTTTTCCTCTTCATCTTTTATTATCGTCTTTTACGCGTTGATGCTGCTGTTTTGTTTCTTCTTCGTCTTTTTTCTCTCCCGTTATTATTGTCTTCTTCTTCTTTTTCTTTTTTTTATATATATTCAATAAAGATGCTGAGTACAGAAATTTTGATACACAGCACAAAAATTTTAATATACAATATAATATTTTTTTGTGTTATATATCAATAAATTTTTATATTATGTATAAAAATTTATGTGCTATATCATCCATAAATAATTTAAGTATTATGTATAAAACTTTATGTATTGTGTGTAAAATCTATGTGCTTTAATTTATAATAAAATTTATGTACTAAAAAGACTGCAAAAACAAAAAATTAAGTGATAGATGCATGTATTATTTTTGCTGAATTTGTATCAATTTAGTTGGACTTGACTATAAAAGATGTTTGTACATACAGGATCACCATAAAATTTATTAGGTCAATGTTTAGAAAGAACGAGTCAAAGCGAAAAACTTAAAGGAGTTAATTAGTCTTGGAATAGTGAACCAGATATATATTTGATGTATGTATTGACCTTTTTTATGATATATTCATAAATCGATGCATGTATTGTAATATAGATTACAGTTTAGAAAATAAATGTATTAATAAAAAAATCAATATATGTAATGGAGAAATAATTAAGATTTAGCCATAAAAAACATATTTTTATTTTTGTAAAATTCAGATACTTCAATATATATATTTGTGTCTTTTAAAAATCAATATAAATCTAGCTAGCATATTATATACATATAGAAAAGTAACTTTTAGAATTATAAGTAATTGAATTATCTACATTTAAATGTAATTGGCTCTGCTTGCATCAATTATTATGTAACTAAGATTAAGAAAAATAACTAATTAATTATGTTCTCTGCTTTTTGTAAAACTTAGAGAGTGAAAACTCACATCATGGAGAAGGTACCAATATTCTCTTCCAACATTGACACTCAATTGTGACCTCAATCTCTCATACTACACACGTCATCCAGATCGCACTATAAGCATTAATCTTTGCTGGTCTAGAAAATTGGACCAATATAATGCAAGTGACATACACAACCAAAAGATTTACGTGGTTTTGATTGAGGTGCTGACCTGAGTGCCAACCTAATTGGAGTTGGTCGGATTTCAGCCAGGAATACTTCAAAAAGTGCAGACTAAGAATGAACATCATATACAGAAATACAAAATTAAGCTTTCGACCTTACAAATCACAATACAATAACGGTACTCTCTAGTATTTAATTTAGAAAAAGTCTAGGGGCCAGCACTTTTATTAAAATTTGGCCAGCACTTAACCAGCAAAAGAAAAATGAATAATCCCACACCATTAGATGCAATCTCACACCATTAAAAACACTAATGTTGGCTAATTGATGGTTACAAATCACAAACCTGCTAGCCCCCTAGCACTCCTCAATAATTTATACTCACTCAACTTAAATAACAGATATCATAAATCAAAGAGATATTAGTTGGTAATGTGTTCAACAAAAGAGTTAGTCATAGACCTTCTTTTCATACACTTTCTGAATAGGAAATTAGTTCAAGCAATCAAGGTTCGGAGTCCATTGTCTGCTTCACACCAAAAATAAAGAAGGGAACAGAAACTTTCTATCACAAGTTGCATTAACAACGTCTTGCTTGCATCCCGTTCTCTTGCATCTGCAAATACAAATGACTAGAAGTTGTGGTATGCATGTATAAAATACAAGTATAATGAAATATAGCTTTTGAAAATAGTCATAGACCTCAGAATTAGAACTTGCCTGCATACACTCATCACACACCCTGAATGAAACCCTTGCAACATTGATGCTAGAATGATTTGTGATGGGGAAACTCAGCAAGGTCTTGCCACTTCATGAACTTCCCAAAAGAACCCAGAGTTTAATAATCTTGATAGATTTCTCAGGCAAGCTTTCTAATCAAAAGAATTCCGATCTTTCCATGAGTTTACGTCTTACGAATTTCAGCCCCAAAACAAAAACAAAAGGGGACCAGGAGGGCATGCTTGATATCAACAAGTGAAAATACCACAAGTAGACAACTGATCAAGTTAACCCTTACCCACAGTTTATAATGATGATGGCACAATACCCCGGTGGTCCACTGAAGCAACTTCACCTCATTTTTCAAAAAGCTATGTCATCCACCTAGACAAGCAATGCTTATGTAGGTGCTCCGGCAAATCTGCCTAGAAAAATTAGTGGTCACAAAATCAAAATAGCAGAATAACCAGTTTATATCATCATTACAAAGATCTGCGTATTTTCTTATTCTAAATGCTCTACAGGATGTACTCATGTATCTGAAATTATTCAAAAGCTAGAACCGGACAATTATACATGAACTAAGCATGTCTCAAACCAAAACATTTTCTGGTTCAGTCGCAGTTTAAAACTCTCCTAATAATAAAAACAGGTATGTATATCATATGAAATAAAAATTCAGAGCTTCAGAATCCAAGTTATTTCAAATGGTACAAATTGATTGATCTATATCAACAACTAAAACACAACCCGAGTATCCAAATATTCAGGAGATTTCAATAACAAAATATGAGGTAAGAACAATTTCAATTTCAATTTTCAAAGCAATCTTGCAATTCTCTGCCCCTACACAAGTCAACCAGCATATCAAGACAAAGTACTTCTATAAATTTTCTAAGTTCTAATAGTACATGAAAACAACCGGCGAAACTATATAACATTTCAATGAGTAGCGTGCACACTATAGGAAAGTAAAAAATATTCAACGAAATCATTCAATTTAACCATTATTTTAGAAAATCAGCAATTTAGATAAATAAAAATTTATAAAATCAATATTATGCAATTACTAACTCAGTAATTTAAACAGGATAAAAAATATTAATGTAGTCTCCAATTTAAATAAAAAGAAGCAATTCCATATCAGAAACCAAGAACACAACAAAACCGAATAATTAAATAAAACTAAACAAAAAAAATAAAGAAGCAAGAACAACCTTCACAGTTTCACAACACAGCAGCTGAGCAATCATCAACAGAATGTGTTCTCAAAACTCAAAATCGAATAAAAAAGAGAGTCATGTACCTAACAGAGGCGAGCAAGGCTGGAGGCGACCAAGGCTAAGCTCGGTGGAGGGACAAATCGCAGCTGAAGGCAGCACAACTGGAGGAGAGACTGGAGGCGGCACGGCAGAGGGAGAACTCGGGCTTCAAGAGGGCGATGGCAGAGCAATGGGGGACGTCGTTGGCTAGAGAAGAGAGAGACGCCGCCAGATGGAGCAGAGGAGGAAGCTGCGATTGAAAAAACAGAGGGACAACAAAGGCTGAAGCAGAAGAGGACGCGGCGACGACACCCTCTGACGGAGGAGAGAAGTTCAGCGATGGAGAAGGTGGCTGCTAGGGCTGCTATTAGGGTTGGGTTTGAGTCAGAAACCGTTAAAAACCTGTCGGAAATTAAAAAATCGGCTGCTTATTTCAAAAATCGGTCAAAAACCGTTAAACCGGCCGATCTGACCGAATCGGGTCCTGGCCACTTTCAGGAAAAAAAAAAAAAAAATTAATCATTTTCCCTCCTCTCTCTCTCTCTCTCCCTGGCTCTCGCCTCTGAACTCGACGCATGAACGCAGAGAAGAGAAGTGAGAACTCGAAAATTGGAGGAAGCAGCTCTGCATCTCGTCGCCGTTCTTCAACGTTCAGTCACCGCCGCCGTCCACACTGCTACAGATTCGTCGCAAGGTATCTGTTCCGCCCTCGTTCGCCGTGCTTCGGCCTCCTTTCTGGCCGAGATTCCGCCTCTGTTTCGCCGTGATTCCGCCGCTGTCTCGCCGAGGTTCTGCCGCTCTTCAGCCTCTGTTCCGTCGCGCTCTCGTCTTTCAGTTCGAGCTGCTTAACCCTCTGTTCAGCCCTCTCCGTCGCGTGTTGGTGCCTCTGTTCAGCCTATCGTTCAGCCATCTCCGTCGCGTTTTAAAGCTCCAGCTCCCCCTCTCTGATCTGTTCGAATTTCAGAACGTGCACCTGCCTAAGGTGATTTCTTTTTCTTTTTCTTGTTTTTTTTTTTTGTATTAATTATTCAGTTATTGTTTTATTTGATTGTTGTTTTAACTTTTAATGGTTAGTATGCTGTTACAGTTCTTGTTTTGTCGTTGGTTTGCTGTATTTTAAAAGTTTCAATTGTTGTTTTAATGATTAGTATGCTGTTACAGTTCTTGTTTTCAATCGTTCTAGTTTCAATTTTTGTTTCGCATTGTTACAGTTACAGTGTCGAAGCATTGTTGGTTTTAATGATGATGCTGTGAGGCTCTGATAAAAATTGAAATGCATGTTTCTTAGGTCGTCTGAACACAATTTATGAATTATGATTGTTCTCTTGTTTGTATCACTGGGAGCACAGCTTAGACAGTACATTGATGCTACACTAGATCAGGTCTTAAAAATTAAAATTGACTATCATCTTATTAGAATCCCAGAATTTGAGTATCACTTTCTTACGCTATTGAGGTTCCATTCGTTGCCATTCCTTGCTATATGCTTTTAATTCTATTAATTGAGCTTTTAATTCCATTCGTTTCATCTTATTTTTCATGTTTCTCATACCTTTTCATTATCCATTATTATTCTTATTCATGCCAACTGTGCTTTAAGAATCTACCCAATATTTAATCAATTGAAATCAACATGACTGAAAATATATTATCCTGTATCCCTTTGCTCCTCATTACAGTTGAACAGGCTAATTAGGCACTTTTTGTCTTCCATTGCTCAAGCATTTTGTGCTCATCAGCTTTTTTTCCCCTGCTTTCCCTGCTTTAGAGTAATATAATTCTTCAACTATATTCTATCATTGAGAGGAGTTTACCATCTATGAATTTTTGCTAGCACAATAAACATGGAACAAAGTTAAACATTGAACGAAGTAGCTGAAGGTTCTTGAACATGACTCTTCTCTTTTGAGTTTGATGATTTTGTTATTTGACTTCTGAGTTTATATTTGGTGAGATTATAACACTTTGGTTGTTGTAGTACTTTTGATTTGGATGACATTTTAAAGTTTATATTAGACTATAATTATGTTTTAATGTGTTAATTTATATTTTATTTATTATTTTATTATAAAACCGTTATTCCGGTTGAATTATGGTTGAATCGGTTAAACCAATAAACTAGTAATTAGAGCGGTTCGATAACTGATTCGGTTTTCAGAACCTTGGTGATGAGTATTGTTGCTGATTACTTGATTAAAACTTAGAAGTTAATTAGAAATTTTAATTTTGTGAATTTTTAATGATAAAATGTGAACAAGTTATTATGTAAAACTTTGAATTTTATTAGCTTAGAAATCATTGAATTTGAATATTTGAAAATTGTATATTGAATTTTTAATAATTTTATTATATATTTAATTAGACCACCACGGTTCGACCTTGGTTGGATCAGTAAATCGTTAAACCGGTCACTTGATCGGTTTAATGACCATTTCGGTTCTTGCAACCTTGGGTTTGATTGATGCAGTGGAGGCAGAGGAAGAGGAAGAAGCAGCTGGTATAGGATGCATATTCCGACAAGAATCTCAGCACTGCCTCTCTTTCTTCCCTTCCGAGGTGCCATTTCCTTCCTCACAACCCTTCTCCCTGTCAGTTCCCTCTCATTCTCACTGTCTCTTTCTCTCTATTTTACGTGTTTTTCTTTTAAACTTCAATACAGCTTCGTGGCTAAAAGTACTTCCTGTTTCATTTACTATCAAAATCTAAACTTGATGCGTCATTGTCTTCAGAGAATAGTTACACTTTTTCCTTATTATCTTCGGGGATTCGCAAGTCATCATTTTCACCTCATTTGCAACCCGGTGGTAGAAAGCTGAGAAGGGATTTTCCAAAAAACATGGCCTGTGGTTTGGATAACAAGACAGGAACTGCTTTATTTCGCCCTGCAACAGATGCGTACGCACCTGAGGCTGTTGAAGCCTTGAGAGCTGGCAAGGTTATTGCGGTCCCCACTGACACACTCTATGGATTTGCTTGTGATGCTTGGTATGAGCTGTTCTTTTTCATATCTAATTACGTTTTATCTTCACACAGTACAGTTTTTCTCATTACACTTCTCCCATATTAAACAAAGCATGTGAAAATAATCACTTCATCACATTCTTTTATAATATGTCTCAGTTTTTTTACATCGGCAAAGACTGGTCTTGTGTCTCAATGTCTCATGACACTGCAATGGAGACAGATTTATGAATGATTGGTAATTACTTATTGCCTTGTATTGGGGTATGATTGTAGCTCGCTGGAAGCAGTTAATAGGATTTATGAGATCAAGGGTCGAAAACATACAAGCCCTCTGGCTATCTGTGTTGGAGATGTATCAGACATATACCGTTTTGCCGTGACTGACCACTTGCCACATGGCCTGCTTGATTCCCTGCTTCCAGGGCCTGTTACAGTTGTACTAATTCGAGGTTTGTAAGTTACTCAAAATGAGTTTGAAGCTGTAGCCTTATTTTGTTCTGTCAACATTTATTATATAAACATCAAATTCGGTTGTGATCCTACATATGTGATGGTATGCCTTGATATTTTACAGGCGATTCAAGTGTTCTTGAACAATCTTTGAACCCGGGATTTGATAGTATAGGAGTTAGAGTGCCTGATAACAATTTCATTAGAGTCATTGCTCGCGGTTCAGGAACTGCCTTAGCACTTACAAGTGCAAACCTTAGTGGACAGCCAAGTAGTGTTTGCATCAGAGATTTTGAGAATCTTTGGGAGCATTGTGCTTTTGTATATGATGGCGGTGTGCTTCCATCAGGTCGAGCAGGTTCAACAGTTGTGGACCTCACTACACCACACAAATACAAGATACTGAGACCTGGAAGGTAGATATGTTTGATCTAAATCTTTTAAGCTGCATTGCTCAAATAATATGATTATGCATTTCACCAATTGTTTGTGCCTATTGTTAAGGGTCAAATACTATTTGTGATAGAAAGGTGGTTTCTGATATAAAAGATTTTACATAACCGAGACCCTTAACGGACTTGGTTTAAGAATCAAAGATGAGTTTTAAGTTTTAACCCAAAAATTATAAGTCTTTATGTTTTTAAACATTGACAATTCAAAACTTCATTTTCTCAATTTCTTAAACAAGAGTCTTTATGGAGTACTAACTTAAGAAACCCTTATAAAAACTAATGATACTAAATATCAAATTAGGAAAACTTAATAGGCTGCAAAATGCATACAGAAGGCTATAATTATTTTTCTGTCAAGACTTTTTGTTTCACTTTCACATGGTGAGGTGAAAAGAGTAAATGGTCAAATTAGTTCTTGAAAGATCACACGTTCTCCAAATTGGTCCCCGAAAGATTTTTTTAATCAAATTTGTCCTTTAAAAATTTTAAATTAGTCATGTTAGTCCTTACGTCACTTTCTTTGTTAGTGTCAAAATTTGCTAATGTGACACGTTAAGTGACACCATAACACACACCTAAAAGTCTTAATTGACTATTAAGATAATAAATTTATAAAATTATATCAAATTAAAACCTAATTGAGAGGAGAATTTGAGGCATTGGAATCTCTCAATTTGGGTTTGATGTGGTCTAATTTCATAAACTAATCATGTTAATAGTCAATTAGGACTACTAGGTGTATGTTGTGATATTACTTAACGTACCACATCAATAAACTCTGACATTGTTAGCAATAAAAGTGACGGGAGGACTAACATGACTAATTTAAAATCTTTAAAGGACGAATTTGATTAAAAAAATCTTTTGGGAACCGATTTAAAGAACGAGTGATCTTTCAGGAACTAATTTAACCATTTTTCAGGAATTAATTTAACCATTTACTCTGATCATTTCAAAACTACTCGTTTCTGTGTTTTAAGATATTTGGTTACTTTTATAATTTGTTTTCGTGGTGAATTCTTTGTTATATGGACCAGCTTATATGGAATTACAATATGCATTACTTATTTATTTTGCAATGTGCAGCGCAAAGGAAGAGACAATTGCCATCTTGGAAAAGCATTCTTTAGTTGAATCAGCTGCCCAGTAAATAAGGGGTGATTATATTTAATTATTTATTCGTACGCAGTGCCACGTTCAAGGCCTCAATTGTATTTGCTTGGACATGTGAGAAATTATGACCAAACACACTTAATGTGAATGAATCTTACGCTTCACATGATTTCATGTTGTGTAGTTTTTTATTTTATTGTTGATAAGATTTTCTTCTATGCTTAGGGATTTGATCATGTAAAACTTTTATACATAAAAGGATTGATTAAAAGTTTAAAACTTTAAGTGTTTTTTCCCCCCACAAATGAACTTAACATGTTATGCCAATTGAGACTATCAATTTATCGTTGTTCGCATCTAATGGGTGCAATGATGGGAATAAAATGATTCAAAGTGCTGTTTTTTTTTTTTTTTTTTCTGGACTTGGATTCTCTAAAATTTAAATTTTACTTTAAAGAGTAATGTGTGATTTCTCACTATTAATTTCATAGGTGAGATCAATAATAAATATGAAAGAAAAATTATTCAATGAGAGAAGATCACATTTTATTCTCTAAAGTAAAATTCAAACTTTAGAGGATTCAAATCCTTAAATGTTTAAGATTAATATTTTTTGGAAAATTTAAATTTCTATAGTATTTATAATATTAAAATTATTAAAAATAATATATATTTTTTTTTACCCTCGCTAGTCGCTACAAGAAAAAATTACTTGTAAATGTCAAGATTTTTTTAATGTTATGAAAACACAAATGGGTCCCACAAGGCAAGTTGGTGGTTGTATCTACCTATGATAATTGCAACAAGAAATTAAAAACAGGAAGTAGTGAGGAAATTTCACTCCCCCATACTTTTTGGTTATATGTAACAACAAAAAAAGAATCTTAATTAGAATCCAAATTCCACACAGATAAGAGAAACTATCATCGAACATACAACACACATCATCATCATCATCCATAGCATGTTATGGTCAAGTGAGATTCAAATACATACAAATTTTCTGGGAAAATAACCATGTTATCAAAAGCAATTTCTAGTTATTATATCCAAGAGAAAAAAATAATTAATTTTATTTTCAGTCATTTTTTCTCAATTTTGAAAAGGACTATATACTTTCCTATATACATGCTAATATTATAAAATAAATACATCCGAGCACATTAAGAAAATAATATTTTCCTATCCCTAGTGCTGTGTATTGTTATTTATTATTAGCCCTTTTGTTTTATTTTTGACATAATTATTAGTTTAATTCAAATTTAATTAAAAAAATATATAATGTTGGTCCCCCAAAGAGTTCACTTTTGCTTTCTGGGCTATGAAGTGTGGGCCCAATGAAAAGGCCCTATGTAGCATTAAGAAATCAGAATCTTCGCCCATGCATTAAAAAAAAGGAGAAGATGTTTCTTATTTTTTGGCCCTTTTTTATCCCGAAATTTGTGGGGTACCCCTTTCTAATCCCATTATTGGACCAAGTTGCAGGGAATCTAGATCATGATAAGTTGAATAATAATATCTTTGATCTCATATATAAAGGTCTTATTTTGTTATGTCTTTTGTTTAATTTATTTTTTGTAATAAATTTTAAATTTTAAAAATTATTTATTTTTATACTTTTTAAATTAAATATTAATTTTTTATTTTTTTTAAAATTAGACATCACCTTTTAGACACCATAATAATCGACTTTATTTAATCTGTTTTACTACATACGATTGGAGATGTTAAAAAGAAATTTACAGAATAAACGGAATGAAACTCTGAATTAAGAAGAGAGGCTTTGGATGTAGAAATTAAAAACGAATGAATTAGAGATGAAAATTGCAACACAAAGTACCATCACATGAAGATTATTATTAGAAGGAGACACAACAAAATTTATTTGTAAAAATTCTGTTTTATTAAATTTATAATTAAGTAATTGTAGTTTAAAATTGTATTTTAAACCCTTCTTTCATAATTTTAAAGCATTTGTAATTGAGTTTTTGTTGTTTAAAAAATATTAAAAGAAAGGAAATATTTCTATGTGAATATTAAAGATTGGATTATAAATGATGTTTTATGCACTGATATGTAAACCATATGAAACAAAAATAAATAATACAGAAAAATAATGAAACTACAATGCGATCTCTGAATTTGGATTCATGGATCCTACCATTTTTTTAAACGTCAGATCCTACAATGTTATCAGAAGAGATAACTTAAAGAATTAATAAAATAAACATTATGTGAAGGTAATAATTATTAGGAAAATTAATAAAAAATAGACATACAAATTAAATTTTTTTTAACAAGAGATATAACGATATTTTTATCCAAAATAAACATTAAAACTAACTATATTTCATCTAAAAGAGTGAAGGATACCATATTCTTATTATACATAAATAAATTTGATTTTGCATTTTGTTGTTTTTTTATGTACTTTATTTGAGCTTTAGTGTTTGACTCATATCTCTCTCTTTTAATATTCTCAAAAAATAATTTATAAATTTGTTACTTTTGTTAAAAATTAAAAAAATAAAAAAAAAGTTGTTCAAAATTTTGTAACAATTTTTTTCGACTATTGTGATCCAGAAATTTTTATTAGAGGTTAAATTTTTTTTGTCCAGAATTAAGAATGAAACTCGTATCCCAAAAAAAAAAAATGTCATTTGAATTATAACTCATTAACTAATAAAAATTAAAACTTGAGATCTTACCGTTGAAATCTTTTATTCACCTTGGATTTACCACGCAAATGCAGTCTTGCTATTGGCTAAAAAGAATATAATAAATTTTTTTTTTTGAGAATATAAGAAATGTTAACATCACTATAAACGTGTTTTATGTTTTTCCCTTAACATTTGCAATATTAAAGGACTTATACCTTCTCCCGTACCCATAACATTATTGAAGCAACAATTAAAAGAAAGTAGGTCAGATGCCAATTAACTTTAGTAGTTGTATTTGGATTTAGGTTTTCTAACTATACAAATTGCTAAAATAAAAGAAAGTGAGAGCTAAATATTATTAAATTAACATGCTACAACAACAAGACTAAATTTATATATATTGTTCTTTATACATTTTTAATTTTATATATTGTTTTTTTTTCCTTTTTTATCACTTATAAAAATTTAGTGTTAGATAAAATAGAATAGTTGTTCAAATCCGTCCATGAAATTTTTAGAAGTAAACATTCTAATTTTCAAAAAAATTTAATACACAATATAATTTCTAGCGTTTATTTCTATTACTGTCACTCAATGCAATTCCTAATCAATTTTTTCTATTATTTGTTAAAAAAAAAAAAGATGACAGATTAGTTTCTGTAGTTATTTCAAAAACTAAATGAATAAATCAGTCTCTATAGTATAATTATTTCAAAAATGACATCATAAATTCTTTTTCTTTATAGATATACTTCTAATAATCAGTATTTCTTATATAATATGACTCAACACAAAAATCATAATGTAATGGAGAAATAAAATGAAAAAGATTTACATAGAAGGCTATAAGAAAAAGATGCTTTTGGCACAAATTTTTTCAGTGTGTTTTTTAGCAGTAGTGAAATTACCTACAATTTCATAACAGAGGACTAACAAAATTTTTCCCTTAATTTCATTAAGATCCACCTTAATCAAACTTAATTTGTTAAAAAATACATATATAGAATATGCATACTCCCAACAAATTTAATTAAAATGTTCAATTTTTACTTAATTCTATTCTTTAAAAAAAAAAAAAAAAACCCCTCGTAGAGGTAGGGGTGGCAACGGGACGGATAGAGTGGATTTTTGCTCTACCCGATCCTACCTCGCCGTACAATAACTCGCATAGAATCCGCCCCGCTTCTATCCGCGGGTAGTAAATCACATAGGTGCAGTCGACTTCACGTGAAGTTGATAGTTGACTGATTTGACTACTTTTTCATCTAACAATTCTCAACTATCAACTTCATGTGAAGTCGACTGCACCTGAGTTTCCATCATATTATATATATATAGCGGGGCGGGTATTACCTAAACCCGACTCCGCCCCCGCCCCTCCCAAAAAACCCGCCCGGTGCGGGGCGGGTAATTACTCGCTCCGAGCGGGTAGGGACGGAGTGGGTACCCGCGGATTCGGGTGGTATTACCATCCCTATGTAGAGGGGATAATTAATAATATATTTTTTAATAATATATTTTATTTTATATTTTTAAATACTAATAATTAATTAATAATAATAAAATATTAAATTCTAATCACACTCTAACATTTTTTTTAACTAAGGAGTCCATAATAAGGGCCATTAGGGTCCATGCTTGGATTGATTCGTTGAAGCCTAAACCATTTAAATTAAGATAAAAACAAAGAGAGATTAAAAAGGTCCAAATATTTTATTCTTTTGGTGAACATTATTTTCGTCCGGGAAACCACACAGAACTTTCGTACACCAACGTTGGTATCTTTTGTCCATTCCACCTGTTTCGTGGATCATGGCTGAATCATCATCATCATCTACACCACAAGATTCTATTCACACTAATTCAATCCATACATAGATAAGATTATCAATTAATTTTTACCATTAACTAATACCATGGTGACCGTACTTAATGTTAATCACAAGCAACCATGATGGCATGGTTTCATAAAATCTCCTTAATCACAAGTTGTTGTCACACTTGGCAAATAATGATTGGAACATGTTTCAAATATAGATTTGTTTTTGTCTTTCAAAAATTTTTGTTGAGTTTTTTTTTTTTTTTTTAATAAGTACTCCTTGATCAGTTTACAAATATATTTTAATTTTGAAATGACGAATTAACTGGTGCTGAACACATCTATTTTTTTAAGTAAACAATATGTAAAAGGAATATCTAACATTGTTGATAAGATTTTCTTAATTTTAAAATTATGTAGCCTACATTATTCGGTGTCATTTGATTATAACAAAAATTAAAATTATGTTAGAAAAAACACAAATTAAAATAAGAAATTTACAATAAACCCCTATTGATAAAATCGACACTCCGAATTAAATCCAGCGAGTCATATATATATATATATATATATATATATATATATATATATATATATATATATATGGATAATTGAACACACTACTTACAAGGGAGAATTATTTTGATATTATTGTTTTCACAATAAATACAAAATATGATGAAGAATAATATCTAGTATTTATCTCTTCATAATAATTTTTTTTAGGGGAACTTTTCATAAATTATGAATGGCTCTCATTATCACGAACACAATGATTGATAGGGAAGAATGGGAGCAAGAGATTGTACATATTTTAAAAATAGAGTAAAGTATCGTTTTTGTCCCTAACGTTTGGGGTAAGTTCTATTTGTGTCCTTAACGTTTAAATCGTTCTATTTGTATCCTTAACGTTTATAAAAGTGATTCAATGTGATTACTATCAATTATACTAACAAATTAGATTATATTTTTCAATTATTCTCACTTGGATGTATTCATTCTCAATTAGGTCTCATTTGGATGTGTTCGATTTTAATATTATACCCACTATTTGTGTTTAGATTCAATTATATCCCTAGAAAAGTGAATTATGTAAATGTTGTAGGAATTAGTTTCAATATTTGATGAGCTATTTTTCGGAGTAAATCATCGATTCTATCCCAAACATTTGTATTCTAACTTCAAGAAGAGATTTTTAAAACTCAAACTAAAGCGTTCATGATGTGTAATTGACGGCAGGATAACATTGAATCACTTTTACAAATGTTAGGGATACAAATAGGACGATTTAAACGTTAGAGATACAAATAGAATTTACCCCAAACATTGGGGACAAAAACAATACTTTAGTATTTAAGAATATTTGTAGGTGTAGATTATTTGAATATGAATTTTTTTCCCTCACAAGCTAAGAGATGGAAATACAGTAAAAAATATTATCAAGTAAAATTACTATACTTAGTGAAATAAATTAATAGTGAAGATTGAAATAAAATATTTTTAGTTTTATTAGACAAAAAAGAAAGTATCAAATACTTATTTAAACCAAAATTGAAATTCACTTTATTAAATAAAATGGATAAAATAATTGTAAAGAACTAATTAAAAAAGATTATTTTAAATTGGTAAAACATTATTTATAAGCAAATAAAAATGTGATTATTAGATTAATAATAATACTAATTCAACACAACAGCTAGCTTGTTAGCCTATAATACTTTTTCATAGCATGTAATTTAATTAGCATATTTGGTGAAAAGAACTCTTAAAAAGATTCAGACCATCCAGTTTACCATTAAATACTATATTAGAACAAATTGTGGGTCATGGAAAAAAATCTTATAGGACTATTTGGCCAGCCCAGTTTGTACCCTTAAATAATTGTGATGTAGAATCCCACGTTTCAATATTAATGTCCTTTATGTGGTAATTTTTCTATTATCTTAATTTAATTATATATGTTGTTTGGGAAATTAATTTAGCACTGTCGTGACGTTATCGGATTCTAACACCAGAAAATATTTCTAGCCCCTTACCATATAAATAATAGAGAAAAATCTAAAATAATTTTCGACAATTATCTCAAAAGATAATGAGACTTTTGATAAAAAAAAAAAATTCAATCCAATCTTTAATAATTATTTTAAAAGGATAACGAGATTTCTGTGTCAAAAAAAAGTTAATATTATTTTTTTTGACACAATAACTAATTAATTTCAAAAAAAAATAAGGACCGAATCGAGTGTTTTTTTTTTTTCGTTGTCTTTTTAAAATAATTGTAAGAAGTCGGATAAAATATTCACTCTAAATAATAAATAATAGACCGAAGGGTTGTATGATTTGGTCAAACATTGCGTCTCAAGATTATGATTTATGAATGAAAAAGAAAGCGATTTGCTACTACCACAATAATATTCTTACTCATTCTCAAATGATTTTCAGTGAAAAAAATTATTCAATATTAATATGTATAGTTTTTTACCAAAGAAGGTTGATTCATCTCACCCCTTGTTTCTTTTTTTTTCCCCCTAAATATTTGATTAAAGTTTAGTGTAAATAGAAAAAAAAAATCTAT
This sequence comes from Arachis hypogaea, assembly GCF_003086295.3. Taxonomy (NCBI): domain Eukaryota; kingdom Viridiplantae; phylum Streptophyta; class Magnoliopsida; order Fabales; family Fabaceae; genus Arachis; species Arachis hypogaea. The sequence goes on along the minus strand of NC_092041.1, from coordinate 116,571,644 downwards.
TTAAGATCTCATAACTTGTTGTTTTCAACTTGAATATGATTTTTGTTTATAAAATATATAAAAGATAATGATAGCTAGTTTAATAAATATGTTTTTTTTTTTTTTTATGTAAGTCTAATTAGTATATCTCTTTTTGTTTGTATCCATTATAATTGTTTGAATTAATTGCCCCATAACCTATGATAGTTGACATTTGTAAAGTGCCATTTTACTTTGCCTGCAAGGAAACTAAACCAATCTTCACAAACAATAATGAGCATGTGAGTATTCATTCCTAATTTTGAAACTAAATAGTCTAAAGTCTAAACTTCCCCTAAGCCATTCTTTTTGTAAACTATATTAAGCTATATATATAAAAGAATAAAAAAAAATAAAAAAATAAAAAATGATAATCAACACAACTATCCAACACTATCCTACGTATATATGATGTATACGTAGAGTGATTACATTGGATGCAAACACAAAGTTCTCAAATTTTTGAAGTCTTTGATGTTAACATTATAAGCTTTTAACAAATGCGAAAGAATATTATGTATATTAAAAAAAATTTGATTCACTGTTAGTGTAAAATAATTTTATGTGTATATTTAATTATGTAATATTGTATTAACAAAAATAATTATTTTTCACCAATGAATTATAATTTAAATGATATAATCTCCTCATTCTTATCTAAAGATTTTAGGTTGGAATCTTACTTTTAAAAATTAAGAGGGAATAAATTGACCATTTATAAATATAAATCCTTCAAGAGAAACTTTAGTAAATAACAAAAAAATTATAAAGTAGATTGATTATTTAAAATAAATGCGTCATATTATAATTAATTTAATAGTTTATATTAAGAATATAATTATTTTTATATATTCATATTATGATATTTTCCCATACGCATTAAATATTTAAATATTACCATACACAATAATTATCCATATGGTAGAAACTATATAGAATTTAACCTTTTATTCTATACATGCACGTTTGAAGCAAGGTAAAAGTTTTAAAGTGAATTTTTTTTATCTGAAAAATTAAAGAAGTGTATGAAATTTAACTACTAAGTTAATAGAAATATTTTATCATTAATCATAAAATATATAAAAATTAATTAAATACTTTGTGACAAGTTAAAACATTTTTTATTATGTGATAAAATATTAAAATGAAAAATTATTACAATCATAAATATATATTTTGTATTATTATTTAAATCAACTAATAAATAATTATTACTAATTTATATATATATATATAATAATTATTGATGAATATTTTGATAAAATAGTCGAAAATTAATAGTTCGATACAATTGATAAAATTTGTTAATTAATACTATTAATTTATTTCTGTTGAGGACAAGTAAGAATATTCAAGTATCTTTGTATATTACTACATTTCTATTATAATATTATTCTATGAGTTTAGTATAATTTTATGACCAGGGATGGAGCAAAAGCTTTAAATTAATTAGAGGGGCCAACATAAAAAGTATAACCGGAAAAAAGGACAAAAAAAAAAATTTATGAGAGACTAAATTATAAAATAAGGAATTTTTTATATAAAAATTATTTGGTTAATAAGGGGTTCTATTGTCCCCCTTTCTATACCGTATTTAAGTGTTTATGACTGATCATGAGTTTTTCTACATGATCATTTATTTAAATAATTACTTCAACATTTAGTATGTCTTTTTATACTTTGTATAACTAATATAAGATTGGAAGTGTTTTGAGTGTATCGGAAACACCGGTGTTCCAATTGTTTTAACCGTGATCTGAATTATAAAAAATATATATAATATACATTAATTAAAATTAATGATTAAAATAATTAAAACACCGATATTTTCCATACACTTAAAATTTTTCCTATAAAATTAACTAAAAGTATCTATATAAGGAATTAGTTCACATTTAAACAAGTTTGATTCCTTATCTATGAACAACGTGAGTTTTTAGTCTTTTATTAGATACTAACTTGTCTCTGTTCTAAGAAAGATGCCTAATTTTACACTCACATAAATAATAAGTACTACTAATAATAATTAGTCTTATGAACATTTAAAATAAACATGTAATAATAATGTCACATGGTATAAAAACAATTGCAAAAAATTTACATTATTAATGGAAACATTTAATTTAGTATTTTATTTGTTTGTGTGAATATGAGTTTAATTTTAATGTACTAATAGTATAAAATGTTTTATACAGTCGTATAATTATATTTATTTTTTTAATAATAACTATTTAGGTAATCAATATAAAAAATAATTATTTTATTAATATAATAATATATAATTAAATACACGTATAAAATTATTTTACACTGATAATACATTAAGATTAAATTTATAATGTAAATATTTATATAAGTTATTGTTTCTAGGAGTATGAAGCTAGAGAGAATGTGACCTGAAATAAAATATACATAATAAGGTGATTTTATCCTCACGCAACTTGGCGTATTCAATTGCAACTAAATGAATATGAGATCTTTGCACGTTGTCTATATCAAACTTCAATTTTCGTGTAATTAGCAAGAACTATATGGCCCACTAGAGGGTAGATATTTTTATCACACAAAAGAATTAAAAGATTAGATATTTCCAATATTTCACGTTTTATTATTTTTTAATTATATTATATATACTAAAATAAATTGTAAATTTTAAATATTAAATTTTATATTAAAATTAATTATCAATATATATATATATATATATATTTGATATTTTATAAAAAATATATATTATTATAAATAAATTTAGTTAATTATTTGTCTATTAAATATTTAATTATTTTACTATAATATGTATAAATATACAATATTATATAATACTAATTTATGATTACTTTTTAGTATACATAGAATATTTTTATATTATCATTTCCCCTTTTTTGGGGTTTTTTGTTTAAATAAATAAAAAAACTAATTATTTACAAGCAAACGTAAAAAGTGAAAAAGTTGTGATCAGTATAAGCAACTTATACCATTATTTCATAATATAATAGATTATTCCGTTGAAAAATTAAATTGTAATTTCACAATATCTTGAGATCTTTAAAAATAAGATCCAAGCATGGGCGTGAATGGCGAGGACCCAACACAACATTGCTCTTATGAATTTGATAACATTTTTAGAAACACAACATGTATTTAGATAATAGTTTTTAGAATAAATGATAAATAGGTCTCTGACATTTTTTTTGTAGATATTTTTGTCCTCAACGAAAAGAAAATACATTTAAGTTTCTCACCTCCGAAAAATATGGACATTTTAATCCTTCTGTTGAGTTCAGGCATTTGGACTGGACGGAAAAGTTTGATCTGGCAGAGGTGGGCTGACTTGGCCGTTACGGAGGCCACGTGACAGGGATTAATTCGAAACAGGACATATAAGTCCCCGCAACGAAAACGACGCCGTTTTGGTAACCTCCCCCAATCTTTTAAATTCCTCTGCCCTTTTCTTCTTCCTTCGCCCTTTTTCTCTTCCATTCTTCTTCCTCGGCCCCTGCCTCCATTACCGCCGCACAGCCGCGCCTCCGTCAGCCACCATCAACGCCGGTGACCTCCTCCTTCCTCTCTTTTCGCGTCTTCTTCCCTTTCTCACTCCCTTACTCCCATTAGTCTCTCTCTCTTCTCACCTTCCTTCCACCCACTGTTCGTCCGCGACAACCTTCTCGGCGACCCATTGCCGCCGCGCCGCCGTCTCTCTACCGGCGCACCACCGTCGCTATTAGGGCCCAACCATCATTTCCTCTCTCTCATTACCACCCTTGTGCTTTCCAGGTCTTCTTTCTCTCTGTTTAATTCACTATGTTATTGCAATTAGTTAATTAATATTGTTTAGTTAGTTTTGTTTAGCTAATTTCAATTATGTTAGATTAGTTAGTTACATTAGGTTGTTAGAGAATTTGGCGTGGATAGTGGATTAAGTCTTGCTTGCTTAATGCTGCTGTCTGTGCAATTACTGTTTGTAGTTCATTATATGTAGTTTGTTCAATTGTTCTTGAGTTGTTACTTGTTAGGATTAGGGTTGGTTAATGGAAATTGCTGAGACTGATGTTTTACACCGTTGCTGTGTAAATTCTCATTGTTAGGATTAGTTAGTTTCTTAATGCATATTGAACTTCAATTTTGATTCAGTGAGACTTGATTATTTGATCTACATTCTCTACGTATAATTGACTGTTGAATTCATTGGAAAGAGTGTTGACTGAGTAAATTACATGTTCTTTGTACTGTTTGTTGCTGCAACTTGGATTGTTACTGCTGTTTTGCTGCTAGAGCGATGTGCTTTTCTTGAAATTTTAACTGTCAATTGCTCAAGCTCAATCACCCACTTTGTTGTTGCTTCATGTTTAGCTGCTGCTGATTTTTCATCACATGTTGGCTTGTCCATTCCCTCCCTATGAGTGTATATATAATTTTTGTGTGCTTAATTATCAAGGAATTTATATGGAATGTAAAATTGTTTATTTGACTTTGGAAAATGTACTATGTACTACTGAGATGCTGCTGAATTTTAAAAAAGTTTTGTTTTCAAAACTCAATCTTCACTTTGATTGATTGACTTGGTATGCACGCTTTTCGCTTTGAATGTTACCAAGGCCAATTAATCACTAACCCGGCTTTGTTATTTATCTGTTTAGTTGAGATTTTCCATTCTTATATTTCACTAAGCTGCTTCATATTCCTTATTTCCACTCATCTTTGAAGAGTGTTTGTGTGATGCTTTGATGTTTGATGTGTACTTCTTCATTCAACCTCTTTTTGCAATGTGAATTACATGAATGGCCACATGTATATTCAAATTTTTACTTGAGGTTTATCAACTTTAATTTTTTCTGTCAATGTGCATCACTCATTCTTCATTCAATTCCACCACTGTATAGTTTTGAATGGTTGCATTGTATGAGTGTGAATTGTGTAGAGGTCCTGCTTGTGAGCTGCTGTTTCTCCTATTTTACCCTTTCTTGTGAGCCGTTATTGTCAATCCATTTCTTATAGACTGTTTGTACTTTCCAGGATGAGGACCACTGGCAAGGGTAAACAACCTGCCAAAGGAAAGAAATCAACTGGGAAAGGAAAACAACCAGCTAAAGAGAGCACTGGTCTCTTCTCTGATCCCGACATGGGAGTCCCGGCAGAGGACACATCTAACTTCCCGAATCGATATTGTGACATGCTGGATGAGATGGATACACTTGAGGATCGCTCACAGGGCTAACAGCTACTCAAAAGAGAGGAAGGAGGAGGTCGCCAGCGTTGATGGTGGCTGACGTAGGCGCGGCTGTGCGGCGGTGATGGAGGCAGGGGCCGAGAAAGAATAATGGAAGGGAAAAAGGACGAAGGAAGAAGAAAAGGGCAGAGAAATTTGAAAGATTGGGGGAGGTTACCAAAACGGCGTTGTTTTCGTTGCGGGGACTTATATGTCCTGTTTCGAATTAATCCCTGCCACGTAGCCTCCGTAACGGCCAGGTCAGTGCCACCTCTGCCAGGTCAGACTTTTCCGTCCAGTCCAAACGCCTGAACTCAACGAAAGGATTGAAATGTCTACGTTTTTCGGGGGTGAAGGACTTAAATGTATTTTCCCTTCGTTGAAGACGAAAATGTCCGCGAAAAAAAAGGTTAAGGACCTATTTGTCCATTTACTCTAGTTTTTATATATCAAGTCCCAATTTTTGTTGCGTATTTTTTTTTTTTTTTGATGTTTTCTTTTCTCTTCTTTTTTAAAACATTTCGTTTCTTGACAAGTTTATTTTTCTTCTTTTATTTATTTTTGTTATGTATACTACATTTTTGTATTTTTATTTAAATTATTTGGGTTTTGTATGAATATTGTGATAGTTTAATACAATTTATAAATTTGTATTCTTTAAATATTTAAATAAAATAATATATGAGAAATAATAACAATAAATATAATTTTTTATTTAATTTAATATCTATAATTTTGTTTATGTAATATCTATAATTTGATACGGACATATGCATTATGGTGGGAATTTTTTTTAATAAAATAAATTAATTATTTACTCAAATAAATTGATTTATAGAATTTTACTTGTTTAAACATTTAGTTATAATTTTGCTAACACAAAAAACAAAAATAAAAATGACAACATTTGTGCTAATGCTTGCAGCGAAAATAGCATTGAATTATTTCTGTATTTTTGCCGTTGCTTTCAGCAAAAATAGAGCAATTTTTTTTTTCTAATATTTACATTGTCTTTGGCTCATTGCCACTGAAAATGAATAAAAAATAAATAAAAATCATTCTCAATCACTCCCATATTTCTCTTTCCTTTTTTTTTCGTTTTTGTTGACAATAAATAATAGTTTTCGTTTTTTGTGCCAACAAAATTGGAACTAAATATTTAAAAAATAAAATTCTATAAATAAATTTATTTTAAATAAATAAATAATTTATTAAAAAGATTAAAAAGTATATATCTATGCATATCTGTGGCCCATAAAAAATTATGTTTACCTCTGTACTGAAATAAAAATTACTTTATTAATTTTTGTGTAAAAAATTTATTTTATTAGTAAAAATCATTTAAAACATCGTTAAAATAGTAAAGTATTTTATGTTTCTATTTATCAGTGAATTTTTAAAATGATACTTAAAAATTTATATCGTTAATAAAAACAATCGTAAAAAATATAAAATGATAAATAAGCTCCTGAAAAATTAAAAAATACGATAATAAAATTAGATATTAAATATATATTTTTAAAAAGAGATTTATAGATAAGATTTGGATAAATTTTTACAAACATTAATAAACAAAAAGGCCTTGCTGTTATCAAAATTTGGTGATTTTATATCGAGTAATTTTAATTTTTTTAAATTTTGAATGACCAATGTTTTTGAAAATAAAAAAAATTAAAGATTAAATTTTATTCTAACTTTTTTTGTATATTTTAAATATTTAATTTATTTAAATATTATCATAAAAAATCGGATCAAATAAATAAGTTACTTGTTAAATACAAAAATATTTTTGTTATACATAAAAAGATATAATATTTATTTATCATTTTTATCACATTTTAAAATTATTTATCATTCGTATCTTTAAAAATTATTTTTGTCAGTGTGACATAAATTTTTAAATATTATTTTAACAATTTACCCTTCTAATAATAGATGGTGGATCGATCTATTATTATTATTATTATTATTATTATTATTATTATTATTATTATTATTATTAAAATTTAATTTTAACATATTAATAATATAAAATATTTACAATCTTTTAATTATATTTATTATTTTTATGAATATTCACGTTATTAATATAAAAAATATTTATTTTTTATGAATAATATTATGTGATTAAATATATATAAAATATTGCTTACATTGATAATGTATCAAAAAATTATTATTATTATTATTATTATTATTATTATTACAAATCAATAATGTTGGTCCCTTTTTTATTAAATAATTGAACAAGTATTACGTAATCTATATATATATATATATAACGAGGATATGAAAGTTTGATGCATACTTTTTTTTTTAAATACTCTTTATCATATATCATTCATAAAAAAATGTATTTTGTTATTTTAAAAAATCGATTAAAGGATCTCTTGGTTAGAAGATAATATATTTACTATCTTAATTAATCTCATGTTTACTATTATTACATGTATTTAATTTATAAAAAGATAAGTTAATATCTAAGTTTATATCTATTAATATACTAATATTGATAGAGAATAAATAATATATTATTTAATATTTAATATTTTCACGTTTAATTATATATGTTTTAACATGTTTGTATGTGTTATATATTTACCTTTACTATTTAAATTTTTTGAATTTGTCATTATTTATAATTATATATTTATTATATATAATTAAAATTATTTATTTATTTTAATAATAATTTAAAAAAACAAAATAAAAGATAATAGATTGAAAAAAATTGTAACTTCTTATAATACTCAAATTATTACTCCTAAATATTCTTCGAATAATATTGAAGCAAGGTACGACTATCATTTTTAGTTTATAGAAAATAATAAACGGCAGCTAAACATTTTTGTATGGAAAAATCAAAGATATTTTTATCTGAATTAATTAATGATTTGTAGCACTAAACTTCAATGAATCTACATGTGAAGGTGATGGGCGCGTGGCGTGTGGCGCGTGAGAGAGTGAACAAGCTGCGAGTGTTTCCATTGGGCCACATTTCCCATTTCCGTGGGTACCCTTCTCTTCTCTTTTCTTCTCTTCTCTTCTTCCAAAGTCTTATTCACTTTTATTCCCCTTTTTAATTTATTTATGAATTTATCTCTCTTACTTGGGTTTCCCATGCATGTGTCAAATTGACAATTGTTAATCTAAATTATTTATTTTATTATAAAAACGTTTAAAATAACATAAAATTGAATTATTATAATACTAACTTTAATTTGTTATTTAATTTTTAGTTTTACTAACAAGTATATTTTAAGTTTATTAAAAAATGTATTTAAGAATATAACACTCCAAAATCTGATTTTTGGAAAAGTAAACAAACTGTAAACCAAACATATTATAAAGAATACTCTTTAAAATAGTATATAATTAGATAATGTGTATAAAAATGTAAATCAAATATAAAGTTTTAATCTTTTAATTGAATATATTAAAAATAAAATTTTATCCTTTTAATCAATATTCTTAGGATAGTGTTTAACTAAATCTCTTTTTTTTATGCAATGACATCATTGTAATTTTACTTTATATGGAATCAAATGCAATGGAAGTATGCAATTCAAAACGTAAATTAAAAAAAAAAAAGGTAGAAAGAAAGAGGAGTAACGTAATTCATTTTTTTTCATTTTATATATTTTCAAATGACGCTGGGTTTTTTTTTTTTCATTTAGTTTTTTAATATCCATAGAGTAAATATAATATTAATACCATTTTTTTAGTGCATCTGTGCATGAATAAATTGATATTTTATAATTCAAACAATTTTTTTTCTTTAAAAAAGGGGCTTTTCACTTACACGATGCGCAAATCAAGTTGCTCGTAATTAAAATAATAATATTAATATTATGAAAAATATTAGATAAATAATGACTATCTTGAACAACATAAATAATCACTAATAAAATAAAAATACACTACATTTTTAAATTAATTATCTAAATCTTAATATTAAAATAATTTATATATCTATTATTCACATTATTTAATATTTTCATTGTCTATCTATATTTTTCTTAATATTATTCAAGAGAATGCTACATATTAACAGGATCTAACAATAATAATATTAACATTCAAGACAATGCTACGTATCAAGGATCAACATAACATAATCTTCATTTCTAGACAGAAAATATACGAGTTCAACTAAAAAGATAATTCTTAATTAAGAAGATTTCTTAATCACACCAATCTAGCTGTAAAAGTAGTAAGAAGATCTTAAATGTTAGAAACAAATAGATTATGAGAATGTTTTATATAAATAATAGATTTAATTTAAATACAATGACAATAATGTATGAAAATTTTATAAATATTTTTATTTAATTATATCTAGCAGAATAATTATTATAATTAATATATTTTCATTACTTAAGTAATCACCTAATAGTCTTTTTTTTTATGACTTTTTTTTTTGATGACTCACCTAATAGTCTAATACCTTAAATTAATTAACTGATATTTTTAAATAATATTACACTATTCTATAATACCACGTAAACACATCTTATCATATATATATATATTCATATCTAATTCATTTTATTCCCATAAATAATCTATTTAGAGACCGAATATGTTTAGAAATGCTGAAAAATTAAATTTATTTTAGTAATATTTACTTGTATGATTATTTTTTAAAATAATTAATTATGTGACAATCCATTATATGTTTGGATATTTAACTAAAAAGTAATTTTCAAATAATTTATCGTATTAAAAATATATGAAGAGAGGTGATGTAATTACAAAAGTGAGTATAAAATAATTATTTCAAAACGTGATATTGAAAGTTAAGTTAAAAAAAGTTTTATAATTTAAAATATTATTTTTACTTATAAATTATTTTTTAGACTAAAATAATTAATTTAAATTATGATCAATTTTTACATAAATATGTTTCTTTTCAAGGTAAAATCTTTTTTAATTGACCAATGAATTATAATTTAAATGATATAGTCTTCCCATATTCAATTAAGAGGTTGCGGTTTTGAGTCTTCTATTTTTTATTAAAAAAAAAAAAAGTCTTTTTTAATTTTTCTGATAGGTTCCGAAATATGCTCTACGTCGCTCCTCCCATAGCCTCACATTATATTGATATATTCCTACCTAATATAGGCATTAATAATCATTCACATAAGTCATAACAATCTAATAATGAACATTATATATTATATAATATATATAATAATAATGCAATAATTTAATATAAACCGAAATTATCTTCCTACCCTCTTAAGCCTTTATAAAGTCCACCTTCACTGCACCCTTTCTCCAACCCTTTGATCTTCTTCTTCTTCTTCTTTGTCTTCACAACCATGGCTTCATCCTACACCATCCTCCTCTTCTTCTTCACTCTCTTCACTCTTTCATATGCATCAGACATGTCCATAATCTCGTACGACAAAACCCACTCCAACACATGGAGAACCGATGAGGAAGTCATGGCTATGTACGAGGAATGGCTTGTGAAGCATGGAAAGAAATCAAGTAACGGTCTCTTAAGTGGCGAGAGCAAGAATCGGTTCGAGATCTTTAAGGATAACCTCCGGTTCATTGATGAACAGAACAGTTTACCGAACCGGACTTTCCAGCTCGGTCTGAACCGGTTCGCCGATCTGACCAACGAGGAGTACAGGGCTAAGTATTTGGGTACCAGGATGGATCCTAACCGTCGGATGATGAAGGCTAAGACCAGGAGCAACCGATACGCGCCACGTGTCGGGGACAAGTTGCCGGAGAGTGTTGATTGGAGGAAGGAAGGTGCTGTTGTTGCAGTCAAAGACCAAGGAGGATGTGGTAAGTGTAAAAAAAGAAAAGGAAAAATTATTTTCCTTTTTTTCATAAATTTTATAAATTAATTTTCTGTCTCTCTTATTTATTAATGTATTTTTCTTTTAATTTGAATTTTGTTTTAGCTGCTATGGATGCGATTGTTTTATTGGTTGGTTGTGACTTGACTGGTGACTTGTGACCACCCACATGATCTAATAATATCTGAAAACTTTATCTGAAAATATCTGCAGAGTATTATTACTATTATTATTATTAGTTTTTTTGGAAAAATAATATAAAATAAAAAATTACTTTTGAAGCGACTTAGTATGATTTATCAAGTGTTGGAGGTTCTGGATCTTGATAGGAAGAGATTGAAATTAGTACAGTAAGATAAATTAAAATAATGAGAAAATGGAAGCAGATTTGAAGTATTGGTCAGTGTATCTAATGATTTAGTATATGTCATGAGAAACTGGATATTTTTGGGTGCATTATGTCATGACTTCCATGCTTCAGGAATTAGGATGGCGTTTATTTACTCACTGACCCATATTGCGTTTTTATTTTTTACTTTTTATAGTTTTATTTTCAGGATTTTGAGATTTTGTGAGAAAAAAAATGGTAAAAAGTAAAAGCAATCACCGTTAAGTTACTTGTTTGTTTGATTTTAAATCATTCATAATTTGGGGAATGTTAAGAGAAAAATATTTATAATTTATCATTTAATTTTTTTATTTTATAAAAAAGCCATTTTTATTGAATAAGATTCTTCAGGACCCTTTGCATTTGGTAGCAAAGATTAATACATACTTATATCCTTTACTAAATGAAGCAGTAATAAGAATTTTGAAGATGTAATTGTCGGTTGAATACTCATTTAGTCTTGAGATTAATAATTTGTTACATGTTATTAATGTTATTAATCTAAATGTAAATATGAATTTTATGATGTAGGGAGTTGTTGGGCATTCTCAACAATTGCTGCAGTGGAAGGAATAAACAAGATCGTAACAGGGGATCTGATTTCATTATCAGAGCAAGAGCTTGTGGACTGTGATACATCATACAACGAAGGGTGTAGTGGTGGACTCATGGACTATGCCTTTGAGTTCATCATCAACAATGGTGGCATTGACTCTGAAGCCGATTACCCTTACACTGGCTTTGATGGCACATGTGACCAAAACAGGGTTAGTTTTTCTGCACTTTTCTTGTATTATTGACACCTGCATAAAAATGTACTTGTTATTAATCAATCAAATATGTGTCCCTTTGTGCACAGAAAAATGCTAAGGTTGTGAACATTGATGACTATGAAGATGTTCCTGCCTATGATGAATTGGCATTGAAAAAGGCCGTTGCGAATCAGCCAGTGGCAGTTGCCATTGAAGGAGGTGGCAGGGAATTCCAGTTATATGTATCTGTAAGTTTGCAACCCTTTAGATGCATGAATTATGATTTCAATTCCGCTTGTTATCAACAGCATTTCTATCAACAGCATTTTTGCCAATTTCGGCCAACTCTTATTTATAACTGTGTTTAGTGGAAGTGTCTTTGTGGATGTGTCTAATAAAAATATCTTTTTGGAAAAGTCTAGGGGCCAGCAACTTTGTTAAATTTTGGCCAGCATGTAACCAGCAAAGAAAAGTGAGCCATTGGATGAAATCTCACACTAATCTCACACCATCAAAATCATCATTGATGGCTATTTGATGGTTACAAATTACAAAAGTTGCTGGTCCCCTAGCATTATTCTATTTTTTTATGGCTGTGTTTAATAGAAGCGTCTTCATAGATATATTTTCTGAATATGTCTTTTTATATATGTGTTTTTGTTGGCAATAAGTTTGCAGATAATATGTTGGTACCCTATACTTTTTCTTATGATTTTGGATGAATGTTTACGGTGATTGTTGTTGGGTGTGGTAGGGTGTATTCACAGGAAGATGTGGAACAGCATTGGACCATGGAGTTGCTGCTGTAGGGTATGGGACAGAAGGTGGGCATGAGTATTGGATTGTGAGGAACTCATGGGGAGCTAGCTGGGGAGAGGACGGTTACATCCGAATGGAGCGGAATCTTGGTAACAGCAGAGCAGGCAAGTGTGGAATCGCCATCGAGCCTTCTTACCCTATTAAGAATGGCCCCAATCCTCCTAACCCCGGACCATCTCCGCCGTCGCCTGTGAAGCCGCCGTCCGTGTGTGATAACTACTTCAGCTGCCAATCTGGAAACACATGCTGCTGCCTTTTCCAGTTTGGAAATGCGTGCTTTGATTGGGGATGCTGCCCTCTTGAAGGTGCTACCTGCTGTGATGATCACTACAGCTGCTGCCCTGCCGACTACCCCGTTTGTGACACTTTCAGAGGTCTTTGCCTCAAGGTATGGACCTATATCTTCACAATTTATTTCTTGCTTTCAATCACTTCATGAATTTCAATTCCTATTTATTTTATCTATTTTGTTTGGGTAACTTTAAAACATAAATCAAACATTAAGAACTTTTAGAGATATAACTATTCTTGTTGTTTCTTCCTATTACCTTAAACTTTTGGGATAAGTGATTTCATGACAAAACTGATTACAAAATTCATCCGAGTACTAGGGATAATAAACATCTTCCCAAAAAGTTCTAATACCATGTCTTGGTACAACTTATCCCAAAAATTTCAACTGATAGGAAAATGTAATACTAATGGTTATATCTCTAATACTTCCTAAACCTCCATTGTACACATTGTACAAATATTTCATTGGCTCCTCATACTTTCCCTTTCAAAAAATATACTTTATCTTAGATTTTTCATTTATCATCATGTCATTCTATAAGATAGGGTGTCAATGATGTCACTACTAACTTGGGGATAGATGAGCGTCACATTTTCTAGATCAAGGGCTATTGTATGTGAAAGTGTTTAACTTCAAAAAGCTAGTGTAATTAACCTTTTAATTTAGGATTTACTAGTGATATATGTTGTGGATTAAACTTGATTCTTGATTGTTTTGGGATGTCCCTTTTGTATAACTACTCTTTAATTAGGTGGAAACACAGGGTGTGGTTAACTTTATGTAAAGTTGATAGTTGAGAGCCGTTAGATGACAGTTTAATCAAACCTGTCAAATTATTTAACTGACTCTCAACTATCAATTTCACATAACGTTAGTTACTCCTCTGTTTTCATCCTTAATTTATGATAGAAAACCGTACTCATTGATGTTCTTGTGATTGCTTGCAGAACAAGAACAACCCATTCGGAGTGAAGGCGTTGAAGAGAACTGCAGCTAAACCTCACTGGGCCTTCAATGGTGTGAGCAGTGCTTAAAGCAGTTAAAGTTGAAGAATGTGTTTACGTGCTGAAGAAGCTAGTGATGAAAACAAACAACAATGGAGGAAGAAGGAAAAGGACTATAACACCAACTATATATGATACTAATCTTCCTTTTAGTTTCATCAAACTGCACGTAACACATGGGTCTTCATCTTCACCATAGTGATGCAAAGATGATAGAATTATGCTTCTTTATCAAATTTCAGTCACAGGCATTGACTGTGTACATAGGCATTTAAATATCTATGTTGGGTGTAGTAGTAACTACTATTTGGATTCATATTTCAGAAACAAGGGAACGTTATTTGGTTATGTTGTGATGTAGTATTTGTATTCTCAAAGTTTCAATCAAACAAAGGACTACTTGATTATTGGACTTTCCAACTTTGCAATTTGTTAGATTATATAGCGATAATTGGGAAATTTCTTTTTATTTGCATGTGATTAGTAATTCTGAGAGTGATTCTTTTGGTTTTAAGATCTATATGTGGTTTCATTTTGTGATTTTGATCACATCATCTAAAGATTTAACACAAGGTATTTGGTATGGAAAATATTTTCTTATTCTTGAAAACAGGCAATGCAAAACATTATGGAAAATTTATTTACATGGTTGGCTAATTAGCAAGAAGCGTTTAAGGATGACCCTTTTTTTGAGATATTTAAACCAAACTGCTTTAAAAAACTGATGCTTTTTTTGCATGGAAAAAGAAATGAGATCTACTTAAATTCTTAAAAGGCTACATGCTCTTGATACATTTTCATTGGCCCAACCCTAACGGTTCCCTTATCGATTTTTTAGTTGGAGTAATAAATTATGTGTCTCTTAGTACTGAGACAGAGACTGAGAGACTGAGACTTAGTATCGTGTTTGTTAGTTCAGAGGCTGGTACTGAAATTTCTGTCTCTGTCTCTAAAATTTCAGTATTTCAGTACCTCTAAAAAGTAGGGACACAGGAAACTGAAATTTTTAGAGATGGAGACTGAAACTTTAATAATATTTTATACCTAAAATACTTTCATTTCAATTAATTAATTCCAATTTTACCTTTTATGCAAATTAAATTAGAGTTTTATTCTTATTTCAATTCCTGTCTCCCATTTTGCACCAAACAGAATATTGAAATTTATTTCAATCCCTGTCTCTTAGTCTCTGCTCTCAGTCTCAGTATTTCTATCTCTGTCTCTCCACCAAACGCTACTAGGGTGCATCTGTTTATAGATATAGGATATTGAGATGCGGATATAGTGTCACAAAATCGTATATAGAGACAAAGAAAACATAGATAGATACTTAATTAATGTATTTTGTGTCCATCCTAACAATAAGGACACGGAGACACTAATAAGGGACACAATTTATTTTTTATTTTTTTATTATTCTTGTTAATTTTTTATAATTATATTTTTTATTATTATATTTTTCATTTCAAATTTTTTGAATGAAAAAAAAATAAAAATAAATTTAAATTTTCATAATTTGTTCTAATTTATCACCAAATAAGATATAAGAATACAAAATTTTGTATCTCTGTCTTTAATACCTTATTCTCAATGTCTTATCTTATCCTACACAGTCATAATACACCGAAATCGAATTCAAATCTTAGAGAATGTTAAGTGGTGAATAAAATTTTGAAATGTTGTATATATGAGTGTGTAGTAAATCACTTGTTAAGTTCTTCTCAACCCTAAAGCTAATACAACTTTACGAATTTACCTTCGTCGCTTTTTTTTACTCCTTATATTTTTATTCTTTCTTAACCTTTATTTCTAAGTGGGTTAATATGTTTGCTAAAAAAGGTGAATATTCACAACATGATTCTTTTGTAATCGGTCTAAATGTGTCGATCATGATCTAAATTGCAAGGGATAAGTAGTTGTAATGGGGAAATGGATCCTCTCAATTGTTAAAAAAAATTGAGAATGTAAAGTGTGATTTCTAACTTTTCATTGTTCTTTTTTTCATATTTATTTTTTGTTCCACTTATAAAATTAATGGTGAGAAATTACACTTTACTCCCTCAATTGTTAAAAAAAATTGAGAAGATCCATTCCCAATGAATCGTATTAGATAGTAATAGTAGTATTTAAAACCGGGTTCAAAATTTAGTTTAAATTTAAAATATATTTTGTCAGATCTAAATTTATTATTTTTTATTTGGTATAATTTTAGGTTTGAATTTGAATAATCAAAAAATACTGTAATTTTAAGTATGAATTCGAATATTTAAATCGATCTGAAATCATGTTTTATATTTAAAATATATATTTTATGATAAGGCTTATAATAAAATATTATATTTTTATATTATATGATATTGTTTTGGATTTAAAATAATTTATTTTTGTATAATGTTATATAACATTTCTTAAATTCAATATTTAAAAATAAAAGCTTATTAATTTGTTATATAAAATTTATAAAATCATATACACTAATTATATATCATATTTATCCATTTTAATTAATCTGATATATTTTAAATTAATTTAAAATTGAATTTATATTTTAAAAATAGACCTAATAAAATATTAATATCGATTTCAATTCTAATTAATCCACGACTATTTCTAATTAAATTATTAATAACCCTACTATTATACATGTAGGGGTGGCAAGAAGAGAAGTTCGCCCGTCCTATCAAGTGAGGCGGTTCTAAAATCCCACTCCGTCCCATCTAATTGTGGGCTGGTGGGCTAAATTCGGCAAATCTATCTTCTTTTTTTTATTATTAACTATTAAATAATATATATAATTTTACAATCATTTTAATAAATTTATAATTTTTGAAAATATAAAAAATTATAATTTTTATATTCACAAACATTAAGATCTTTGTAATTATAAATATCTAATAAACATAATTATAAACCAAGTTTTCATCCAAAACATAATTATAAATATTGTTTTCAAAGCAAAATAAACATAATCCAAAACATTCAATTTTCATCTTCATTCTCTTGTAAGTTGGGTTGAGGGAAGTTAGATTTTGGCAAAAAAATTACAAAAATACCCCTTACCAAGAAACACTAAACCCGACGGGAAAGCCCACCCCGCCTCGCCAAAACCCGCAGTTTAAGCGGTGCGAGTTAGGCGGGCTTTTGCTATTTGGCGGTTTCAATTTTCTAGTCCGGCCTGCATTTTTTGGAGGGTTACGTGGGCCGGCCCAACGGCCCGTTTGCCACCCCTATACACATGCACGTCGCATCGAATGGTCATTAGATAGATATATTTTGAATAAATGGTTAAATTAGTTCTCGAAAAATTACTCATTTTTAAATTAGTCATTTTAGTTTTTTCGTCACTAATGGCGTCAAAATTTGTCGATGCGATACCTTAAGTGACATTACAACACATATTTAATGGTCCTAATTGGCTGCCAACATGATAAGTTTACGAAATTAGATTAAATCAACTCCTAAATTGAGAAATTCCAATGCCTCAAATTCTTCTCTCAGTTAGATTTTGATTTAATTTAATTTTATAAATTGTTTATATTAATAGTCAATTAAATTTTTATATGTATTTTATAGTATCATTTAACATATCACATTAAAAAATTTTAATACCATTAATAAAAAAAATACCAGAAAAAATAATATGATTAATTTAAAATACTTAAAAGATAAATTTAATTAAAAAAAATTTAAAAACTAATTTAATCATTTATCCGAGATATTTTCTTTTGATTCAATGCTTTGAATTTTGGCCGAATAAGACCAGTCATATCTCTTGTACTATATGTGGCCTAAAAGAGATAATGTGACTAATGATGGGCAAAAACATAAAAATAAAAATATCAAATCAATTGCTCTTTGTCCCATTTTAACCATTGATTTTATTATAAGATTTATTCATGGAGAAGTCTTTGTCAATGGAATAAGGCCACCTATGTCACAAAATTCATAACCTAAGTATGAATTTTCTATTTATCTTCGGGTATACCAACTAAGTATGTCCAATGTCCTCCTCATCGTGTTTCACGATTAGTCATCACTATAATAACGTTAGCGACTCACTAAAACTAAAAGCCACAATATAAAAATTTTCTATTTTTAATCTTGCTCTAAAAATTAATAATACAAAATACACCTCATTTCTTACAACAAATATCTAGCAAATGTTGTCATCTACAATGGAGTTACTGACTTAGAGCTAAGTTAAAATTTTTTATAGTATGAGTAATAAGGATATAGTCATATAATACATGAATTATATTACTAAAAATTTAAAAAAATAATTTTTAAAAAATTTTAAATTGAACATGTTATTTTGAACAAATTTTATTTTCTAAAAATTTTTACAAGTATTTTTTTATCATATTAGTCATTCTGTTACTTTTAAAAATAATTAATTTATCTAATAATAATATATTTTGTGACTTAATTATTATATAATAAAATTTATTATCTATTTATTTAACTCATATTTAAAATTTGATTGAAAGTTTAAAGAGACCAATTTATCCGTTGTGAATAATTTTTAAAAAATGGCTAAAAAATTTTGATATGAAAGCAAAATGAGTGATATACTTTAACATGGTAATTTTTGGTATTTTTTAAAATTATGGGAGTACACAAATCGGAGGGTCTCTCCGATTTGTGTTTAAAAAGTTGAAAAAAATCAGAGTACAGTTCGATTTGTGTTAAAAAATTGAAAAAACTCAGAGTACACAACTCGGACTATGCGAGTTCTTTGGTCATGAAATTTTGCTTCACAAATCGCATGGTCCGATTTGCAGCTGATGGAATTTGAAATCTGAAACGTAGAATTTGGACCCTCCGTTTTTCTTGTTCTGGGTAATTTTTTTTTACGCTTTGAGGGACACAACTCGCAAGGTCCGAGTTTTGCTTCCTCTGATCCCACGACGAGGTGAAACACCCCTCCTCCCCATACTCGAGTCCAACACTTCCTTTGCTTCCATATTCAAATTAAAAAGAGTAAAACCACTCCCCGGTCCCTAACTATTTACAAAATTGACCTGGCGCCCCCTCACCATTGAAAATTAACAACGCGGTACTTAACCATTCTCTCCGTGTGACCATTGAAAATTAACAACGCGGTCCTTAACCATTCTCTCCGTGTGACCAAAAGGACCCTCTTACCGGTACTTTCGGTTACTTTTTACCCGAAAACCGGCAAGAGGGTCCTTCCGGTCACACTAGAGAATGAATAAGGACTATGTTATTATTTTTTAATGGTCAGAGGACACCAGGTCCTTTTCTAGATAGTTAGGGACTAAATATTTTAATAGTAGGGTTACACGTAGAGACTAAATATTCTTTTTAGATTTTTAGAAGTGATATTTGTTTCATTCAAATGTTCGTAATATGACAAATTAATTTTAATTTAATTTTACGTATTTTAATTTTGTTTATTTAGTTACTAATTGGAATTTTATGTGAGAAGATTTAGAATTTTCTTTATTTAAACTAAAGTTGAGTGAGTTTCTTCGATTTAATTTTTAAACCAGTGAACAAATTAGATTGAGGTATTTCTTTCTTGTTGCATCAAGAAATTGAATAAAAAATCAACTGATTCTCTTTGTATTCAATTTCTTGATGCAACAAGAAAGAAATACCTCAATATAATTTGTTCATTGGTTTAAAAATTAAATCGAAGAAACTTACTCAACTTTAGGTTAAATAAAGAAAACTCTAAATTCTCTGACATAAAATTTAAATTAGTAATTAAATAAACAAAATTAAAATACGTAAAATTAAATTAAATTAATTCGTCATATCACGAACATTTGGATAAAATAAATATCACTTCTAAAAATCTAAAAAGAATATTTAGTCTCTACGTGTAACCCTACTATTAAAATTATGGTTGATGAATTTAATTCCACTAATAAAAAAAGTAGTTTAGTTTTTTTAGAAAAAGGTGTATAAAATAATACTCTTGAACTAACTTTTTTAATACTCTTAAAACCCTAAATCCAAGACATAATAATGCTTAATCAACCCAAATAATTATCACTTTTGTGTTAAGTTTCGTTGTTAATGATTTCGTACTATCTATTAAATTTAACGTTGTTTGCTCTACGTCCACATGTAAAATATGGTAGAATGCATTAGATGCAAAACTTAAAACAATGCTTTTTTTTAATTTATTTTCCAATTTTAAGTAAAATCCCTCCCCGATTCCCTCACCATTGGAAAATAACAACACGGTTCTTATCCATTTTTTTCGTGTGATCGAAAGGACTTTTTTAACCGGAAGTACCGGAGGTAAGAGGGTCCTTTTAGTCACACGGAGAGAATGGTTAAGGACCGCGTTATTAATTTCTAATGGTAAGGGAGCGCTAGGTCAATTTTGTAAATGGTTACGGACCGGGAAGGGGTTTTACTCAATTAAAAAGAGCAACCGAACATATTGTACAAAAAGAAACAATGTTGTGTACGGGAGCAAGGGCCAAATACCAATTGTCTCTTACAGCAACTTGATGGAGACTTCAATTATATATCATCCTCTTTCATTTCATATTTCATTTTCAACATTATTAGCCCTTAAAAATGGAACACCCCATCTCAATAAGGGATAGGCCTACCCACAATGTATGTCCAGCCCCACTTACTATTCATTCATTCACCTATCTATGGTTACTTTATTTTTATTATTTTTCATTGAGGCCTTGATTGTTTGTTTAAAGTGATTCAGTAAATTTTAGCCCATGTTTAACTTGCATTTTTTTATTTTTAAAATTTTGTGAAATAGAAAAAATTAGTCAAAACCATAAAATTTTGTTTTTTTTTTCACTTTTTATATCCTAATTTTCTTTTTTTCTTTTATAAAATTTTAAAAAATAAAATATATAGACGCAAATCAAACGTACTTTTATTTTCTCTTGTAAAATTAATTAGCACTTATTTTTCTTAAAAAGCTAGTGTTTAGAACACTCTCAAATTGAACTCAGTTCTTTGATTTGGTATCAAAGAATAGCATAAGAGTTTGATTTTTGCTTCGTATATAATTCAAAATATATAATTTAACTTTTTCTTACAAATATCAAAAATCAATTCTATATCTCTGTTTTCAATTTCAAACACTTTGCTATGTACGTAAAATCTTGTGATTTGATTAAATAATAAATCAATTTTAAGGTGTTAACTCAAAATAAATTAGTTGAGGTTGAACTTGCAAGTTTTGAATTCTAATAATTTAGATGAAAAAAAAAAAGAAAAGAAAATGATATCTCAGTGGTCACAGGTTTGACAAGGACTATAAATATTGTGATCATCAATTCTTTAATAAGGATGAACTTAATTTGTAAAAAAATGGCCCTTTTTAATTTGTTATTTTATTCAATTATTGCCTGAGAGAAAATATCATCAACAGTGTGAAGACCACAATTTGAGTGCAAGTTGTTATGATAGCATCAATGTGTATGTCACACAACATAAATATGTGATGGATTGTGTTTAAAGGAAGAAGCCGCAGCAGATACCATCTGCAATTGCATTTATCTTTATCATTAATGCTCTAAAAAAAGAAAAGAAAACATAAAAGAAAGTAGTAGCGGTTTCAGTAATAGTACATAAGCTATGAGTCTATGACTAATTTAATAATGTTGCCACCAATAAACATAAACCGTTGTGTAGTGGCTGATTTTTTTAGAAACGAGTAACAGTATATCTAATCCACTAACGAAAGAATTTTAAGTGTTTTTAGAACACTGGTGTTTCATTAATTTTAACCCTTTAATAGTTTAACTCAATTATAAAATATATCAATTATATTATATGTATATTAAAATTAGTCACTAAAATCAGTTATTAGTGTAATATCTATATTAAAATATAAATATATATTAAAAATAAAATAAATTATATATATATATATTATACACAAATATATTAACGACTGATTTTAATAATTAATTTTAGTGTAAATATTTTAAAAATATACATAATATATTAATTAAAATTAATAGTTAAAATTATTAAAAGGTCTATATTAAAATTTAAGGTAACATACAATTTGAAAGTTAGATCTGTATATTTAAAAACACAATTGTTGCCCAATATTAAAATTAAAAAGTGTTGTTTAGTGACCTAATGTTGTTGTCCAAGTAACCAACCATATACTAACAAGATAGCTGTTAAACTTAAAGAGTGATCACATGAATCATGATCAAATAATTCAAGGACATTTAAGAGCTACTTCAATATCCAAAATACATGATTAACAATAATTCAATTTCGATGGGTAATCATCTCATGTCAGAAATATACACAAATTTATTTATAAAAAAAAAAAACAAAAGATCTCTATCTTGAGACAAAATTTATCTAATTTTTATCGACCAAAAAATTAAAATAGTATCAATAATGATAAAGACATAATTAACTTTTCTGTCTCCTTTACATCGTTTTAGGTACGTGTTTAGTTTTTATTCTATTTTTTATTTTTATTTTCAATATTTTTGCTATAATTTTGTGAAGTAAAAACTATAAAAAACTAAAATAAAAGAAATATAAACATAATAAAATCATATTCTCTGTTTCTACATTCACAAAATCTTACCAAAAAATAAAAAAATAATCAAAATAAAAAACAAAAACAGAAGAATTTAAATTTGATGCACTGTCACTTTAAAATAATTTTACATGCGCATCTAATTACATAATATCATATCCGTAAAATAATTACGTTTCACATTAACTGCGTGAATAGTAATCTAAAAGAACAATTACACAATTGTATAAAACGTTTTATATTGTCAGTGCATCAAAATTAAACTCAACAGAAAAAGTAAACCCGCATTTATTTGTTTACGACCTGGCGTTTTCTTTATGATCAGCATCACCACCAAGATGAAATCCACAATCTTCAATCTTGACCCTTTGGCTTGTGGTGTTGATGATCATCCTATTATTGGTTTCAAGAACTTGAGAGTTGGGATTAAAGCATGATGGAACTTCATTAGGGAGCCTTGATAGCAATGCACCAAGACTACAAGACATGTTTGGCAAAGTAGAAGGACCTGACCAAAGACTTTGTTGTTGCATTGGCCCTTGTTGTGTTCCATCTTGTAGGCTATTATTATTATTATTATTATTATTATTATTATTATTATTATTATTATTATTATTATTCCTTCCCATCATGTTGATTGCTACCATGGAAAAATAGTTTGATTTTTCTTCAAGTATTCTGCTACTACTATTATTATTATTAATTGATCCAATTTGGTTGATCACCATGTTGTAGTTTGAGAGAGGCATGTCATTATTGGAGTCCATGATTTGGAAATTGGATTTTGCAAGGTATGGATTTTGTTGTTGGATAGGTAAGTATGATGGTCTTTGAATTGCAAACACACCTGGTATGCTTTGAAGGTAGCTGAATTTTCTTTGTATGCTCATCACTATGTTCAGATCTTCAGCAATCTGAAACAACAAACCTTGGATTTAATATCATTAATCAAGATTTTGCAATTTACCCCATGTAAAAGACTTGAATATCAAAACATAACTTGGTCTTTGAAAGACATTTTATATATTCTTAATTCAATTTACTGACAGCTTAAACTTAAAAAAAGTATACAAAAAAATTAAGTGAAAATTCAGGTGCAATTGATAGTTGACAGATGTTGATTGATTTGATTAAATTTTCATCTAACGACTATCAACTATCAACTATCAATTTGACTTCTTATGCAGCACAGGCGATGAAAGTACACAACAAAAAAATCCAATTCAACGGATTACTTTTGAAGAATGTTTTGATTCTGTATATATTGTTTACTTGTTTATTAGTTTATGTTTATTGTCTAATCTGCTTTTTTGTGGTTGATTTTGGTCCTTGATGGCAATGTCGAAGGGGATTAAATTTAATCACTTGACATTAGTACTCTGTACTCCCTAAAAAGGTCGAGTTGTTCACTACCGATTTAAAAAAAAATCAACTTCACGTGAAGTTGATTGAAGTTGATTGCATCTGAGTTTTTACCTAAAAATTATAGAGCGTTTAGTTTGTGTTTTTATTCTTATTTTTGATATTTTTTATTTTAAAAATTTTATAAAAAAAATTATTGTTTTCACTGATAAAAAAAATAAAAAAATACAAACTAATCATAAGTCTTAAAATATTTTATTCTTATGATACTAAATATAACGTTATAAATAACTTATGAAAGCATAATTTCAAATCATTATTGGAGTATGATTAACTAAAAAAACCCCATATTTTCAGGACTTATTTATAAATATTTCAATCTTTTAGAGAAGGGGAAAAGGTGTAAAACCTTGTTAAATGAACCAAGTTGCACTAAGCCTTCTCTAACACCAATGACAGCAACAGTCTACAAAAAATGGTTACAAATTTTGGTCAGATCAAATCCAAGTTGAAAATAGTTTTCTGACAAATATGTTATTTACATAATAACATGATTCTAAAGCCTTTTTTTTGGACTTTTTATATTTTTGGGAAAAAAGTTTACCAACCTGAATCCCTGAATTGAACTGAAACTCCCAAGCTCTTGGTTGCTGCCAATATTAGAAGTATAAATTATAGAATATTAGATTTTAGCTTTAAATAATAGACACAGGAAAAAAAAGTGAGGTAAAAAAAAAAAAAAAAAAACTTTTTTTAGCACTTTTTTGTGTTTTGTTTTAAACAATTAACTCCTTACATGATCACTTGAAGAATTCCATGTACCAACGTAGTCAGATTCACACCCATTTTGAGTGTCACCATAAACCCATTTGTGACTATTATCTGCAGCCACTTTCCCTAATAATCTAAAAAAAAAAAAAGAAAAAAAAATATATAAAAAAAAATCATACTTTAATCCTTCTTCCTTTATATGTGAATTGTGAATTTTCTTTTCTTATGGAAAGAAAAAAATGTAGCAATTTGAGTCATTCTGTTCTTACCCTTCTCCAAAATTGTAAACTTCATGAGACATTTTGAAGAATACTTCAGCTCCAAACCTTTCATTCAAGCTCCTTCCATGTTGGCATTCATTGAAATCACAGAATCCATCTTCCCAAACAAGGATCCTAATTAACCAAAGTGACAAAAAAAAAAAACTACTATAATTAAAAATTACTATCATATCATATATAATTTATAATGTACAATAATTGTCATCATTGATTTTTGCTAAATAAAATGATACATATTTTTTGTGTTCCATTAAACTTGCCAGTTTCTTTTGTTCCCTTTGGAACGATCAAGAGCACTTCCACCAAATTCCCACCTACAACAACAAAGCAAATCAATGATCCATCCACAAGAATCTAACATTCGAGCCCGATTCAGAAATTTGACTAATCTAACTCGAATAACTATGAATTTACTCACCACTGGACCGATCTGAGTTGGTAAATTCGGCTTACATTTATAGAATTGACTTAATTACCTTGGAGGAGGAAAGTTTCTTGGTACAATTCTCCAAAAAACAGCATAAACCCATTTGGAAGAAGAAGAAGAAGAAGAATCTGAAGTAGAAGAAGTTGAAGAAGAGCATAGGTTTCTAAGAGTATGTTGCAAGAGACAATGAAGCAAGGGTAATCCACTTTCCATTGTTGGTTATTGTGAGTGAGTGAATGAGTGTGGATGGAGACTTGGAGAGTGTGAAAGAAAAAAGGAACTGCCAAAGATTAATTATAAAGACAAAAATGCTAATGACACAATAATAATAATAATAATGAGGGTGTCAATGGTGCCCACTTTGTTGTGGCTTGCAGGCACCACAAGAAGTGAAGTCATCAATGATGATCATATGTACATGATCACTCCAATATTGAAAAGAGTTGTTGTAAGTTGTAATTTTCTTTTTGGTGGGACCTCAACTACTCTCACATTTCCCTTTCTTCTTGGTCCCTTTGGTGAGAGGCATTTATGACTCTTAAAGAGAAAAAAAAAAAATTTTTTTTTCTCTTGTTACCTAGTCTTTATCGGGATGAGAACTAATCTATCATGAATTGGAGCTTTATTTAAGAATTTATTGATGTATAATGAATTGTTGTTTATGCAAGGCGAGATTTAAACCATTAACACTTACTTAAACAAACAAGTAAACTAACTACACAACTAGTTTAAATTGGTTTTTTAAAAAGATTCATTATAATTCAATGGTAATGTAGAGTTTAGGAATATATGATATTTTTATTTTTCATTCACTAAACTAACAAGAACAGCATATAGAATGTTTTCTTCTTCTTTCTATTATTCTCTATCACTTGATCCTATATATCCTATGATATACAATGTCAACAAGTTATAGTTTAGTTTGGATTTTTTTTTTCATCTGCCTGAATTATGGTTTGAAACTAACAATTATGCTATTAAAATATTTAGCTTATATTAGGATATATTAGTCTCTACTTTTACAAATAGGGGAATATTATACACAAATTCACCTGATTTTTACAAAAAAAAAAGTGTTGTTCTTATCCTGTTAGTGTTTGAACTTGCTTTCCTTGGGAGTGAGAGGAAGGAACATCGTCTTCTTGTAAGGACGGCGGCGTTGGGTACCTGCAAAAGGGACTCCAACGCTCAAGTTAGTAAGAGTGTGAATAATAGATATGATATTCAAAGTGAATAATGTACCTCTTTCATGTCAGTGAATATATTTATAGAATTGCTGTGCTACAGGCGGTTACTTAGTCGGCCTAATTATGTAATAACTGCTCTTTAGTGAGCTTCTTTAGAGAGATTTACGGAGAGATTCCTTGTGTCCATTTAGGTTGATACGTAGTTACTTGATTTTATGGATAAGTCCGTTAGGAGAGTAAAACACTTATTCTCCACATACTCCTTATATAACACGTGTGTATTTAGTTTTAACTAGATTCCGATTTATAGTTTTATCTGAGTCGAAGTATATCCAACGGACGGAACAAGTGTAATTTATTCTTAAAATTATGATTTAGATGTTTAAAATTCAGACATATATATACCCAAATAACAAGAAGGAGTATTATTAAATATTAATTAAATAATTAATAATAATGATAGATGATGATAGATGAATGAATTGAAAATGAAAAAATTATTGGTTCCTTATTGGCAGTGTCCTATATACCTGTTGTCTCTAAAGTGTGGTCTTGTTCATCAACAATTGATTTCAGCACTTTCATTTGCTTTATGTGACCTCAAAACACCATGCAATCATTTGTTGCTGTCACAACCTATTAATATCTTTTCTGGTTTGTATCATGTTATTATTTTACATTAGTACAAGCTTAAAAGCTAACTTTAATTTTTGGTTGCAACCTCTACCAATAATGTTCATTGTATTTCAAGGACCATCTCACTTCACCTCACTCATTAACAAAAGTAGATAAGATTTTATTTGTACAATGAAAAATTAAGATCACCAACCCAATCAGAGTTATTTAAGTGAAGTTGGTTCAAGTTCTAAGCAATTAAGTGCAAGATTAAAAATTTGAATATGGAAAAACTCATTTTTGAAAAAGTCTATAAAAAAAATAATTATTTTATTAGTTTTTATAATTTTACTAAATTTTAAATTACACCGTTACAGTTTAAAAATTTATAATTAAATTCTTATATTAGATAAAAATTTATGATTACATCTTTACTAGTTGTTATTTTTCGAAAAATATGTAATAATCTTAGAATATTTATATTTAATCTATTTGAGAATTCATTCTACATCAAACATAAAAATGAATATTCTAAAAAATTTATTTTTTTAACAAAAAATAATTAGAAAATATCTAATTTAAACATTTCTATTTAATACAAAGATTCAACTGCAAATTTTAAACTATAAAAAGATACATAGTGATTAAAATTTTAGATTCTTTTACCATTTTTTTGTGTGCAAAAAAAAAACAAATAATAGTAATAACATGTCTGTGGAAACAAACAAAGACTACATGGTCCATGCATTTTGTTTTTGTTGTCTACAGTATCTTCCAGTCCGACAGATCAAAAACTAATTCGTCGCATATTTGAGTTTCATTTAAAGATCTGCCACTTATCAATAAATTACTGCATATGTAAAGCGTGATTCAAACCCCAAATATTTATTTAAATAAACGAATCAACTGACCACTTGATTAATCCAAATTAGTTTGGTCCATGCAGTTTTAATGTTAGGTCAACAAGCTGGACCTTTTTTATCAACAATGGAGTGAATGATGCACCCTGTTGGATGGGCAAGTAAATGGAGTGATAGATAATACTTCAAATATGGGCCCAAAGAGTATACCCCAGTTTTCAGGCAGCTTGCCCATTCAATCCTCTAATTAACTTCCATTATTTCTAAATTGGTGGATGCAATGTACCAAACTACCAATAAAGGCTTCACCAAATGCCAAAAAAAAAAAAAAAAGAGAGAGAGAGAGAAAGGAATTCATCATTGAAATGATTTCTGATTAATTAGCTTATTATATTATCATAAAACAAATAGATATGGTTCTTATTTGAACTATAATTTATATTTAATTTTATAACAATAAGATGTTAAATTTAAAATGAGTATAAAAAATAGTCACATAATTCATAATATAAATTATCTTATAGCTAATTTGATCACACTTCACATTCAAAAATATTATGCTATTCTTAATGGGACAACTAAAAAGAAATATATACTTCTACTTCTTTTTAGTGGTCTAAAGCTAAACATGCATGTTTATAACATATTCAATATTGTTCAATAATGGAATTCAACTAACATTAAAGAAGAAAGGGTTTAAGTGAGGATTTTTCAGGGTTCAATTTAATCCTTTTTTATATTTTTATGAATTTAATAAAAAACTAAATATTTTTTAATTAATATCAACTAATTTTTTAATTTTTTATCCTAAATTTTAAACTTAAACTCTAAATTCTAAATTTTAACTCTAAACACTAATTTTTCTAAAAAAAAAAGTAAAAAAAAATCATAATTAAAAATTAGATAGTGCTTTTTTTTATTAAAGATAGAGAAATTCGAACACGCAACCTCTTAAGTGAATATGGAAAGATTATTTCATTTAAGTTATAATTTATTGACAAATTTAGATAATATTAACTAATTAAATATTAGTTTTTTATACTTATTTTTTTTAGACGAAAGAATTTCGCCAAGAACATGAAAAAAATATTAACTTCAATGTTTTTTTATCTTGAAAAATTGAAAATATTAGTTTTTGACTCTTATTTAAAATTATTTAGGGTATTAGTTAATTTAGTTTTTTCTAATTATGATTTTGTTTAAAAAAAATAATAACAACAAGCAAAATTTAAAAAATAAAAGTTAAAAAAGAAGAATTGAATGGAAAATGGATCCCTGAAACTCTTCAAGTGGATTGAGATCGGAGAGATTCAGAGCGAGAGAGATACGAATCGGAAGAAACCGAAGAAGAAGACTGAGTCAGTTGTGAAAATGGAAAAATATCTGTCCGCCATTGGTATTGACGTCAGCTGCGCGCTCAATTCTCTCCGCCATGGAACCATCCCTCACAAAGACTGCCTCCTCCCTCTCATCTCCAAGCTCCTCGGCTACGCCATCGTCGCCGCTTCCACCACCGTTAAGCTCCCTCAGGTCAATTAATCCTGAATCTTAGGGATTTCTTCCATAATCGTTCTTTGATTACTTTAAGCTTAGGTTTCCTTAATTATCTGAGCTAGAAATGAGACGAATCAGGAAATGTTGTGACGAAGTGAGGAACAGATGGAGATCGAGTTTTTTTTTTTTTTTTTTTTTGTAACGGAGTTCTAACTGTTTTTGTTTGTAACTGCATGCTTGCTGCTGAGTTGGCATAACTGTCATAGAGTTCATAACTAACCTGTTGTATTTGATTCGAGTGTTTTGTTAAATATGTGTTTTCTTCGGTTTGAACTTGCCTTATCTGTCTAATTGTGTTCAGAGTTAAGCTAGGTTTCTTGATTTTGCTGAGTGTGGTAAATGATGTTGGTCTATGATTGTCAGTAATTGCTTTGTGCAAGCTTCGGGTGGTGATGGCGAGTATAGAAAAGATAGTAGAATATCATCTTAGGTGGGTTGCAATTGTTCAGAGATGGTTTGTTGAGGCTCTAGATAGGAGAGTGGATCAAATGGAGAGTAGTTTTATAGCTAGAGGTTGAGGGGCACTTAAGAAAACTCTAGAGGAAATCATTAAAACAGAATTAAATATACATAGTTTTAACACTAGAATAAATATAGAGCACTCTGGCATTGTTTGATCTATATAACTGACTTCACTTAGTGGAACAAGGCTTAGTTGCTATTGCTGTTGTTGAAGATATGATGATGATGATGATGATGCACGTTGCTAAGCTAAACTTATTTATTATGTTTTTGTTGTAAACGGAGTTGTTTTGTTTGTGCGATTCCTGTGTTCATGCAGATTATGAAGATCCTGAAGCACCAGAGTGTGAGAGGTCTTAGCATGATATCCTTCGAGCTTGAGGTTGTTGGTTATACCATAGCACTGGCTTACTGTCTCCACAAGGGGCTTCCCTTCTCTGCTTATGGGGAACTGTTGTTTCTGTTGATCCAAGGTGAACCAACGTTTTGTATATTTTTACTTATTTTTATGCTTTATATATATTTATCATCATTCTTCCATTCAACTTTAGATTATGCCATATAACTATTAGCATTGTGTTATCAGAAATGATTATTTGGTTGCTGATTAAAATCTGCATCAAGCTTTTGGGCTCATTTCCCCCACACAATGAACTTGTTTTACATGTTTATGTGGTTGATTATCCTTGTATCTCAGATTTTGTATGAAACTGTCCCTCTATGTTTCAAATGTTGGGATACCTATTTTCTTAATTTGGGGCAATGAGATTATCCCTCGTTGTTTCCAAAATATGTAATTTCACCCCATTTTGCTCATTATTTCGATTAATCTTACACCAGAAATCGATATTCTGAAATTAGTACTTGCACAAGTGTCACATGCTCTATTGATCATGCAACTTGTACAGCTCTATTTCTAGTCGGGAATAGCTGTGCTGCACTTCTGTTTCTTGAAATGATCTAACAGGCTTCCTTTGTTTATCTCTGATGCAGCTTTAATTTTGGTTGCCATAATCTACTACTATTCTCGACCTTTGCGTACCACAACATGGATCCGAGCATTAATGTATCCTACTTGCTTGCAGAAACAGAGTTTTTATACTTACATTCTGCAATACATTAGTTATAGTCAACCAATTCCTTGATTCATTGGTTTACAGATATTGTGCTGTAGCACCGACTATCTTAGCTGGTCAAATTGATCCTTTTCTCTTTGAGGCTTTGTATGTGAGTGTTCAACATGCATTTACTGATGTTACTGAAAATTTTCACCAATTAAATCTTTGATAAACTGTTCCATGGCTGTTGACATCATGGCCTTTTTCTTAATTATGAAATTATGATGACTCCATGTCCAATATTCCTGATGTGGGTATGGTCTTTTGTAGGCATCCCAGCATGCGATCTTTCTCTTTGCCAGAATCCCTCAAATATTGAAAAACTTTTCTGTAAGTGAAAACATAAGGCTCGCCTTATATGCCTCCAATACTAGAGAATGTACCTAGTTGCATTACTTACATTCATGCATATATGATTGTGATGTTTGGTTCCCCAACTTCTTTCCTATGCGGCATTGAGTAAATGGTTTCCTTCATTGTGCACTTTGCACTGCACGATGAATTGATGATTCACTTGAAGCTTTCATAAAAGGGTTTTTGGTTTGACTAATCTATATTCCCGTTCTTCCTGCATGTTGAAGAAAACTGCGTGCTTTTACTATTCCTAGGCTAGGATGTTTTCATCTCTGATGATATGATTTTCATTTTACACTTCTGCGTTTGTCATAGTATTGTTTAATCTATAATGCTTGTCAATTATCTAAGTTGAGACTTGTTTCTACATTCTTATTCCTCATATTTGTTATTTTCTTTGCTCTGAGCAGAACAGGAGTACAGGGGAGCTCAGCTTCTTAACTTCTTTGATGAATTCTGCAGGTTCAATGGGTAAGCCAGTATGTCATTTTGGAAATTTTCTTTATAGTTTGTTTATGTCATTTTGGAAATTTTCTTTATAGTTTGTTTTTGTTTGCAAATTAATGTTTATGTTTATATATGTTGCAGTTAGAGTATTCACAAGCCTCCAAGAAAATGCACCAAAAAGTGGTATCCTTGCTTCCTTTATCCCCCCCCCCCCCCCAACTAATAAATTTTTCTGTCATTATTATTGTTACTTCCATCAAAGCGATTTTTATACTGTTCGTGTTATTTTATCAAACGAACATATGAAGGTTTTTACGGTGTTACATTAGAACAAATTCATTTCAATATTTATGTTTTTGGTGGTCTTTTAATTTAACTCTTTAGCAGTACTGCATTCGTATCTTAATTATGTATTTGTGACTGTTTCCTTAATTCTTTTGAAGTTGTAATGGGTTCCGCAATTGGTGTTGCTACAAATTTCACCATCCTAAGCCAGATATTGTTCTACCAAAAGCCAAGGGTCACTGAGAAAGAGAAGAAAACGAAATAGAAGAACTATACAAAGTCATGTATACTGCTACTTCAGAGTTCCTCGTGTTCATCTTTCAACAGGTGCTACGTCCTTGAAGCCATACTCAGAATTTTATCACTGTTGAATTGACCCTTTTGAACATTTACCTTTTTTCAACTGCTGATTCTTAAGGTAGCCAACTTAGAATGGGTAACTGGGGGACTTAAATGGGTAATTTCGGAGAGTAATGTAATATTTTTTTTTGGGTATTTCAATTGATTTCATGTAATCTTTTTGTTTTGGTATTAACTTAATGCAATTTTAACATTTCAACAAGTTTTTATAAGGTATTGTATAATTAGGATCAAACAAGTGAACAACACTGATATAACTTTAAAATAATATTTCATATAATATAATATTATATGAAATATACATCTAAGCAGCATTGAAGACCCAGAACCCTAAAATTTTAAACATGGACTATTGTAAGGCATTCATGAAAGATAAAAACACAAATCACCAACTACCAGCTCAGCTGGCTGGCAACCAAAAACCTTTGATTATTAATTTTCTTCTCAATGAGTAAACTTCTCTCTTTGATAAATAAATTAAAAAAAAAAAAACTGAACCAAACACTGGTGTTACTGGCTAGTATAGCTTTGCATTTTTTTAAAAGTTTAATTATTTTTTTAGGTACATTGTTAATTAAGATTTAAGCTCTCTTTGTAAATCTATGTCAAAAAATGAAATTATGTTTATTCCATAGATTAATAAGTTATAATCTAAAGTATTTAGTTTCTAAAAAATATATGTAATGTCAGTTTAATTCTCGAAAAAATTGTAATATCAACTCAATCCATCAAATATTATAAGTAACATTACCCTGTTTTCCAAACACATTTATGGCATGAAATCAGTTCATAAAAAATGTGATACCTCTAATCTATTTGACCATTTTTTTTATGACATCAAATAACTTTGAAAACAATTTTTTATTCTTTACACTAAACAAAATAGAGTTAACTACCAAAAACAAATTCTAAAAAGAAATTTTAAAATGATAAATAACCTTTGTCAAAAATAGTCCAATCATAAATAAATTTGGAAAATGTTGTTTCATAACATTTATTTATGAATTATACCACTTTTTAATTTTTCGGACTTGATGAATTATACCACTCTATATTTGTTACGGATCCGCCCCAACGGATCCCATGACTCAGGATAGTCCCCGAATCCGGCTATCCGGGTCCGATCCACCAAATCCTTCTAGAAGGTCAGGAACCGACTTACTAAGGTTACTAACCAACTTTCGAATTTAAACGTCACCCTTATCTTAGTCAAATAAGATAAGATAAGACAGCTACCATCTTCTATAAATAGAGGATTCAGGTCTTTCCAGGTATTCATTCATTCCACACACTTTATATCTCTCAGATCTATTCTGACTTGACCGTACCCCATTGCTCCACTCAGGTGATTCGGCATCCGCCTCGACCCGCAAATTTCCGACCCATCTCTCAACCCGTACCGAGACACCTTGTATAATATTTTATATATTTTTTAAGGATTTTTATTTCAGCTCCAAAATTGTTTTGGAGTTCGATTTGGTAGTCAGTTGTGTGTATACTCATACCATATTCCCACACCGCCATTCAACCCTTTCGCCATACTTCCTCCGCCGCAACCCTCGCTATGTCCTCCGCCAGATCACGGAACTTCCGCCGCCGCGCCACCGAGCCCAACGATGACGATGCCAACGACGGCACACCTTCAACCACCGCCATGACGACCACCACCAAGCCTAAAAAGCCCCCAAAGCTCCTCAGCTTCGCCGACGACGAAGGCGACGACGCTGACGCTCCCCCCTCACGTGCCTCCTCCAAAACCCACCGCTCCGCCGCCGAAAAACCCTCCTCCCGAATCGCCAAGCCCTCCTCCTCCTCCTCCTCCCATAAAATCACCAATTTCAAGGACCGAATCGCTCACTCTTCTTCTCCGTCCGTACCCTCCAATGTCCAACCCTTAGCCGGAACTTACACCAAAGAAGCCCTTCGTGAGCTCCAGAAGAACACAAGAACCTTAGTCACTAGCAGCAGCAGTGCCTCTCGTGCTTCCGCTTCGGGTTCGGGTTCGGATCCGAAGCCTTCTTCCGAGCCTGTTATTGTCCTCAAGGGACTCGTCAAGCCGTTAGGTTCGGATGCCGATGCTGCTAGGGATTCGGATTCCGGAGGGGAGCAGGAGGACATGGAGGCAAAATTGGCCGCCGTAGGGATTGCGGCGAATGGGAAGGATTCTGTTATTCCGGATGAGAAGACAATTAGGGCGAAGAGGGAGCGCCTCCGGCAGGCTCGTCCCGCGGCGCCGGATTATATCTCGTTGGATGGGGGGAGTAATCACGGTGAGGCAGAGGGGCTGAGCGACGAGGAGCCGGAGTTTCGTGGCCGGATTGCGATGTTTGGAGAGAAGAAGAAGGATGCTGGGAAGAAGGGTGTGTTTGAGGATGCGGATGTGGATGAGAGGTTGAAAGTTAAGAAGGGTGATGACGATGTTGGTTATGGTTATGGTTATGATGAGGAGGATGAGGAGGAGAAGATGTGGGAAGAGGAGCAGGTTCGGAAAGGGTTGGGGAAGAGAATCGACGAAGGGTCAGGTAGGGTTGCCACTAATGTTCCTGTTGTGCAAGTTCAGCACCAGCAACAGCAGCACAAGTTTATTGGTCCCTCGGTTGGAACCGTGTATGGCACGGTTCCTGGGGTTTCAGTGAGCCCAAGCATTGGGGGAGCCATTGAAGCTACGCCGGCTTTGGATGTTGGGTCCATATCTCAGCAAGCTGAGAGAACGAAAAAGGCTTTGCAGGATAATGTGAAGAGGCTTAGGGTATGTATGTACTGCTTTTAACATGGCTATGCTTGGATTGATTTACTACAATATTTATGATTGGATGAATCAGATCAATATTTATGAAAGTTAGTCATGTTTCATTGTTTATATCTATTGTCTGATTAGCTTGATATGGGGAAATTTTGGATTTAGGGTATATAATCTAATTAGAAGCACGACAAGCTTAGAATATTGGATAGTGGTTCATTGAATTTCTTTATGTAGGAAATTTTTGTTACTTCTTTGTACACAATTGATGACGTGGAAGCTGCCCAAGGTGTTTTTCTAAGAGTTGAGGCATGAGCATGAATGGAGGCCCCAATCTAAGACAAGAATGTGAATTTTATCATAAACGCGAGCTAATTGACTGAATCATATTCTCTTTAATCTATTCAATCATATAATGTGCGTGAATAATGTTAAGCTCTTGGTGATGCATCCTTTTAAGCTAACATTTTGTTTTGCACTTTTGTTATTCACCACGAACGATGAAGCATACACACCAATTTGACGGTGTGTTTGCATTTCTGACATGTATTGGACACTGATGTGAGGTGCACATCACTTTAACATTTACTCTTTGAAGCATGATTGTGTTGATGTGTTTATATGGGACTAATGTCTATATGGATAAATTATAAATTATTGCATACTTTTATAGCCTTTGGATATAATCTGTTAATTGCCTTGTATATGGGAGTTGGTCTAGTATGAAATTTGCCAAACTTTCTCTTATAATGGATTTTGATGGCAGGAGTCTCATGCAAGAACAGTGTCATCACTGAATAAAACTGATGAAAATCTGTCTGCCTCCCTTTTGAATATTACTACTCTTGAAAACTCTTTGGCGCTAGCTGATGAGAAGTACAGGTATATGCAAAGGCTCCGAAATTATGTCACCAATATATGTGATTTTTTACAGGTAATCACATTTCTGTCTCCTAATTTCTTTTTTGGTTCATCCTTCACAATCAAATGTAGATGATATATATATGTATCGCAGAAAGAGATTGGTCACTGTTGGTCGTAGAGTTTTGTTTTTTTCCTTAATTTCATTTCACTAGTTCTGCCTCGTTTGCTTCTTCACTATGCCCATCTTGGTTGTATTCATGAGTACATTTGGCACATTTTTTAATTCTTTACAGGATATATTTTATGTTGGGCTCATATGATTAATTGATTATCATGTATGTCAACGAATATCTCTATCCTAACTATTATGGGCTCAGAGCAGAGTGCTTGTTTCTAATATTTGCCTCCAAATCAGCTGGTCAACCATAAAATAGTTTTTTTAGTAGTCTAGAATGTTTTTGGATATAGTTTTTTAGGGAATATTTGACTGACCTTGTTATTTTTATGTTGTGTGCATAAATATCAAATTCACCCACCTAATGTGCTTCATCTTTCTGTACAGAACCTAGCTTGAGCCAGAGTTTTTCTGGTTCTCTACCCTCTTTATTTTAGTGGGTATTTTATCATGACCTTTGTTTTATATAAGATTAAGTACTGAAATAAGTTCATGAGTTAAAAATTTACATTGCATTGATACTTCTTATAAACTTAATGAATATGTATTTTCTTTCTGCTGGATATTAAATACGTGAAACTGAATTGTCTGCTTGTTATTTATAAATGCCTTTTTGAGGGTATCACTTCTTGGGCTTTAACTAAGATTATTTGCTGCTGTTGTTTTCAGCATAAAGCATTTTACATTGAAGAACTTGAAGAGCAAATGAAGAAAATTCATGAAGATCGTGCGTCAGCTGTTTTTGAAAGAAGAGCCGCTAATAATGATGATGAAATGATGGAGATAGAAGCAGCTGTGAAGGCTGCAATGTCAGTTTTAAGCAGGAAAGGTAACAATGTTGAAGCTGCCAAAAGTGCAGCTCAGGATGCATTTGCGGCTATAAGAAAACAAAAAGATCTTCCAGTGGAGTTAGATGAATTTGGTAGAGACTTAAATCTTGAGAAACGGATGAAATTGAAAGTGAGGGCTGAGGCTCGTCAACAACGCAAGAGGTCTCGTGCATTTGATTCTAAAAAACTGTCATCCATGGAATTGGATGATAATAAAGTAGAGGGTGAATCAAGCACTGATGAGAGTGGTGACGAAAGCCAAGCATATCAGTCACAACAGGATCTGGTACTGCAGGCTGCCGATGAGATTTTCAGTGATGCCTCTGAGGAATATGGTCAACTGTCTTTGGTCAAAAGAAGATTTGAAGAATGGAAAAAAGAGTATTCCTCAAGCTATGCTGATGCTTATATTTCATTGAGTCTTCCATTGATCTTTTCTCCATATGTAAGATTGGAACTGCTGAGGTGGGACC
Organism: Arachis hypogaea; assembly: GCF_003086295.3. Classification (NCBI taxonomy): domain Eukaryota; kingdom Viridiplantae; phylum Streptophyta; class Magnoliopsida; order Fabales; family Fabaceae; genus Arachis; species Arachis hypogaea. The sequence continues at coordinate 116,533,657 of NC_092041.1, read as the reverse complement.
CACTTCGTAAGGGACTAGACTTCCAAAATATGAAATGGTATTGACTTCTTTTATTACTTATCTGATTGAATGGTCAAATTCATCTCACTCGTTCTCAAAATTGGTTCTCGAAAATTTTTTTAATCAAATTTGTCCTTACAAAGGTTTTAAGTTAGTCACATTAGTTTTTCTGCTATTTCTGTTGCTAATGGTGTCAAAATTTGCTGATGTGGCATGTTAAGTGATACCACACTAATCACAACGTACCCATGGCAGTTCTAATTAACTGTTAACATGACAAGTTTATACAATTAGGTCAAATCAACCCCAAATTGAAGGGGACCTTGAGGCATTAAAATCCCTCAATTTGAGATGGATTTGATCTAATTTTATAAACTTATCATGTTAGCACCCAACTAGGATGGTTAGGTGTGTGTTGTGGCGTCACTTAACGTATTATATTAGTAAACTCTGACTCCATGAGCAAAGGAAGTGACAGAAGAATTAATGTGACCAACTTAAAATATTTAAGCACGAATTTGATTAAAAAAAAATCTTTTGGGAACTAATTTGAAGAACAAGCAATTTTTCAGGGACAAAGTTGACCATTTACTCTTATATTTTTCTTGAAGTTTTTCGGGGGTATTCTGGAGTCCCCTTTGACTTATTTCCTTAGTCACTTAATTTTGATCCCTAACTTGATTGTATTAGGATGCTATGCATCTTTTTCCTTCCATCAATCTCTAATATGTTTTCTCTCTTCCCCTTCTCTATCTACAGGTATAAATTGTTGTTCAGTTATGGCTTGTCTGGCGATGGAAAAGATTTTGTTCATGATGAAAATGATGCTGATCTTGAACTTGTCCCAAATCTAGTGGAAAAGGTTGCACTGCCTATTCTGCATTATGAAATTTCCCATTGCTGGGACATGTTTAGTCAGCAGCAAACCATAAATGCTATTGCTGCCACAAAATTAGTCGTGCAACATGTGTCACATGAAAGTGAAGCCCTTGCAGATTTGCTGGTTTCCATTCGTACACGTCTGGCCGATGCTGTTGCTAATCATATGGTATGTTCAGAAAGCTCATATTGACAAAGTAGTTAGAAAGTACATTTTCATGTATCTCATTTTCCTCAAAACTGAACTCTCTGCATATGTTCCTTGTTTACTTTCTGCCAGTCTGCATTATATATTTTTTGGGGTTAGTCTGAATGATCATTTCTTTTTAACTATTTTGGCCTTGGAGGATATATAAGATAAGCATTGGATAAATTAATTTTCATCTTGTATGCTGTGTAGGTCCCAACTTGGAGTCCATTAGTACTAGCTGCTGTTCCAGATGCTGCAGGAGTTGCAGCATATCGGTTTGGAGTGTCTGTTAGATTATTGAGAAATATTTGCTTGTGGAAGGATATATTTTCAATGTCAGTATTAGAGAAGCTTGCCCTTGACGAGCTTTTGTATGGAAAAGTTCTACCTCACTTTAGAAGCATATCGGAAAATGTTCATGACGCAATAACAAGAACAGAACGTGTCGTTGCTTCCCTATCTGGGGTCTGGGCTGGCCCAAGTGTTGTTGGAGACAGCAGGTATGTTGATATCATACGTTGTATCTAACTTTGTCACACATGCAATTGGTGTATTGTCTGTCATTGATTTTTTCTCGTCAACAATCTAAAGGTGTGTGTTTTCTCTTTTTCTACCTATTGTAGCCACAAATTGCAGCCCATGGTGGCTTATGTGCTGTCACTTGCAAGGATTTTAGAGAGAAGAAATGCAGCCGAGACTGACACAAGTCATCTAGCCCGCCGGTTAAAGAAAATACTTGTCGACCTCAACGAATATGACCACGCTAGGAACATAGCTAGAACCTTCCATCTCAAGGAGGCATTGTGAGTGAACACAGCTTGAATTCAATGTGTCTTTATACACCACTCTTGGTATACAAGGTAATCTGACCCTTAGTTGAGCCTTTCTGAAGTGAGTTTAGATAGCTTTCTGACTCTCATAGCTTGATATATGATTTTCCTATGGACCTTCTTCAAGCCTGAGGAGACATTTTTCTTTCCCTTGTACACGGAGAACCACTGTAAGATTTTCCATCATCTCCTGTGATTTACATAACATGATACTGAAATGAATTACTGTTCTATGTAAAGTATTCTTCCTTGTTCAGTTTTGGTAGATTTGGGTCATTGGGTGGAATGTTTTTAGCAAGATGTATCTATATATATCAGCATTTTCTAGTCATTGAAGTTTGTGTTCGTGCTCCATATGCTCATGGTGCTCCATATGGTGCCTCTTGGAAGTTGGAATCGTAAATTGCCTTTTTGACTAGCCATGGATGATCCTACACTTGCCCCTCACGTTCAGCTTCGATTTCCACAACTAGAAATCGATATAATAGCGGATCAATTTTTCAAACGTATACAGAAGATCGAAAACGTACCTTTGAAGAAATTTGATTTGAGGGAACGCGGGTACGATTCAAGAAATGAGAATGATTTGAATGAGACGATATGCTAAATAGGAAACTTGGGTCCCCTCAATTAGGAACGTGAATTTCGATTATATATTCAATACGTTGAAAATATGCTCTTAGAGTATATGTTAAACACTTAAAACTCTAAATAGAAGAATGAAACTTCACTCTGAATTTCTCACCCTTGATCACAAATGTAAGAGAAAATAATTCTTGATATTGAATAGAGATGACTTTGTCTCTTTACTATTAGTTAATATTTTACATTATGAAAACTGTTAATGAAATGACAAAGGTGATTAATTTATAATTTTTAAATGATTAATGTAATTGATAAAATTTTTTAGAGCCAAATTTAGAAAACTTTATTTTTCAAAAACTAATTCGATCATTGCCAAATTTATTCCTCAACAGTAATATACATGTGTATGTGTGTGACAATAAATATGACCCGGTAGACTTCTGTAATTCTGTTTATACTAAATTTATTCCGTTATAAACTACCCCCAAAATCTAATCCCGAAATCCATGGTACCGACTACCAACCACAACTTCACAATTAAATAATGTTTTGATCAGTAAGTTTCAAAAAAGAAAAAAGAAAAAGGGGGGGGGGGGGTATTCCATTATTTGGGAAGTTGGAAAATAAAGTAAAAAGAAAGCAGATACTAGATAAAGAAATAAAATGCACAAGGCAAAAATATAGTTGAATAAATCAACAGAAACTTTTATTGACCCCGCAAAAAGGAAAATCAACAAACAGTTCATGTGATTGCCGCAGTGTAGTCACCATGAAGGACCAAAACAGCCCTCGAAATAAAATAGAATTGCTGCAATATGCATGTGCACGAAGTATCCCTTTTTCCCTGTTTGGCCTTAGATTACAATATCTTATCAAGGACCTAATAAAGCTTCGGGGTAAGAAGGGGTGAATCAAAACAATAATTGAAGATTGAAGTTAGGTTGTCTCTTTGACTAACCACTAAACAGATACGGGTGCATCATTGGCTCATATCTACCCAACCACTGGATTCTAATAAAAAATGTAACCCATTTTATAACATCCGCAAGGCAAATCAACCGCATTCAATGGTGATGCAATTGTGAATCGATTTGGTGCATGATTTCTCAAATTTTTTGTCCCCAAGAAGGCAAATCAAAGCCAAATCACACGCTTATAACCATATCACAAAGGAGCATCAAAATTCAAAAACACTCTTAAAAAGTTAAAACTATGGGTAACATCAAACTGCAATTGTAATAGAACATTCTTTTTTAGCATTGCTAATGTTTTCCTATACAAACTCATCCATTGAGATAACCAACAAAAATAATTTCTTTTGCCATTCACTATGAAGCATCTGAACTATCAAACTCCGTCTCCCTAAACTAGCATGAACTATAAATGATTAAATGCTGCAGTTTTCAATCTAAAATAGAGAAAAGACTGTTTAACGATATGAACAACCCAGCAATGTATCAGTATGTGATCAATTTATCATACCATGTTTTAGCATGCAGTATTAACCTAAGAACGTGTATATGAGATGGATGATGAATATGGGGACAAGTCAATGAGTTTATCAAATCAAGTAAAGCATCAACTAGTACACCAACAGAAAGAAATCAAAAGCAATGTGATTGTCACTTCCGACTATGAAGATTCAATTCAGAAGGAGGCAGTTAACATCACACAGCATAAATTTCAGGTTTTTTAAATACAAGAAAATAAGAGAATCAAGTGATGCAAACACAAAACAATGAAAGATGGTCAGAGACTAGGGTTCTTGCTTATGCCTTTTTTATTCTGTCTCTAACCATGCCGGGCACTGGTGTTACCACCAGTCCACTTTCTCAAAGTGCAAGCTACTAAACTCCTCCCGGACAAAAGCCCTAACCTCGACTTAAATGAAGTAGATCGACCGGTACTACTCGAAGCAACACCGGCTGATGCACCTCCTCCGGCTCCTCCGGCATTATGGGCAGCCATTGGAGGAAACTCCAATCCATTGTCCTGTGCTCCACCATCACTAGCACTTGCATCTTGATGATCCGTATCGCCAGTATCCAAATTCACTGCAAGTGACACCCTAATCTGCCTCAACCAATCCCCACCCTCAGATGTAACACCCTTACACTTCTTCACCTTCACCTTCACCAAATTTGGACATCCACTAGCCAATGCCTCCATCCCATGATCCGAAACAGGGCAACCCTTGATGCAAAGTTTCTTCAAAGCCACACATTTCGCAGCAATGCAAGATATCTCAGGGTCACCAACTGTATCGCTCCCACACAAAGCCAACCTCTCTAGATTCAAGCAATTCGAAGCCAACATCTCCAAACTCAATTTCGTAGGGTTAACACCAATAAGCACCAATTCCTGCAAATTAGGGCAACCCTTAGCAACACCAATTAAACCTTCATCACCAATTCGATTAGCCTTCCAACCATCTATATGAAGCTTCCTTAGAAGCTTACATCTCTCAGAAATAGCAATTAAGCCTACATCGGTGCACTCAGGGGTTTTAACAAGGTGCAAAATCTCCAAATTCGAACAATTAGAAATTGCTTGCAAGCCAACATCACTAATCTGAAGCCTCTCGAGGTGAATTTCTACGATGCTAGGAGCACCGCTGCCGCCCGCGGAGCGCTCCGCGATGAGCTGGAATAGCTTGTCCCAATCACCAGAGCACCGGAAAAGCTTCAAGGTTCGCAGATTCTTTGCGCCGAGAATCAGCGAACTAAAGCACTGTCCGTTGTAGAGCTCCTTCAGGCAGATCGTACGAAGTGATTGCGCAGCTGTGCCTGGACCGATAGGCTCAGCCGCCGCGGCGTCCGTAATACCACGAAGGCGCTTGACGGAGAGCTCCTCGAGCGAACCGCAGTTCTCAAGGACCGCGTTCATGGCTCTGGATCCGAACATGCAAGATCCGCACGAAAGCTTCTTCAAACCCTTGCAGTTCTTCGCGAACGCCTCCATGCCTGCGTCAGTGAGCTCACGGCACGCGCGAAGCTTGAGGCGCGTGAGATTAGGGCACCGCCGCGAGATTAAGACGAGAGCATCGTCGCCGATGCTCGCGGATCTGCGGTCGCACTTCAACGCCAGCTTCGTAACGGAGTCGAACCTCGAGAACAGCGACGGTATTGCCGGCAAAAGCTCTGATTGCGCGTTCAGCGAGACGCGGTGACGGCTCTGGCCTTCGATCTGGAGCCACCGCCGGCAAACGAGCGAGCACCGGTTCCTATCCGCGGAGCTTAGCGACTGGAACACCGAAGCCAAGCACTCGTCGGGAAGATCGGAGATGTAATCAGGCTCAACGAAGTCACGGCGGCTTCCGCCGTCGTCGTCAACGGAGTTCACGGTGGAAGAGATCATCGGAGAGACCGAGGAAGAAACAGATCTGGACTTGGACGAGATTCCGGAACGGTTTCCTTGAACAGCGGCGCTCTCGCGGCGACTAGCGACGGCGGCGGCGGCCGTGGAAGCTGTGTTGCCCATCCACGGCGGTGGTTTAATAAATCAGCTGAGAAAACGGACGGTCGAGATTGATAGTAACTCAGTCACTAACACTCATATTTGGTTTCGCTCTTACGAGAGAAGAAGAAGAAGAAGAAGGCGTCTTTATTCAGTTTTCTTTTGTTGAGTGTGCTAAAATGCGGAAATGCTGTGTTTGGAGGGTTTCACAGAGTTTCAGTCGCGGATGTGAAATCGGTTTCCATTCTACTTTTTTTTATTGTTTCCATTTTTGTGTCTCCTGTTTGCTGTGATGAGATAAACTAAGCAGTAATCACTAAACATCTTTAAAATAGTTGTTAGGTGATTGGTACGTGTGTAAAAGTGTTTGTCTAAATTATTAAAAAAAAGTTAAAAATTAATATTTAATTTTAAAAATATAAAAATAAATAATTATTAAATATTCAAAAATTATCATAAAAAATAATTTAGGTAAAAATTAGACATCAAATTATAGACATAGTAGAATTCACCTAGTTGTTATTCTGTTATTTATATGCCAACAAATTTGAACAAATGGTAACTCATTATATGAGTCTGATATAAAACTCAAAATATTAAATAAATTTACTTTTATCTAATTTGAAAATTAAAATAATAATGGGAAGAGTATATACTTTTCTTTTTAAAACGGACAAAATAAAGTAGCTGCTGTGGAGACTGGTCATATGATCCACACCAGTGAGGCAGTGACAGTTAAGAATACAGTGCGGATAGCCCCACAAAACTAGCGTGGGGATGAAAATGCAAATCATATGTTTCAGCGTTTCCTATTAATTTTCAGAATTTTGTTAAGTGTGTTGTGTATGGGTAGTACAAGTGAATTCAACAATTAAGAAAAGTATTTAAGAATTTAAGAATAAGAACGCATTTAAAGAAAATTAAGGGGAAAAAACGATTCTTTGCTGATTTCTAATTTCTACGTCCATGATAATAATAAAATAAATAAAATAAACGAGTGGTGTATTATATTCCTTTTCATATGGACAATCTTGCTAAGATATGGTCAAACATTAGCTTTTTATTAAGTGAAACAATAAAAAGAAAAGAGTTAGGAAAGAAAACAAAACAAATTGAGACGAATAAGATTGATTTAACTTTTTTGAATGTGAAATGAAAGAATTAAAATTTCAAAAGATGAAATAATATGTGGAATTTTTTTCCCAACATATATAAAAAAGAAAAATTACTTAAAAGCATTTTCAATAAGAACTATACAAGTATAATTATGTTATAATAAATTAACCTCGATTAGGAATACCAAAAAATCAATTTGAATTGATTTATTAATTGTTTGTCTTTTTATTTAAATAAATATTGAGAGTTTAAATTTATGATAATTATTTTTTTTATTTCAAGCTAATAAATTTTTAAGCATATTTATTAAAAATATCACAAATAAAAATTTTGGTAGAAAATAAAAAATAATTATAATTTTTAAAAATATTATACATCAAATATATTAAAAAATATTTCATTCTTTTTAACCAATAATCTTAAGATAACATATTTTAGTTAATCCCTTAAAAAGTATATACCCAAAACATAGATTTTGGAGAACTTAAATTGGATTAAAAGGGAAAAACAGCCAAGATTTCGTTGGAAATCACGCATCAAACTTAAAACAAGTGCGTGGAATGATATTTTGGATGATTCATAAGTATGAAATTGACAAAGACATTTGAGTTTTTGAGTGTTAACGCCGGCAATAGTGCGTGTCACTTTATAAATGAACTTGCAACCGCAGCTGCTGGAGAAGACTAAAATAAGACTTGAATTTTGAATTTTCAAATTTATACAAACACATCTAGAAGTTTTAATAATACAGGAGTATTAAAAGAAAATATTATTTCTCTTTTATTATAAAAGTCATATTTTTAGACAATATAAAACGAATACATTTTCTCAAGCTCAAAATTGTACAAAGGCTTGGATTTATTAGGGGTGAGTACGGGTCGGTTTTGTTTGGGTTTATGATAAAATTATAACCGAATCGATCAAAATATAATTAGTTTGGTTTTTGATTTGAATTTGTGTTTTTTTGTATATGTACTCGAACCAAACCAAACCGATTAAGAACGGATTGGTTCGGTTCGAGTAATTGGGTACCCGATAACTTTGAAATTCATAAAAAAAAAATCAAATTTTTATCTTAAAAATTCAACAAGTACAATAAACATGTAACATCAATAGAAATAATTCAAACATGTGAAATACCAAATACGTTAAGAACTAAACTCATTAAAATCCAAACATATTAATAGTAAATAATCTTTGCCTAATAAAAAAATCTATATATATTTTTTATTTTTTTATTTAATTAATATATGATCGGATTTGTGGATTGGTTCGGATTCTGCATTTCCATAACCGATATCCAAACCAATCACTAACAAAGACTATCGGTTTGGTTCAGATTGAACTCGATTACCCATTGATTTCAGAACCAATTTAATTAGTTTGATTCGTATTCGGACGGATAATCGAGTACCCGCTATGTGTGCTCACCCTAAGATTTATGTAAGGTTAAACTCTTATATCAAACTCGCGTTTCTTATTCTTAAATAAATATGAAAATATGCGCAGAACAATTAATACAAATACCAACTCGGTCGTAATCAAACCATTAAAGCAAGTTGGGTGGAGTGGACTCAAATTTTCTTTTGTCAAACTTTTTGTGTCCACGAACTTCAATTTATGGTGAGAAAATTAAAAGTGATAGAAACTCCTAGAAGATTCAAATGGTGCTTAGCTTACCCCAAGTCCTATTACTGCCATTATATTGTCCTTCATCATAAATTCATAATAGAGACATTAATTCGTAATTTCGTATCCTAATAAAATTATGCATGCTCCTTGATTTGCTGAAAATTACATTAAAATTAACTAGTGCGGAAAATTCAAGAGGGTATAAGTTTAAATAAAGGTCATAAATCTATTTATTTATATTTACGTGGCAACAATTACACAGTGTATGTATTCCAAACAATTGTTTTATATATATATAATTCTGAATAATGCCGAATTATGAGTTTGGTCTCATTGGTTTTTCCTAACTAACAGAGCTTATCCTAAAATAATGATAGTTGGAATAATTAAAGCAATTAAACATGATTTGGATGGGAACCTAATAAAAATTATTATTTGTCTCTAACTTCTTTGATTTATGTATATTCATAAAAAAAAAGGTTCAAATGAATAAGTTTAGTTTCTTTTCTTTTCTTTTTTTAAGTTTATGGAAGTAGGAGTGGTGATATACCTAACATTATAATTTTTGAAATTTTTTAAAACTGTGAAAAGTATACAAATCGGAGGATCCGATTTCATTGCAGAGAGAGAGAGGAATACAAATCGGATCTAGAGTTTTCTGAAATTGGACCCAAAATTTTCTGTTAATACACAAATCAGACCCAAGATTTTTAGTACCTCTAATCGGATGATTCGATTTCTCTTAAACAACCATCATATTCCAGTAAATCACCATACACTCCCATAACTCACGTATACACAATTCCTTTCATCATATTAAAAATAAAAAGTTCGTTATAGTTTTCTATTTAAATCCTAATAGATAATATTATTAATAAATTCGATTCAATATCCACATCAACGAGGAAATCAAGCTAAATATTAAACTACACAACTTAACAAATAAACAATGCTTTCGATACCATATATACAACTTTCATAACTACCAGAATAACACTTACGATGAAGACAATCATAAAAAATATGTTTTATTGATAATAATTTTTATAAACTTTTTTATCGATAACACTATAAAAATATAAAATATACATTAAAAATAATTTTTTTTTTGGGTCATGGATTAAAAATAAATAGTTAAATACATGATAACTGATTTAGATATTAATTTTTAGCGTGCTAATAGAATTTTTTTTTTGGTCAGGGCGTGCTAATAGAATTTTAAAAAAAAAATTTCGTGAAACAAAATGGGCCTCCTAATTCATAGAGCCCAACCAAATTCAATTATTAACCCTCTAACACCCCCCCCAAAACCCGACCCGATTCGGATTGATAACCCGATTGCTCCAGTTTCCATTGTCATTTCTTATTTGACAGTTCTAACACACTGCTGATTGAGACTTTCACTTTCACGTATTAATCAATTAACCCGAAAATTTCAGCTATGAGAAATTCTTCTCCTTTTAATCTTCTTCGCCATTTTCTGCTTCATCGGCACCTTCGCTTCACTCTTGCGCCGCCTCAGCATCGAGCGTGGTGCACCGCCGCCACACCGACTACAAACCCGGACCCCCTGTGGAAGGAGAAGGAAGAGGAGATTTTGAGGGACATTGAGCCTGTGGTTACACTAACCAAAGATATTCTTCACTCTCCAAGGTAGTTAACTAACTATGCTTGTTATTTAGCTTTGCACTCTTTCTGTTTGTTATATTGTCTCAGTCATTGATTACTCTTTGTTCTATCTTTTGTTTTTCTCCAAGTACAAATAAGTAGTTTCTTTGTGATTAAGTTCCTTTAGAGTGCTTTGCAAGCTGCATTTTAGAGGGTAAAATGCATCATTTGAACTGTTAATAAACGGTTTCTGGTTTCATGTTTAATAAGATATAGACTGAAAGCATTGTTTTTTCTAAACGATACACACTTTATATCACTTGGGTGCTTTGTTATATCACTTTAATATTATAAAATATATAATTAACTTCCTGATAAGTAAAGTAACAAATCTTCTAAAGGAATTGTACAATTTTTGTACTCCCGTTTCAAACACCAATCAGACTTATAAACTGAACCTTTGTAGTAAGTCATTGTGATGGAAAGAGGAAGAAAAGAAAAGACAATGCATGTATAATATAATATACATGAAATTGGTTTGATTCTGTTGTAATTAATGATTTTATGCATGGAATGGCAGTAATGCAACGCCTTGTGTAGATAGAATAAAGAACGAGAACATGAAAGAGAAATTCGGAGTAACACCTATTAGCAGATGGTGGAATTTCGTCTTGAGTAGTTTGTACATGTAGAGAGAAGACCAATAGAGTATCAAGTCAGGATGGTAGATCAGATGGAAGATAAATTTGTGGTTAGGAGCAGAGAGAGAGAGAGAGAGAGAGATAAAAGGACTTTGAATGAGATAGTCAAAAGAGATCTAATTAATCTAAATATAAATGGACTTGCTGCATACATGATACCTAACACATTGTTTGATCCACATAGCCAACTCCACTTAATAGAATAAGACTTTGTTGTTGTTTTCATCTATGCAAGGAACAAGAGAACAAAAGAGACTTTGCTAGTTTGTGGAAAAACTTAATTAGACAACCATAAATAAAATGCACAAAAATAAGGATCCCGAACGTATAGTCTGATATGAATCAATAAGAGTCTTTTCATCTTTAATTGGAATTACCATGTTTACTATTTGAATATGTGGGTGGTGTCATCATGAAATGACTATGATTATATTTATGTCGTTGATTTTCTATGCTAGGTACAAGGATGGGGCACAATTGACTGTTGAAGATCAGAAAATTGTAGAGGAGATGATTCTTCCATACCATCCACATTCTGAAGATAAGATTGGAAGTGGTATAGAATCCATTATGGTAAGTTCTAGAGTTGAGTATACATGTTTGACTTGATTCATAGGTGATGATTCTGCAATCTGTGGTAGCCATGCAGCATCCTTCATGCTGTGACAAACTGATGATACCATCGCATTATCTGCTTTATATTTTGTAATCACTTTCATTTGTCCTTAATTATGTGAAATCAGCCTGAAAACTGCTCATTAAGGAATAGCAAATTAGTAATGGGGTCAATATTACAGTCTTCTAAGCAAGTAAAAAGTCCTCAAAATGCCAAGTTACTTATAACCCTATTATCTAAGTGTATATATATTCCTCTCTTTACATTTTAATTCATATTTAGAATAATTTGATAGAATCTATTGATGATGCTGGTGCTAATGCTGCTCCTTTTTTGGGGGTGGGGGTCATTTTTTTATTTATTATTGAAATGGGGCTAAAGCCCAAAAGATAACCTAACTAGAAGGGCGGGGGAGTTAATGATGTTCCTTTGGATACTTATTTCTTTCCCAATCTAAAGGAATTGGGCTTTTGACTAATGGAAAGCTATCATATGCATGAACTTAGTAGGCCAAGCCCATTTAACTTAGGCCTTTATGTAGATGACAATGACATTCTAAGAATAAAAACAAGAATGTCCAAAAAAAAAAAAGAATAAAAACAAGAAATACCAACGCCAGGCTTTTGATAGAATGGCTTCAACTTTGTCGACCAAGAATGAGAAAATAAAATCTGGATAAATATCAATACCTATTACGGGTATAAGGATAGAAATCGGAAGTCGTGGATACACTTCTGGATAATGGAATCTGCGGACAACCGATGAGGGATAGTCATAATAAGGTTTACAGATCATTTTCAGATATAATTGACAAGACATACACGAACACATACTTCACAAGCAATGCATTTATCAAATTCAAAATGGATTCGACCGTGGAAACGTTTTGATGTAATTAATTTTTATACAAATTTATCTGATAAACAATTTTGCATTAGTTACTCTCTGATTCCTCAAGTGCTAATAACTGCATTGCTTCCTCAATGTTAATGCATTTTGAAGGAGCACTTATGAATACTTAGGACACAACATTAACTATTTTCTTAATGCAACAAATAATTAAAGTTATGTCATCAGAGTAATTTTGGAAATATACATAAGTTGCTCTAAAGTCTAAAGTTGATGTTCCTTTAATCAAATTTTTAATGCATGTGCACAATTAAAACTGAACAATTATTTCTAACATGAGTATTATTTACTTGTAAATTACCTATTCTGGCTCTATCCAGTAGGCAGTAAGTGCTGACTATATGATTCTATTTACTTGTAGGTTGATCGTCATCCTCATTTCAGACAATCAAGGTGCCTTTTTGTTGTAAGAACTGATGGTGGCTGGGTTGACTTCTCGTATCACAAGTGCATTCAGGAATACATTAGAGATAAGTATCCAACTCATGCAGAAAGGTTTATTCAAGAGCATTTTAAACGTAGAAAATTAATTGTGTAATGTAATGTGATTGAACTCGATTACTTAATATCTGTGGTAATGTGACTACTTTTACAACTGCTTCATTTTTATTTTCCTTTTTGTTCTCCCTAGTGTTCAGTGACCTACTTAGTCTTATTGATTGTCAATGGTAGTTGATAACCATTGACTGGTATATCTACCTTTTTCTTTTGTGTGAAGGGAAACAGACACTGAAAATGATTGAAGTGAACTTCAGTTTGTTGAAGTTTGGAACACTTGGCATTCTAGAAATTCTTGATTGGGTAAACCTTTAGGCAGTAGTGAATGATGTGTTTGTTGATTGACCCTCTTTGACGTTAGTAACAAAGTTACTACCTTACAGTGTCCTCTGCAGCATTTTTATTTTAAAATGTTTTTCCAAAGCTCCTTCTCTTCAGGTTAGAAGTTAGAACATTGTTAACTGCATCCACTTATTTCTTTCACCACAAAAGTGGAAAATATTCTTGTCAATGTATTGTAAAAAACTCTTAAGTATAAAATACACCCACATCCACCTGAATTTTCTTTACTCTAAAACCATGCATTGACCTTTCCTTTGTACATTTGTATTTTGTGACATATAGCACTAAATAAACATAACAGTAACACCCCCCCCCCCCCCACAAAAAAAAACACAAAAAACAAAAAAAACATAGGTTTTTACTTGTTTTGGACTTGCCCCCTAAACGTAGGTTTAAAAAAGGTAAATTTCACGTGGAGAAATATATGTAGGTCACAATGAGTTTCATTGAATCTAAACTTTAGAGGAGGTCAATTGAATTTGTTCTTATTGTAATTGTTACTTATTATCAAAAGTACTTTTGCTTCTCTAATAAAAAGGTGAAAAAAAGGGGCTGAAATATGTTTGGAGGATGCTTTCACAGGGAATGTGGACTAATTCCCTCACTGTGAATGGAACCATTGAGGATGTAAATATCACAAGTCTATAAAAATTTTCCTAAAATGAGTGGTAACTTAGGAAATTTCTTTGACGAAGAATGAAGATTGTAGTTAAATGTTTAAGGGAAGTGTGCATTTCATAAGATGTTTTTATGGTTTTTAATATTTTTTTTCTATCGTAAAACAAATAATCTTCACTCTTCACCCAACTTTCCTCTTCACCGTAGTATTACCCGGTAACCTATTTGAATCCTTGGATTTTACATATCCCATTCTTTCTGGATTGTATACAGCTATATTGTTCACGGGCTATTTTAGGAGTGGTTGAGGTAAGACAAAGTCTGTTGGAGATTTTGGGGGGAGTCAAAAGGGTCAACCTCAGCAGGGGCAAGGTTGTCCCAACTAGGTTCAGAGGCACCTTTGCACAAGTCAAAGTATGGGGGAAACTGTGTTTGGACTATCTTGTAGGTGTTTAGTTGAATGTGTTTCTTGATCCCAAGACAAGAACATCTTTCTTTCAATGTATTGGTTTGCAGACAAAACTGATAAGTCAAACCTTCTGCCGTTATAACAGAATCACCATTCTCATATGGTAAAATGTGACCATATTATAGTAATTTTTTTAATACACCCATTTCCTTGAGTTGAATTTCAAGGCTTTATTTTTAATCTTTAACATGAAGTTGGAGAACTGTCTTGTACTCTTGTCTGGGAGAGGTTGATTCTTTTTAACTGCCAATTTGAAGAATTGTTTATTAAATAACTTTTTTCTTCCTTAGTTGGTACTTTGGCAGACTCTTCCTTTTTTCATTCTATTTTCACCTTAAATTGCTTCTTTTGTTGCATGAAAGTGTCATGTTTTTATAACAGCTGAGTCTTGGTTCCAAAAGGTGAGGATGATACATATATCCAACAATATATCAAACAATGTCTTACTGTCTTATTAAACAAGATTGAATTCGGTAACAAGCTCTTTTAAAATAAGAAGATTGATATATTAAAAAAGTGGGCATTAAGCTCTTCAAGGTAGTAGGAATCACATATAATAAAAAATACTAATTCAATGACGACTTTTGTTTTATCATTTTACTAATCTCTTGATTTTGAAAGATCTTTTCCCTTGAATTAGATATAAAGTCTATGTAGAATAAGCTTCACACCCATTCTAATATAATAGTAGAGAAGTATGTGTTAGTTACATAGAATATTCCTTTAAACTTTAAACTAAAAAATACAGCAACGATATTCAAAATTTCAACTGCACATCAAAACACATACTTTGTATTCTTAGTTTCTTACTACTCTTGAGGAACAGTTAATGAATCAAGCAATATAAATGGAAAATGCACTACAATAGTCCAAAGTGTAAGAGGCATGCATTTTAAAAGGACTTTGTCCTTTCATTCTTTGCATTTGGTTTAACCTTTTTGGTTTAGAAAATGATTATGCGCCAAGTAATTACAGTTATTAAGTTGAGATGTCTAGTCTTGCCAGTTACTAATGGAATTTGATAGGTAAAAAGTTCATGCAGCTGTGATGATTATGAAAAGTAAAGGAGGTTACTGCACTGCCAAAACGATGCGACATTACTAATTATTGTAGTTGATGGTTAACCTTTATTTCTCTTATTTATCTAATCACTCGTTGAGTCTTGGTAAAACTTTGATAATATTTTTTATAATTTTAATATATAATTCTACTATGTAAAATTGAGCTAAATTTAAATATCAATTAAGACAAGGATAAAGTTATTTTTATGTGACCTTCAGATCGTAAGTATAAATTGTGAACTATAGAATTAACCACTAAGATGATATCAAATTAAGTCGTAAGATGTTTGTACATTGAACTGCTTTGATGTGTTGCAGTAGCGAATGCCACTTTGACCCAAAAGACAAAAAGACATATGAATGTCACCTTTAATTTCATGTTTAAGTAGCTTAACTACTAATTAAATAATGTAGAAAACAGAATACTAATGCCTGAAGCCAGGAAAACTTTTCATTTTTTTTTCGTAAAATTGGTTTTACACAATATGCTACTTTACATTCGATGTGAGTGAAATAATAATAATAATTGTTTGATGATTGCCTTAAATTTTTTTAGTTGATAAAAATTAACCAATTATGCTGAAGAGCAATATAATATGGAATGAAAAAGATGGGGAGTGACGAAGATTTTTTTTAGGCGGGTCATTCATGTTGATAATATTAACTCATTATATAGAATTTACTTATGATTTAGAAGTGGTTGGTCATAGCAAAAAATAAACTTACACTAACTTTACATACAATAGATTTGATATATTTTGCTAAAACCAGCGGCGGAGCCACATAGTGGCAAAGGAGGCCATGATCTTTCTAATTTTAATTTTTTACATATAAATTATATATAAATTTTAGTTTAGTTCTCTTTAAAATTTTATTTTAGTCTTATTTTATTATGTAAATATTTTTTATCCCTTCTAATATTTCATCTACCTCTGCCCTGACTAAAACTTCATTTAACTGCAATTCCTAATTCAAACTAATTAGCAGTTTTAAAAGATTCCAAAAAAAAAAAAAAATCACCAAGTCTTCCTATCCATTTCCCCCTCTTTTCCATTCCTCTTCCTTTTTAAAATTTTCCAATTCTATACACAACAACTCTAAGGTTAAAACCAAAAGAGTAAAAATATAAAAGACAAGTGATGATGAGATGAGAGTTAAGAAAAGTCAAAACCCTGGCTATCATTAATTTCACATTATAGGACTCTTCATATGTACAATGAACTGTCATGTAATTTTATTTTATTTTATTTTTCATAAACTGTTGTTATGTAATTTTATGATTATGGGAAAAACATTATGATTAATGAGTGAATATGTATCGTGGACCAGCATGTGGGTAGTGACGGACCATGATTTTAACACGATCCCATGTGGGCCATTATTATTACACAACCCACATTGCAATAATGAGATTTTCCATTTGCATGGTCTTGGCTGATGTATGCATTCTTCTTTTTAAGAGTCACCTTCTCTTTGGTCTTTGCAATTGCACCACTTTGCCAATAGCCAATGTTGTGTTTCTTGTTACTATTTGCTAGCAGGGTTATGACGTTATGTTACTTTTTCATTAAAAATTATCATGTATATACTAAAAATTAATCGTTAAATAGTCATGTATATTATATATATATATATATTGTTTATATATTTTAATGTGTATTTTATTCAACATATATTCTAAATGAAAATTGATTTTTTGTTTATGTGATTTATAAATTTGAAAATTATTGTTCCTTTTTTTACCACATTCTATTTGTATATTTTGGATAATTATTACACGTAACAAATAAACTTAAAATATTTATTTATTTTTTGGTCAATTGACAATTTCTTAAACACTACCAACAACATTGAGTTAATACTTAATTTGGTCCCTGAATTTACATGCGAGTTTTAATTTAGTCTTTGAAGTTTTAGTTACCTCTATTTAGTCTCCAAAGTTTATAAACATGCCTCATATTAGTTTCTGAAATAATTTTTAGTATAAAAATATTAATGGAGCTCTATTATAGATTATCAAATGTCACGTTAAAACTTGTAAAATGATGCATGTTTGGTTTTGATATTTAAATAGTTAAAAAACGGCATTATATCACTTATTTTGTTAAGTAAAATTTTAATAAGCACCATTTAGATGTTGTTTTTGGCTTATTTGAATGCCAAAACTAAAACGACATCATTTTACAAAGTTTAGTGTGGCATCCGAATGTTCACAACAGTGTTCCGTTAATATTTGTAGGTTGAAAATTATTTCAAGGACTAACATGAATTATGTTCATGAAATTTGAGAACTAAATAAAGGCAATTGAAATTATATGAACTAAATTGAGACTTGCATGCAAATTTAGAGACCAAATTGAGTATTATCTCCAACAACATTGGTTAGGTACTAAAAGTAGTAGTGTATTGTGTAAGGCCAGTGAAGAGAAAAAAAAAAGTGGTTTGTTGCTTTAGTAGTGTGCTAGAAACCATGAATGACTAGCTTAGCTTCCAGAACTACCTCTATATATCTACCATCACCTTTTCACTTTCAATCTTTCATTCCTTACTTATTTTCATTAAGAATTATTAAAGAGTATTGTTATGGTAAATTGCACCAACAAAAAAATAAATATAAATATATGTAATGAAAGTATACCTGGTTATTTATAATTAAACATACCTAACATTAGGTATTTAATGTATGCCATGCATAGCCCTATTCCGCGCATGTTTCTCTTTATTGACCAACTTCAATTCCTAGGAGAGCGAGCCTATGCTAGATGTAAAAGAATTGATAATAATAATAATAAAGAGATGGGAAAAAAGAGAACTATATATGTATGTATGAACTTATCTAATTAATCTCTAATATGTGTAATATATTAAGACTATTATTAGTATACAATTTTTTTTATAATTTTTTAAATCAATAACTTTAACATTAGTTATGAGAGAAAGAAAAGAAGGAATAAAGTTCGTAACCTATTACAAGATTAAAAAGAAAGTTGATATAAAGGGAGGAAAATAAATGAATAAAAAAGAGAAAAATAATAAAAGAGGAGTAAAGTTTGAATGTTTGATAACTTAATTTAGACAAAAAAAAAAAGGTTTAATTGATAATATATTTTGAGAACAGTTAAAATTTCGAAGGTTTACTTGATAGATAATTTAACAAACATTTTTTAATTATTTATTATATACTCAAATTTTAGTAAAACAATCATTGTTAAATTGACCTAAATTTTTGTCAATAAAAAGAAAAAGAAATAAAGCACCTACTTAACTAGGTAGGAACATATCCGTAAATTTTATTATGAAAGGACTACATTTTAGACAAAATTTTTAATTATTTTTTATTACATAAAAGTAATTTAAGTATAATATGTAATTATTGAATTAGTTTTATCTATATATAAAAAAAATCTTATAAATTTTTTTTTGTAATTTTATTTTTAACATGATAGTTACATAAAAAAACAATATCAATAATATATTATCAAATTATAAAATATAAATAATTTATAGTATATTTAATTAAAAAGTTATCACATATTTTATTAATTAAAATTAATTTTTTTAAAATTTTTAAAAAATTTAAAATTAAATTATAAACTATTAATTACTTGAAAGGCACCGTATTCTTATTGGTCTTATAGAATAGAAGACATAAATATTAAAATAAAATGATAGTCGAAATAAGTTACAATAAAAAAAATACATTAATTTTTTTAAGAATGTAAATTAGAAGAAATGTGTATTTTTTACAAAAAAAATATCTAAAATACACAATATAATTATTAAAATATAACTATTTAAATATATATTAATAGTAAAAGAACAAATAATTTTTTTAAAAGTAGATATAAAAATAAATATATAAAAAATAATTTAAAAAATACAAAGATTTGAGTGTATAAAATTAAATTAATTAAGTAAAAAATATTAATAAATTAAATAATTAAAACATAAATTCATAAATAATATATATAAAACTACTAAATTATATAATATTTTTTATTTCTTTAAATACATAAGATATAAATTCTTAAAATTTTAAAGATTGGTGAGCCACTACCCGCCTTCCTCTGTATCCCTACTGTGCCTAGGGAAAAAATTAACCCTTTACCATGCTTATGTCTCAAACAGTACGTGCTGAATTTTACACACTACAAAAACAGTTATTTTGCTCATTTTATCGATATTATTAATTGCATGCCACATGTTGAAAGAGAGAAATTTTTTAGGGGAAAATAAAAAAAAGCATGCTCATGCACTCTGTGTCTTTTGCCTGCTGCTTCATCAATGGTTCTATTTTCTGGTGCTCTGTTGCAATTATTTATTGTAATGGAGAGATTGCAGAGACATCTCTTTATCGTACCAAAAAAGAAGAATCATCGAGTTGTCCTTGACCTGTGTTGTGCTATGTATTTGTAGTAAATGGTGTTGGAAAGTGTATGCTACCATAATTGTGACATTATTATTCATAGATTTAATTTTTATGTACGTTTATTGCTATTATGATTTCGCCAATAGGTTTTGAACAGGGCTGTTTAAGAAACGGTCCATCTTACAATTCGATTCAGGTTATTAAATTACTCTTTTATTTTAGCCTATAACAATAATAAAAAAGTTTCGTAGTTCACAAATTTAGTCCAATAAAATACATAATTCAATTATAATTTTAGTTTTTATTATCTTATTTTATCTTTATTTTTATCTTATCTTTATTTATTTTTATCTTTTATAAGTCAATACTCTATATATATTTAGTTTTATCTTCATAATTTACAAGACAATTCAATCAATCAACACTCAATAAATTTTTTTCATTTTTTTTTCTATTCTTTTACAATTTTATCACAGATTTAAAATATATTTTGTTAGGTTTGAGTTTGTCATTTTGATTCAGTTTTATTTTTAATTAGTTTAGATTTGGATCATTTTTCGAGTAAGTTCGGAGAGACTTGAGATTGTATTTTATAATGTAGATATATATTTTGAGATAAAATTAATAATAAAATACTATATTTATATATATGAATTAATATTTTTTTATATTATGAGTTATTATTTTTACTTTAAAATAATTTATTTTGTTATAAATATAATATAATATTTATGAAGTTTAATTTTTAAAATAATTTTTTAATTTATCATATAAAATTTACAAAATTATATAACTAATTTTATATTGAGTCAACCTAATTAATTTTAGATAAATTTAACATTGGATTAATTTTTAAAAAAAAATCGATAAAATATTAAAATTAGATTCGAATCTAATCAAATAAGATCGATCCAACTCATATACATTTCTAATTGTAAGTGACTTAACAGTCAAAACTCAATTTCTTGTTGTGTGTTTGATACTTTGATTTTATAGTTACAAATAATGTATATTGAAAAGTAATACATGTAATTACAAGTAATTGAATTTGAAAGTTTATGAATTGGTTTAATTTAATGTTGCATTTCTCCATTATCTTATCTCACTAAGGAAAGCAATGCTTCATCGATATTGGAAGAAGAAAACGGCCACATTCACGTCTCTTTCTAAAAATCTTCTTTGGATTTTGGCATTATTCTAAAGAAGCTTGCATGTGCGATTCTTTATGAAAAGTTCATTTATGTTTTGCATTTTAAAATTGCATCTTGATTTTTCAAGTAGAAGAAAAATTAGCAAACAAGCAATAAAACAAAGAGAATGGCAAGTGTAATTTTTACTAATTCTCTATTCAAATTAAGTTTTTATTGATTAAAATATAAATTTGAAAGACATTCAATTTTAGGAGATGAAATATTTCAAATTTTTTTAACTACTCCTATTCCAATCAACAATTTGTTATTCCATTTAATTTCAACATATTTGATATGATCATGTTGAAATAGGTTTTAACAAGATCTCAGTTTCCATTTAATTAGTGTTTTCGATTATATTTTACGTTTGATTGATTATATTCTAAATTTATAGATGTTTAATTATATATTTTAAACAATATTTATTTTACTTTGGATAATATTAATTTTATTATTTTGTTTCAAAAAATTTAGTTTATGATTATGTTTATTACATATTTATAATTGTAAAGACTTTAATATTTGTTAATTTAAAATTTATAATTTTTTTTATATCTTTAGAAATTATAAATTTATTAAAATAGTTGTGAAATTATATATATTATTTAATTTTTTTTATAATTTATATTATATAATATTTAATAGTTAAAAAAAAAAAGAAAATAGATTTGGCGGGCCAAGTCTGCCAACCCACTATTAGGCGGGACGGTGTGAAATTTTAGGACCGCTTCATTAAGCGGGGCAGAGCAGACCAGCCCGCTAAAGGGCAAATTTTTGTCGGGGGCGGAACGGGCTTCTTCGCTTGCCACCCTTAGGTATTATAATCGAACTATTTGATTACAATAAAGGTATTAATTTTGATAATAATAATAATAATAATAATAATAATAATAATAATTACCATTTGAATAAGTTAAACTATTTTTTCATTATTGGACCACATTTAATTTATAAACTAAATATAAATCAAAACTGCCAAGATTATTTAATAAACTTTTTTTTATTATCTTTAAGTGGGTTTAACAGTTTATTATCTTTATGGGCTGTTCTTATTCATGCATAGCTGGTTAGGTGCCATATATATAGCTAACAAGTTACAAATATTATTGGAATCATTAATTTTATTTAATTTTTTTTGTATTGTTGACAACTGTGTACAGAAACCAACTTGTTTGGAGCAATGATTCAATTGCCGTATACTATTTCATGAGGACTTTGTGGTGGTGTTATTTGTTTATTTATTCCGAATTTCCAATCTTTTTTTTTTCTCAAAAAATTAATTTCATTGGGTATCTAATGAGTTTGTTTGCTTTTGACTTAATTGTAGGCTATGTGGTTGTTTAGCTTGTGTATGTTATTGACCTAGCTACCAGTTGCATCATGATGATACTGTTAAGAATTGTGAAAATTTTATATGAATTTGTACTGCAATGTTTTTTTATTATTCAACCAAATATAAGATTAGATGTAAGGTGTCACATGAATTCTTGAGAAAATAAAATATGTAGGGAGCGACTCAGATAAAGATGTTTAAAACGTCTTTTTTTAAAGATGTTTCTTAATAATTAAAATTTAGTATATAAAATTAATTAAATTGTGTTATTTTTGTTAAAATTAGGTCAGACAAATTAATTTGATCGAAAAGATGGTGAATCAAATATTGAACCGGTCTAAATTTATTTTTTATAAAAAATGACTATAATACCCTTATTATAGAAAATAATTAAAATACCCCTATTATATATATATAAATTTTGAAAACTCTAAATTCTAATCCTATGACGACAAAAAGTAAATGATTAAAATTTAGGATTCTCAAAATTAATATATATAATAGAAGTATTTTAGTTATTTTCTATAATAAGAGTATTGTAATAATTTTCTATAAAAAAATAATATTAATTTAGACCAGATTTAATTCACTATTTTTTCGGTCAAATTAATTTATCTTACCTAATTTTAATAAAAATAATATGATTTAATTAATTATATATATTAAATTTTAATTATTTAAAAATATCTTAAAAAAAACGTTTTAAACGAGTTTGTGGCTCTCAAATATGTATTATAAGAATATAGATATTTTTTTTATGAATCGTTTTAACGATTTAAGAGTCAAAACGAATAATACCGTCAAGCAAAGTAGCAAGCAGTCTAGATCGTTTCATTAGATATAAAATCACCAAAAAATAATTCTAGTATTAATTAGTAATTAATATTTTCATGATACAATTATGCAACATTTTAATAGGAAGATAATTATTACAACTTCCCATATTGCCACTGTATTGTAGATATTTTTGTAATTGTACGAATCTTACCTTTACTTGTTAGTCAAAATTTTAGGTAATTTCTAGCACTAAAAATAATTAAAAAATATTTGTGTCATAGTTTAAGAACTATAGAATTTTAACTTGGGTTTTCTTTGGCTTTCTTTAATCTATTTATTTTTTTATTCTATTTTTTAATTATTACTCATTAAATAAATAATTTAAAATATAACTATAAATATTATATATATAAAATTATAAATATTAAGTTAAATAAAATAATGTTATATTATTATCTTTTTAACATTATTCAAATACAATTATTTATAGGAGTGATAATAAGTAGGGTAGGATAGGGTTTAACCCAACTCTAATTCTATTTACAGGTTGAATTTGTTACTAAAATTTAATTCTATTTTATTTATAGATTGAGAATAATCAAATCTTAATTCTACCACAGTCAATCCGTAAGTATTTCATCCTATATGCAGATTTTCACAAATATATAATATTATATAATCTAATAAATATGTAAATTAAAAATTTAATACAAACAACATAATCATTTTATAAAGAACACAATCGTCTCATAAACAATATAACCATCAAATATTTAATTTTACATAAAAAATATTTACTTAAAGGGAAAAGCTCAGTATACAAGCGATTAGGGCTTGTAACTATTACAAGTTCATTAACGTCTAATCCACTAAAACGCGTTGCAACTCCTACGTCACTTACACGCGCTATACAAAGATCCCGCGTTTGTATAACTACCAAATTTAAAAGATTTGTTTCCTTCTTTGTTTTCCTTCTTTCCAAATTTCATCGTTCTTCTTCTCGCGCGTCTTCCCCTGGTTTTTCGATCGTTCTTTTCTTCTCCTTTCTCATTGGTTTGTTCTTCGTCATTGACGTTAGTTCTTCTCTCTGTAACTCCAGCTTCGTTTTCTTTTCGATTTTCTGGTTTCTGAAATCAAAGTTTGAACTCGTTTTGAAGATAATAGATGATTCAACCTCAGATTGTCAGCTGAATCAGGGCGAAGTGGAGCACAAATAGGAAGAAAAACGAGATTAAGAATCAATTGATTACATGTAGCAAAGAGGAAAAATGAAACCCTCATAGCAAAGACTCATTTGATAGGAATTGGAATGATTTTCTGCTAAATTTTGGTCTTGTGGACAACAAGTGGCTTTCAGGTAGTGTTGGGTTAAAATCTGCAGCAGAGGTGTAAATTTAATTTTTTATCGGGTGTATTTATAGTCTGTGTTTGGGTGTATTATGCAGATCTCTATGCAGACCGTCATATATGGGTTCCAATCTATTTGGAATTCTGGATCACCACTTCATATTATAGTACCTGTAAATCAGACATTTTGAATACACCAGAGAGAGTTTAATTAATTTTGGTCTTGTGGACAACAAGTGGCTTTCAGGTAGTGTTGGGTTAAAATCTGCAGCAGAGGTGTAAATTTAATTTTTTATCGGGTGTATTTATAGTCTGTGTTTGGGTGTATTATGCAGATCTCTATGCAGACCGTCATATATGGGTTCCAATCTATTTGGAATTCTGGATCACCACTTCATATTATAGTACCTGTAAATCAGACATTTTGAATACACCAGAGAGAGTTTAATTAATTTTGGTCTTGTGGACAACAAGTGGCTTTCAGGTAGTGTTGGGTTAAAATCTGCAGCAGAGGTGTAAATTTAATTTTTTATCGGGTGTATTTATAGTCTGTGTTTGGGTGTATTATGCAGATCTCTATGCAGACCGTCATATATGGGTTCCAATCTATTTGGAATTCTGGATCACCACTTCATATTATAGTACCTGTAAATCAGACATTTTGAATACACCAGAGAGAGTTTAATTAATTTTGGTCTTGTGGACAACAAGTGGCTTTCAGGTAGTGTTGGGTTAAAATCTGCAGCAGAGGTGTAAATTTTAAGGGTAAAGTATACTTTTTGTCCCTGAAGTTTACTAAAAGTTTCAAAATTACCCCTAAGTTTCAATTTGTTTCAATTTTATCCCAAAAGTTTTCGATTTGCATCAATTTTATCCCTGAACGTTAACAGCGTTGAAATCACTAACAGACGTTAGTGACGTGGCAATAAAGGAGTTCTATGTGGCAACTATGTGTGTGAGTCATTTCTAAAACGTTTTTTAAAATAATTTTTAATTTTTTGTTTAAAAATTTATATTACAAAAATGATATGGCTAAAAATCACAACCTCAAACCCTAAAATTAACTTCTTCATTTACGTCTTCCTCTTCATCTTCTTCACTGTGTGTAAGAATAAGAAACCCTAACGAATGGCTTCCCAAGGCTCGGTATCATCACAAAAAAGCAGTCGGAGACGACGAACGCTTATATGCAACTGTGGTGAACCCCCTGTACTGAGATGGTCGAAGACACCAGAAAATCCCGGCCGGAGATTTTGGGGCTGTGTATACTTTGATGTTAGTTTTGAGTGCTTTTTATTTTGATGTCTTCATGATTTTCTTCAAGTTCTTTTTTTTTGTTTATGTTGCAGATTGGGAAGGAGTGCACATTTTTTTCCTGGGCAGATGGAGTTGCAGAGACAGAAGAGGCTGAGGTTGCAAGGTTGAAGATGAAGATTTCCACCTTGAAGACTAAATTAGTTTATGCTAAATGCAAACTGTTGGTGGCTGTTATTTTTGGTGTGTTGAGTTGGTTTATGGTGATTTTAATGGTTTATTTGTGGGTGAAGAATGGAACCCATTTGAGATTAGGGTATTAATGCGTTTGGGACAGCTGAAATTAGCAGAAGTAAGAATAGATTGACTGATTGTAATCAGTTACAAAACTGTACTCAACTCGAAAACTTGTTAATATAGTTGTCCTTGAAGTTTAATTTATGTTTCAAAAATATCTCTGAAAGGATTAAAATAGTTTGGCACTAAAATTGGCATTAAGAACCTGTTGTGGCAGAGACAAACTCAAGTAATGAGGGATAATTTCAGCAGTGCACTAAAATAAATTTGCATGAAGGAATCCATCACATTAGTCATTATCAAAATAACATAAGTTGTTAATCAACATAATCTCTAGTTAACATAAGTCATAACCAAAGTAAAAACTTAATTACATAAGTCCTAAGCAAAATAATTCAGCAACAAAGGAAGAATTGGAGTCATAAGTCATAAGTCATAATACAAAATGCCAACATTTTTCAATTTTCCAAAATAAACACCAAACACAAGATGTGACACAACTAAGACCCTGTGAGAGCACTCTGAGTCTGACTCCCTTGTGATGAGGGTTGTCCCTGTGCAGTTGAAGTAGAGTTGCTCCTAAGAATTCTAGTTGGTCTTGGTGGCTGAAATTTTTTGTGTGCATTTGGTTGGGTATTAGGCCTTGCTGCAACACTAGCCAACCTGGTACTCTTATGCACTGAGCCAGTAGATCCAGCATTTCTTGCAGTGCTGTGCTGGACTGGTGATGTTGTAGCAGTTCCAGCATTATTGTTTTGGGCTGGCGATGCTGAGGATGGGGCAGCAGTTGTTTCCTATGATGGACATGAACAAAAAACAGCAACAAGTTACAGTTATAAAGAGGTAAACAGCATAAGAAACAGTGTTATGTATAAAACTATATTTACTAGACAAGTACTCACGTTTGGCCTTCTAAGAGGGCAGCCTCGCTTGTTGTGACCCAATTTCAGACAACGAGAGCATTTTTGTTGTAACCCCAGCCTAGATGTGCTTGGGCCCTGTGGTTCTTCACCCTCCCCCTTGCTCTTTTCTTCTTAGGCCTCCCAATTGGCACTCTATGTGGTGGAGGCATCACATCTGGGTGGGTAGTTCTCTCCCACATTGTATGTCCATTACAAGGGTTAATCATGGGGGTATAACAAGCCACATAAGCAGCTTTAGTGTAACAGCTTGAAACATATTTTCGAATATCATCCTTAGCACAATTAATTGCACTAACTGCATGCGGACAAGGTAAACCTGTCATTTGAAACTTTCTACAAGTACACTCTTTCTTCAGAAGATCCACTACAAATTTGTCCCTGCCTCTTATGACTTCAAATTTTGAAATACCGGCAGCAACCGGAAACCACCACCTAAAAGCATCTATTTCCTTTTGTAACTTAAGCTTAATCCTAGGAAGAATATCATCCTTATACTTCTCAATAAGTACCCTATTTTCAGCCCATCTCTTCATCAAATAAACTCTAATATCTTCTAGCATTGTCAATATTGGTTTTTCCCTTGATTCAACAATTGCAGAGTTAAAGCTTTCACACATATTATTGACAAGAGCGTCACATTTAGGATAGAATTCAAACCTTGATTTAGTCCAATACTTTGGACGAATTCCTATCAAGTGTCGATAGGCACCCTCACTAATGGCTCGGATTTCCATCAACTCCTTTTCCCATGCTGCTAGATATGTACATTTTGCAGCTTTCCACATCCTTTTCTTAAGATTCAGCCCTGGAAATTTTTTTTTGAAGTTGGCATAAAGGTGTCTCACACAGAATCTGTGATCAACACCTGGAAGTAATTCATCAAACGTTGGCACCAGGCCCTGTTGGTGCAAAGTGCACAATTTTAATATAATGATCAAATAATTAGTTTAGTGCAGAAGCCACATGACTAACTAATTCACAACAATTTATAACTATATATAAAAGAACATTACAAGAACATTAACATATAGTGCAGCTCTCCACATGACTAGCTAATTCACAGCAATTTATAACAGCAACATATAACTAATTATATGTTGAACATTACAAGAACAGCAAGATATAGTGCAGAAGCCACATGACTAACTAATTCACAGCAATTTATAACTAATTATAAAAGAACATTACAAGAACATTAACATATAGGTACAGCAATTTATAACTAATTATAAAAGAACATTACAATTACATTAACATATAGTGCAGAAGCCACATGACTAGCTAATTCACAGCAATTTATAACTAATTATAAAAGTCAATTACAAGAACATTAACATATAGGTACAACAATTACTAACTAATTATAAAAGAACATTACAATTACATTAACATATAGTGCAGAAGCCACATGACTAGCTAATTCACAGCAATTTATAATTAATTATAAAAGTCAATTACAAGAACATTAACATATAGGTACAGCAATTACTAACTAATTATAAAAGAACATTACATATAGTGCATAAGCCACATGACTAGCTAATTATAAGAACAATAACATATAGTGCAGAAGCCATGAACGTGCTAATTATAAAAGAACATTACAAGAACAATAACATATAGTGCAGAAGCCATGAACGTGCTAATTATAAAAGAACATTACAAGAACATTAACATTAACTAATTAACTAATTATAACTAATTACACTAAAATACAGGTTAGTAAATTACCTTTTGTTGGTCAGACATGAACGTGCTACGTAATAATTTATCCGCTCCTATATCATCAATTAGGTTTGAGAGGAACCACGTCCATGAATCTTTTGTCTCAGCCTCCACGACTGCATATGCTATAGGTAGCATCTGGTCATTCGGATCCCACCCCAAAGCAACCAATAGCCATCCTCCATATGGTGTCTTCAAAAAGCAACCATCAAGCCCTATCATAGGCCTACACTTCATGAAACTCTCCTTGCAAGCCTTTAAGCAAATATAAATCCTATGAAATCGTGGACTTAAGTCAACTGTTGTATTGGGGTGCTCAGTTTGGGCTGCTGGAGGTAATTGAACATGCAGCTTCACAGATGAACAGGATTGGTGCGCAGCAACTCATGGCAATAGTCGTAAAGTCTTCTATACTGCTCCCTAAAAGTTCCATTAATGTCAACCAGTGCAATCTGCTTGGCCCGAAATGCCTTTGCTCTTGAAATCTGCACATTCCACTTCCTAAGAGTCCTACTTTGTATGGTGCCCAGCTTCAACTTCGGATTCTCTTCTACTTTTCTCCTGAAGACCTTCGCCAGCCACTTCGACTTCATCACTTTTATGTCAAATACAGTGTTACAAGAATGATGATCATTAACTATTCTTAGCTGCCAGCTATCTTCATTGGCCATCTTCACCGCATATGCAAACCATTCACAACCATCTCCACACTTAGCCCTCACCCGGACATTGTCCACCACTGGAAATTTTATGTTTCTCCCAGTATGAACAGCATATGATGTCACAGCTTCCTTGAACTCCTCTCTTGTTGCATAGAGAGTTCCAGCCTCCCACTTATACTTACTCATATCCTTCAACTCCTTGTGAACGGGAAATTTCTTCTTGCTGGCTTCATCATCCTCACTCGATACCTTCTCTAATTCATCACTGTTCAATCCTTCATCATCGCTTAAACGAGAGCTCTTTCTCTTCCCAGCAGCCACCTTTTGAGTTTTCTTTAACTTCTCGACAGCACTCTTACTTTTCTTAGACTTTCTTATATCTTGGTGCATCTCCCCAAGAGTTATATCAACATCAAATAAACCATCATCACCACAATAATCATCTTCACTATCACTAAAATGCAGATCAGAATCAGCCTCATAATCTGGGTCATCAGTGTCATCCTCTTCTTCACTATTGTCCCCATCACCAATATTCTGTAGCACTTCTTCAGCAGATAAATGGGCATCAACTAATCCCTGCATTTGGGCCTCCATATCCACCCCTCCACCTTGGGCTTCTGCTTGAATATTTTGGGCCTGTCTAATATCACTTGGCCCACTATCAGCATCCACACACTCCTCCTCAACAACTTTGCTGCCACCCCCAACATCTAAATAACCAATGTCGTAACAAAAATCATCAGGGATTGAAGCCTTATGCACCACATACAAATCAACTACCTTTTTTTCAACTCCTATATTTGCCATTTCCATTGCTTCTTCATCACCTTTCAACAACTTCAACCCTTCTAATCCTAATTCAGTATCTTTATACCACAGTACCCCAATGTTTTCAGCAATGTACCCAAGTTTTTCAACCACATCATAAGCTTCTATAACACTCCATCTATCTCTGTCACACCAGTCAACCGTTGTCACCTCACCATCAATATACTCATTTTTTCCCTTATCACTACAAAACCTACCCCTGTGATGAACTCTAACACTGAAATCATCCATCCTGCCGTTATAAAAAGATGTTCAGACCAAAGAACAGAGTAACTAATCATTAAAAAATATAGACCACCTCAAAGTTATATTTTTCACTAAAACAGAACAGAAATCCCTCAATCCCTCAATGCAATAGAATCCTAACAGCAATCAACAGTGATTAAAAAAAAACCCTAAATCCTAACCATTCAGACATGCAGTAGCAAAATTGACTAGAATGGTGGCCTACCTCGTCAGAAACCTTAATCAGAATGGCGCTATCCACGTTTGAATGGTTGATGACTGAATGCTATCCCAGACTCCTCCCTCAGTCTCGACGGCGTCACAACATGCACCGTCCTGCACGTCGCTGTGGCGGACTGTAGTTGACGGTGCGACGTCTAACCACCCACCAACCTTCCTCCTGTGACTCTGTTTCTCTGGCGATGTTCCTTATCGGCAAAGGGAAGACAAACGGGTTATGTTTGAAAAAGGATGCCAATTGCTTTACTTGGTATAACTCAGCCATGGGTATTTTGGGGGTTTCACATTTCTTGCCACATCACACACTATACTTTGCCATATCACTAACGTCTGTGAGTAATTTAAACGGCGTCAACTTAAAGGATAAAATTGATGCAAATCGAAAACTTTTGGGATAAAATTGAAACAAATTGAAACTTAGGGGTAATTTTAAAACTTTTAATAAACTTCAGGGACAAAAAATATACTTTACCCTTTAATTTTTTATCGGGTGTATTTATAGTCTGTGTTTGGGTGTATTATGCAGATATCTATGCAGACCGTCATATATGGGTTCCAATCTATTTGGAATTCTGGATCACCACTTCATATTATAGTACCTGTAAATCAGACATTTTGAATACACCAGAGAGAGTTTAATTAATTTTGGTCTTGTGGACAACAAGTGGCTTTCAGGTAGTGTTGGGTTAAAATCTGCAGCAGAGGTGTAAATTTAATTTTTTATCGGGTGTATTTATAGTCTGTGTTTGGGTGTATTATGCAGATATCTATGCAGACCGTCATATATGGGTTCCAATCTATTTGGAATTCTGGATCACCACTTCATATTATAGTACCTATAAATCAGACATTTTGAATACACCAGAGAGAGTTTAATTAATTTTGGTCTTGTGGACAACAAGTGGCTTTCAGGTAGTGTTGGGTTAAAATCTGCAGCAGAGGTGTAAATTTAATTTTTTATCGGGTGTATTTATAGTCTGTGTTTGGGTGTATTATGCAGATCTCTATGCAGACCGTCATATATGGGTTCCAATCTATTTGGATCACCACTTCATATTATAGTACCTATAAATCAGACATTTTGAATACACCAGAGAGAGTTTAATTAATTTTGGTCTTGTAGACAACAAGTGGCTTTCTGGTAGTGTTGGGTTAAAATCTACAGCAGAGGTGTAAATTTAATTTTTTATCGGGTGTATTTATAGTCTGTGTTTGGGTGTATTATGCAGATCTCTATGCAGACCGTCATATATGGGTTCTAATCTATCTGGATCACCACTTCATATTATAGTACCTGTAAATCAGACATTTTGAATACACCAGAGAGAGTTTAATTAATTTTGGTCTTGTGAACAACAAGTGGCTTTCAGGTAGTGTTGGGTTAAAATCTGCAGTAGAGGTGTAAATTTAATTTTTTATCGGATGTATTTATAGTATGTGTTTAGGTGTATTATGCAGATCTCTATGCAGACCGTCATATATGGGTTCCAATCTATCTGGATCACCACTTCATATTATAGTACTTGTAAATCAGACATTTTGAATACACCAGAGAGAGTTTAATTATGGAAAAAAAAATTACTTATAATTGGATCAAATATATTTACACCATGTGTTCAATTTCTTACAAGAGTATATAACAGTTACATTAATCAGTGACAATATCATTAGAATCTATCTGACAAAATGGACTCAATAACAATGAGGATGGCCTGGACAATCTTATTGCATCACTTCTCCTCGCTCATATTTCTGAATTTCTCACTCAACAGATGGGTTGCACACTTTAGGTCCTTGATTTGCTGTAAACAAAGCAAAATTAGAGTTAGATATATTTCTATTATGAAAAACTGATTTGATCGAAGACATATATTTGTTCTTACATTTTTTTCAGCTTGGTTTCTGCCTGCCATTTTTTCTGAAATGAAAAATACACCCATAGATATCAGTAAGATACACCCATAGATATGAGTCAGATACACCCATAGATATCAGTCAGATATCACTCAAATACACCCAAATGATTACAGAAATACACCCAAAGGATTATAGAAAATACACTCAAACGGTTACAAGAATTCACCCAAACCAAAATTCGTTGAAGTACATCTTATGCATAATTCAGAACTCTTTCTCTTTCTCCTCCTCATCTTCTGCTGCTTCTTCTTCTTCAAAAACGATTTTACCATGAAAAATCGAAAAAAAGAGAAAACAGAGAGAAAAGACGTAAATGAAGAAGAAGAAAAAGAGGAAAACGAGGAAGAAGAACGTGCAGAAACGAAAGAAAATGAGAAGAAGAAGAGTAAGAGGAAGAAGAACGTGCAGAAACGAAAGAAAAGGAGAAGAAGAAGAGTAAGAGGAAGAAGAACGTGCAGCAAGAAGAAGAAAAAGAATTTTAGAAACCATGAAAATCGAAAAAAAAAAAAACGAAGAAGAAGAAGAAGAAGAAGAAGAAGAAGAAGAAGAAGAAGAAGAAGAAGAAGAAGAAGAAGAAGAAGAAGAGGAAGAGGAAGAGGAAGAGGAAGAGGAAGAGGAAGAAGACGAAGACGAAGAAGAAGAGAAGAAGAAGAAGAAGAAGACGAAGACGAAGAGGAACCGTTTGAGTGGGGCGCGTGTAATTACGCTCCATTCAAAATGAGTTAATGCGCGTGTTAATGAAGTTTGGGCTGATAACTTGTAAAACTTGTACGGCCTTTTTACTTGTATGTGTAGCAGGCCCCATACTTAAATTAATAAAAAAATGTAAATAAAATAGTGTGGTAATATAATATTATATTTATATATCACTAAAATAAAATTGATTTTTATATAAATAAAAATATTAAATTATTAATTAATTATCGTAATTGAATAATAAAAAAATTTTGTACTAAATGAAAAATTTTTAATTTAACACTCATTTATAATATATTTTTATAATATATACATATATAATATACAAATTGATCGAATAGAATTAAGACTCAATTAATATTCTACCTGACTCATAATTAAATTTACTTGGTATCTACAATCAATCGAATTAATAACTCTACCCGACTAAATTGGATACCATGTATGCTGTGATCCTAATTATTTAGGACTTGAGGTGAATACTATATATATAGGCTTAGTTAAGGGAGAAAGAGAACTTCCATGGCCAACCGACCGACATACTATATTTTTAGGTTGTTAAGAAGAGTTTAATTAAAGTATGATCCACTAATTAACAACCTTATATTTGTAAGATTTTATCCTAGTAACTGATTGAGTTAAATACCTTTATTGACTTAATAATATATAATTGAATATGCATATAAAATATTTTTATAATATAATGATCATGATACAATAATTATTAAATACTAAATCATATGTAAATTAATTATTAAATATTACGTAATTTTTCTAATGTCGGCCCCAATGAAACATCTTAGAAAGAAAGGTCGAAGAGACACCGTTTTTCAAAACGAGGACTTGAAGGAGTAGTAGTAGTCATCACTCATCACATATATAATTTCATTTAAAGAAAATAATAATCAGATTACTTGAAAAAGTTAATTATGTAAAATATAATTTTATTTTTTTATATCTATATTTACCATCTAATAGTGGTTACTATTATGTTGTATTATTTTACAAAATACAAAGATATTGATTATTTATAAAATAAAGTTTAAAGAGATTAATCTGTAATTTTGTAACATAAACCTCAAATTAAAGTTAGTGCGTTAAATACTATATATATATGATATATCACACCAAAATATCAACTCTTTGAATTTTTTGAATAATTTTAATACAAATAAAGTCAAGAAATAAGTCAGTCCACATAATTTTGACTTTTAAGGGAAACTTATTCGTTTTTATATGATTTAGCTAACCATAATATTTTATAAGAAGAGTAAAGTATCGTTTTTGTCCTCAACGTTTGGGGTAAATCTCAAAGTTGTTTCTAACGTTTCAATCGTCCTATTTAAATCATAATGTTTCAAAATTGACTCAATGTTGTCCTGCCGTTAGAAATCTGTTAACGGAATTGACGGCGTGATAAAATTGAGACAATTTTAAAACGTTAGGAACTTAAATAGAACGAAAACATTAGGGACAAAAAACGATACATAGAAATAAATTTTAATTTTATCCTTCACCAATATCAATCTTTTACGATACATAGTTATTCAATTATTTTTTAATCACATTTAAATAAATTACACTGAATTACATTACTTTGATTCTAAATAAATTAATTTTTTTATAATTTTACTTTTAAAGATTTTTACTCATCATGAAATAATGTTTGTAAAATGATTAGAATTACATTACTTTATTGTATATATATCATTTTTTCTTCCACAATTTATGTACTAGTCATTTTACAAATATTTTATAATGAGTAAAAATTTTTAAGAGTAAAATTATAAAAAATAAATTTATTTAGAATAAAATTAATGTGATTAAATATAATTTACTTAGATGTGATTAAAAAATAATTGAATAACCATGTACCGTAAAAAATTTTTTATATTATTGAAGGATAAAATTAAAATTTATTTATATGTATTATTTTTGTCCCCAACGTGTTCGTCCTATTTAAGTTCCTAATATTTTAAAATCGTCTTAATTTTGTCCTGCCGTCAATTCAGTTAATCGATTTCTAACGGCACATTGAGTCAATTTTAAAACGTTAGAGACTTAAATAGAACGATATAAACGCCAGGGACAACTTTAAGACTTATCCCAAACGTTGAAGACAAAAACGATACTTTACTCTTATAAAAATATTAGTTGAAATTGGTAACAGTAACAACTACAAACTTATGATATATATAATATCTCCATTGTATTAATAATTCATCCAATAAACTTTAATATACTTTTTATATGGGCACCTTATATTTTTTATCTATTTATTATTATAAAAATTATTTTGCAAAATAGATGATTAAGTATTTAAAAACAAATATCATGCGCTATGAACAAAATAAAAAGTACAATGTTTTTTAAAAATTAATTTATTGTTAAAAACAAATAATAAAATATTTTAAATAATAAATTTTAAACTATAAATCTTACATCTAAACAATTAATATAAAATATAATAAGTAGTAAATTAAAATAATTTATTTAATTAATAAATAATACAACATTTTTTATTTAATAAAAATGTTTAAAGATGACTCCCATTTCAATGTCTAGGACACAGACAAAGACACCTACTCAAAGTAAACAAAAAAAAAGTGTTTTATATATTGGCAAGATCTTTATTACAAACAAGGACAATAACAAAGTTTAAATTTATAAACTCATATAAACTATGATCACTCACAATAGTTTAGACAATTGCTTAATTATTAATAAAATAAAAAAAATATATGATTGAAAATATAAATACACATTATTATCACACTTATGTCTTTTATTTTTAATTATTTAAAGAAACAAATAATTTTTTACTAAATTAAAATATAACTAAGTCTCTGACTTTTGTTAATAAGAGACACATAAAATTTTTTATCTGACAACTGTTTACAAATATAAAAAATCTATTTATAATTAAATTTGTTGAAAAACTTATTTGTTTTAATATAAAAGGTGAGAAATCTGTTTGTGATTTTTTTATTTGTATATTGGGGTAAAGTATTAAATTCATTCCCTGTGTGTATGGGCGTAATTCTGTTTTGATTCTTAAAATTTAAATTGTCCTATTTGAATCTAAAAAAAATTTATTTAGTTTCAATGTAGTTTCACTATGAGGTCAAAGTTAAATAATTAATGGAATGTCCTACATAACAACAGGACAAAAACAAGATCGATAATCTAGAGAATAAGTACAAGCTCCAAAGGCACAAAATCAACTGTTGATGTATCAATACATTTATTTATCATTTTCTTTAGTTCTATAGAAAATATTTCATTTAAATTGTACGAAAAATGATAAATAAATGTATTGATGCATCCACGGTTGATTTTGTGTCTCTGGAGCTTGTACCTGTTATCCAGATTATCGATCTTGTTCTTGTACTACTATCATGTGGGACATTTCGTTAATTATTTAACTTTGATTTTAAGGTGGGACTATATTAAAACTAAATGAAACTTTTTTGGATTTAAATAAGACATTTTAAACCTTGATTACGCCCAAATATAAAGAACTAATTTAGTATTTTATCCTGTATATTGTATAAGAATTTAGTTGACATATGTTTTAAGAATAAAACATATGATAAATTTATTATTAATAAAAAATTTTAATTTTTTTATTTAATGAAGATAAAATAAATATATTAAAAACTTAAATTTTTTATATTTTTAATAAAAATGTTTTTATTAGTGGCAAAAATTTATCATGTATCATAAGTGCACATGTTAGCTAAGTCTATTGTATAATATATTAAAAATGTTATTTATACACCAAAATTAGTCACTAAAATTAGCCACTAATATATTTGTGTATAAATACATGTGTAGTTTAATTTATTTTCAATGTATATTTATATTTTAACATATATTTTATACTGATAACTGATTTTGGTGGCTGATTTTGGTGTACACGTAGTATTATTCATAATATATATAGTATTTTGTGTTTTGTTATTAAATTGTAAGAATAACAGCTAATAAAATCTGCCACTATAACAGTGGTGGTTTTGGGAAACTCCACACACCAATAAATAACATTCTATAGACTCACTCTTTCTCTGCTCTCTCATTATTTTCTTTTCTTTCTTTCTTTCTTTTCATCCTTCAATCACTCCCTTAGTTTCTCTTCTTCTTTTTGAATAAGCATATTTCACAATCATGCTTTTCCTTTTCTCATTCCTATAATGTACCAAAGAAGAACAAGACATGGCACATCATCATCATCATCAACACCACACAGATTCTTTGTACTGCTCAGAACAACATTATTTTGATGATGAGGAACATGATCATGTGTTTCTAGAACAAGACATGTTTTGTGATGATTCAGAGTTGAAAACTCTTGTTTCAAAAGAACAAGAACAAGAGAAGAAACTCAGCATCATTCTTTGCATTGATGAGTGGGAAAGAAGAGAAGCAGTTGAATGGATTCTTAGAGTGAATGCATATTTCTCATTCTCTGCTCTCACAGCTTCTCTTGCTGTTAACTACCTTCACAGATTCCTCTTCACCTTCACCATGAAGAAGCAGCAGCCATGGTTGACTCATCTTGCTGCAGTTGCTTGCATCTCTCTTGCTGCTAAAATGGAAGAGACCCAAGTTCCTCTTCCTCTTGATTTACAAGTATGATTAATTCTATAGAAAACATTTCAAATGTACCGAAGAGTACGGTGCACCAATTATTCTAATCGTTAATCTTAATTAATATGATCAACGATTAAAATAATTGGAGCACCGGTATTCTCGATGCACTTGAAATGTTTCCAATTCTATATATTAAGTGATAAAATAATAATATATTTTTATTAATAATGAAATTTAATTTATGAAAATATGTGTAGGTGGAGGACAGCAAATATGTGTTTGAGGCAAAAACAATAAAGAAAATGGAGATTTTGGTACTTTCAACTCTTGAGTGGAAGATGAATCCACCAACACCTCTCTCTTTCATTGATTACATCACAAGAAGACTTAAATGTTTTCACTTCCTCAACACATGTCAGTCTCTTCTTCTTTCTCTCTTACCAGGTAATAATTAATTAATCTCTTTCTTTAACTTCTATATATACATTTCTTCAACTTCTCTTATTTATTTATTTATTTATTTTTAATGCAGATTCCAGGCTTATTGGCTATCTTCCTTCTGTGTTGGCAACTGCTACAATGATGCATGTAGTTAACAACAATGTGGAGCCTTATCTTGCATCTGAATACCAAAATCAGTTCTTGGGTATTCTTGAAATCAACAAGGTTTGCATCTCTTAATCATCAAGTTCTTAATCATAGACTACTCTGTCTTATGCTGTTAAATTTTAGAGTGATACTACACTTTTGATATTTTTAATTAAATTCTTTATTTTATAAAGTAATTATAATCATTTACATAATACAAGTAAATACAGTAAGAATATATATTTATTTTTTCTCTATATTCTCTCATTTTTGTGTATTTTTACATGTAGTGAAAAGTAAAAAAATACAAAAATAAAAAAATAATTGCAGGAAATATTGACTACAAACCCTATTAAATGCTCATGACAAATGAGTTTTATACTTTTATTTATATATACAGATATAGATTATTTGTGCTAGAAGTGTATAATAAAGTAATTAAACACTACAATAATTTTGATCCCACCTATTATTACCAAATAATCTCTTTTTCTTTCTATATATATGTTAATATGCTGTCCCTCTTTACTATTAGGCTAAAAGTTATATATAGTTTTTAATAAAAATTTAATATATTTCCTTATAATTTCTTTAAAAGTTAAAACCACATCTAAAATAAAGGATTATTTACACTCATTACACATATCATAATATAAGATAGAAAAATTTTCAAGTATACTCGGTATACTAGTATTTCAGTGATTTTTAACTGTCGAACTTAATTGTAGAAAATATATATAATATATATAATTAAGATTAACGATTAAAATTTACTGAAACACCGATATACTTGAAAAGTAAAGTTGGCCAAATAAAACCCAAATGTACAACAATATCTTGCAAAACTTGTATGAAACAAATTGTAATGTTACTACCTCATTGTAAATGTTACTTTAATAACTTAGTTTTATTGCTTAAATAAATTAAACCTAGAGTTTGATATATATGTTGCAGGAGAAGTTAGAAGAATGCTACAATCTCATATTGGAGGTTGTATCAGAGTCAGGATTCAACTACAAAGAATCCAAAAAACGCAATTTTGGATCAATTATTATTCCTAGTAGCCCAAGTGGTGTAATTGATGTGTCATTTAGCTTTGATCATCATGATAGCTCTAATGATTCATGGGAAGTAGTATCTGCTAATGATTCTGTTTCATCAACACCAAACAGCATCAACAAGAAGAGGCCTAGGACTCAAGAACACACTGCTTCCTTTGAACAATTCAAGCAATGATTTTCTCAGCCCTTAATTAATTAATTAATTTCAATCTTCTTTGTGAGAACATCATGTCTATGTATATATATAGTCCTATCTTTATTTGGATTCAATAATAAACATTTATGTTGTGATGGGGCTATATATAAGGCAAAGGTTCAATTTTGTGGACTTAATTTCCACTTAAACCTGAGATTATAGGTGTGTGAATTGAAGGGTTTGGTGCTAATTAAGATTTATATATAGTACATAAATCAAAATAGAACATTAGCATATCATTTAATCATTGAAGATTATTCATTTCTCTTCCTTTATCCAAACAATGACTCAAAAGTATATATGCCAAAAAAGAATGAAGGAAACAAAAGAAGAGTACTATTATTTATACATCTAACTAAAAGTCTTATAAAAAATTGTTGTTTAAATGAGACAGCTATTTTCTAGTGTTAAAGAATATACTATTGGAAACATTTCAAATACACCAGAAATATCGGTGTACCAGTTATTTTTAACCGTTGATCTAACTTATAAAAAATATATATAATATATATTAATTAAAATCACCGATTAAAACAACTGTTACACCAGTGTTCCCCGGTGCACTTAAAATGTTTCCTATACTATTATAAACTTGGTTAGAATTTAGTAAGCACATGACATGATATGTGTATTTGTTAACAAAAATGAACAATAATGATTTTCTTCAGGGGAGCTTTTCATGGGGACCATGGCCCCAAATATTTTATATAAAAATGAATAATGCTTATTCAAATATAATATTTGGTTGCAGATCTTTACTGCAAAGTTATCTATGTGTATTTGAGATTCACATAACTTATTCATTTGGAATTTTTTTTATGCTAAATTTAAGATAATGGGTTTTGAACTTTGGTCTTTTTACCTAATTGAAGTCTTACAAATTGAAGAAAAAAATTAATACATTGGATTGGACTATAATAGACTTTGATAATTGTCTAATTTTTTATAACAATCTAATTTAATATTATTTTAAGTTTTATTAATTTTTTTTAGACACAATTAAGATATTATGTTAAATAAATCTTGGTGTTATAATATTCAAAGTTTCGATCTTTTAAGTTTCAAATTAAATTCCAAACAATTATAATTTCATGTATCATTGAAAAATTAGGTAATTTTTTATCCATTTATTTTAATATTATTTTATACTTTTTTAGTTTCTTAATTGAATTTACGATCAGAAAAAAAAATTAAATATCCAATAAGTATATATTATAATTTTTAATATTTATCGTTATAATGAAAATTTCTTTTACATATTTAATATTTTATATATTCTAATTTTTCTATAACTATAATAATAAAAAAATCAAAGAATTATGTCCTTTTAAAAGGAACACTAATATTTAAGAAGGAAAAAATATATATTCTACAATATTATCTATTGATAATTTCACTACTCTAATAAATCATAAAAAAAAGTAATTTGATACAATCTTTAAAGATTCAAACAGTCATATCTAATGAATTTGATCTTAATTTTTTGAAATAAAACTTTAGGAATAACTAGTTTTAATTTTGACAATATCACCCTAAAGAAAACAAATGAAATTAAAAATTATTTTATTAAATGAGATTCATATAGTAAACATTTAAACAATTATTTCTTATCTAGTACAAATTATCCAAAATGATTTTAATATGTTTGGTTTAATATTTTTTTCATAATTAAAATTAAAATACAACATATTATTTTTTATTTTTTAAATTACATATTTGCCCCCTCAAAATTTCTCTTCAAGTTCCACCACTGATTTTCATTATGAATTTTGTCCAAAACTCTAGCAACATTATTTTATTCTAATTATATGCCATTGTTTAAATAATAATAATAACCTATCACAATATCAAGAGGCACCATATGTTAATAAAACTCAGAGGGTAAATTTTCATCTTTCTTAAACTAGTCTAATATTTGAGATGACACATTAAGAGCATGTGAAGTGAAAACTTTTAGAATTTATATATTAATTTGAATGAAATTAAGCATGTTGTTAAAATATATAATAATTATTTAAAATATAATTTTGTTGGGTAGGTTGGTGTGGTGGCAGGGCAGGGCACACCTTGAGCAAAGACAAGAA
Organism: Arachis hypogaea; assembly: GCF_003086295.3. Lineage (NCBI taxonomy): Eukaryota > Viridiplantae > Streptophyta > Magnoliopsida > Fabales > Fabaceae > Arachis > Arachis hypogaea. The sequence goes on along the minus strand of NC_092041.1, from coordinate 116,491,839 downwards.
CACAAATACAAATACAAAGGGGAGGACAAAGGGTCTATGCCTTGGTTTTAGCTAAAAATGAAAAGACATGGGAGAAGAAAAACCTTTTCTTTCTCCAAACCAAGAACACATAAAAAGAAATGAACAAAAATTAAAAGAATAATTGTATCACAGCTGGATAGCTCATTGCATAGTTGCTTTCTTTACCTCTGCCTTTTATGACACAAAATAATGAAAAATAATATATAATTTTATATATAATTTAAATTTTTTTTAAATATACCAAAAATATTAGTATTCTAAAATTGTAAAAGTTGATTTTATTTAATATATTATATATTTTTTTATAATTAAGTTTAACGGTTAAAACTACTGAAATATCAGTGCTGAATATAAGCTCATTTTTTTGGATATGAGAAATATGTGTGTGTTGTGCATTATTCTGGAAAATGTGGGTGTTAAACATAGATGTAGGAACAGTTTTTTCTGAAACAGAAATGAAAAAATCGGACCATTCGATTTCTTTGTAAAAAAAAATTAAGCTTACTAATCGAACAGTCTGATTAGTGTGGAAGAGAAAATTTAAATTTTGGTGAAGGTAATCGGACCTCCGATTTGTGTACTAAATAATCGGACGGTCCGATTTTTACTCCTGACACCACACTTACATAAAGCACCTATATACTCCATATCTGCGTCCTACGCCATTTCTCCTCCCACATCTAAATTAAAAAGTGCTGAATATACATTTGAAATTTTTTCCATTAGTTTGAAATCTATAGAAATGTGCCAATGGCCGACAACATCTTTCTCCCTTCACATCCCATGTATCAGAAGTTCAGAACTCCCCAACCTCTTTTGGTTTGCTTGACTTCAGACATATATAATATTTGATTATTTTTTTATTTTTTTTTTATATATCACTAATTTTTTGAGAGTTTATTATGTTGTAATCAGTTTAGATTTAGTGGTGTCACACTCTTAATACTTAATAGATTAATCATTTGTTGTTTTAATTGTTATTATGGTATTTATGTGAAGACTTGAAGTTCAAACCTTATTTGAAGAAAGGATTTAATCCATATTATGATTAAACATATTTTAAATTAACACAAGTTTGTAATTAAATAATAATATAAGACTCTTTATTTTATTAAAATATGAGTAAATGCCTTTTCCAGTTTCTAATTATTTGTCGGATGGACTTCTCACCTCCTAAAAAATCTAAACACCCAAATTGGTTCCTATCTACTTTGATATATGTACGTTCTAGTTCTTATCTACTTTGAGTAAATGTCCTTTTCGGTCTCTAACCAGAGACTAAAACATATATATATCAAAATAAATAAATACCAATTTAAGTGTTTAGATTTCTTAAGAGGAACAAATGGTTAGAAATAAGAAAGGACATTTACCCTTAAAATATTGTTACAAGATTTATATCTTTTAACAATACTTGCAATAAAGTTTAGTGTGCTTATAACTATGAGATATACATCATTTTTTATTAATTTATAAGATTAAAATAGTCTCACTCAATTCTATTATAATATTATCATATTTTATTACATAGTTTTTTTTCCTTTACATCTACATCACCGCTTTTTTCTTTTATGACTTAATTAATAATTAATAAAATCATACTCTATTAAATCATTAAATAATTTGACATAACACAACATTGTTACTTAATTAAAAAAGTTAAGGTCTTTAATAAACCAGACAATGATCTCCTTATTAGCAAAATGGTTTTTGTAGTGATGGATTATATTCATGCTACACAGTAGTTAATTAGAGGCATTGCATGCATGTGCTTGCTTAAATCCTAATTAATAATAAATTAAAAAAGGATGAAACTAAACATTATTTACATAACTATTTCTTCATCTTTTTTTCAACTCCTCTCTACAAATGTACATCTATAATAATAAAAAAAAAACCTTAAATCTTTTTTATTTTGTAATTTATTTAAAATGGACGTAGGACAATTCCAAAGAAGACCTATATTATACTACTTTACATTGATAAATCTGTTTGACCTTTTCTTTTATATATGTATTTGTATTTTAACAAATCAAAAAAATTAAAAAATTAAAATGATATATTAATATATAGAATGGCAAAAGGTAAATATGATAAATAAGATGACTTAACTGCTTAAAAAATGATAGAACTATATAAGTCATTCAAAGGGTAGGTTAAAATTAAAGAATGTCAAACAGATTTTGAAAAGGAAGACATACACCTTGAAAAAAATGGGAGACAAGGGACAATGATAATATCTCTTGATTTTGATAGATCAAGATGATATGTCTTTACTCTTTACAAAATGCTCTGGGTATTTTAATTATAGTGCCTATTCAATTTCAACTAAAAAGAAAAAAAAAAGGGAGGTTAGTCTTTTGTGCTTCATTTGTTTATAAAGATAATACACTGCATATGAATACAAAGATATAAAATTAGGGATGTCAATGGGGCAGGGCGGGGGCGGGGGATGCCTCCCTGCTCCCCATCCCCACCCTCAGATTTGCTCCCCATCTCCGCCCCCAGTCTTCGTCGTGGGGGAATATTGCTCCCCATTCCCATTCCTCACAAGGCCCCATTTCCTGCGGGGAACTCATTCCCTATCTACATAATAGTTATAATTAATTATTAATTTCTATATGAATAGAGCTACAAATATCTATCTTATACAAAAACTGCAAGATTTTATACAAAAAGTCTAAATGACACGATGGTGACTTCTTTCGAAATAACGCAATGGGAGGACGCAACGACGAGCCAAAGAAAAAAGCAGTGGACGAGGTGGGAGATGCGGCAATAGAGAGGAGAATGGATACGATGGCAGAGTTACGAAAAGGAAAGACGCAAATAGAAATTATGACGCGGTAAGGATGATGGCATGGTGAGGTGTGACAATGCGGTGAGAAGGGTGACGAGGGGGTGGCTGCAGAGAGGTTGGATGGAGTATGGACAGCCTTAGGAATATCTGAATTGGAGAAGTGTTATGCAAATAAAGATTAGGAGTTTTGGGTTTCTGTATATATATATATGTGTGTGTGTGAGAAATGACTAAAAAACATATATGAGAAATAAACTATTAAGGATAATTCAAGAAATTCATAAATTTCGGAGAATAGCGGGGACGGGGCAGGGATCCCTACTCGGGTCCCGTGCCTGTTTCGGGGGAATTTTGTTCCCCATCCCATCTCCACGGGAAAAATTCCCCACAATCGGATCCCTATTCGGGGCAGTCCTCGCAGGGATCCCTGCGTCTCGGAAAATTTTGCCACTCCTATATAAAATTATATTTAATATATGAGATATAAATAAAAATATTATATTTTAAAATATTAAATTAATATATTTTATATTTTTTGACAATAAAAATACAAAAAAAATTAATTATTTATTTTATTTTATATTTAATTTATTATCAAATAAAACAAAAAAATATCATTTTTTTTTATTTATTGTGTCCTACTCTCAAAATCAAATAGAATCTGAGCCTTGTGGATATATTATTGATAAAAATATTATTTATATACTAAAATTAATCATTAATATATTTATGTATAAATATATATAATTTAATTTATTTTTAATATTTTATATTTTATATTAATAACTAATTTTATTGACTAATTTGAATGTACACTAGTATAATAAATTATTGATTACTTGCTTTCTACATATTGTTTGTGAATGTGGACTCTTCAAAATATTTTGACTCCTTCAATTGAGTGAACAAAAGAGTGTAATAATAAATAATAATAATAACCAATAATATACAGTATAAAGAAAATGAAAGCCGTATTCGGTGCGGCAACTACAATCCTACAAAAGTCTTGGTCATGCTTTTTATTGTTTTTTTATTTCTAGTTCCCATATTTTTAGGCTTTTTTTCATTTAAACTAAAAATAGATTATTTGGGTTTAGGTTTTTTATTATTCGTTTAGATCACTTGTTCAAAGTTCAAACTCATTTAAACTTTGTGCCAATTTCGCTCTCCACACTACTTTCTTTTCCTTTCAAAAGCATATATATATATATATATATATATATATATATATATATATATATATATATATATATATATATATATATATATAAAAGGACAAATCACATAACTAAGCCAATGAAAGTAAAAAATTACACAAATTAGTTAAACCAAAAATTGGTTCATGAATCAACTAATGTACGTTTTTATATAGTTTGAACCAGGTCAATTCGAACTCAAAATACATGTAATTCGAATCACATTGATTCGAATTACAGACACACGCACACACTCACTAATTCGAATCAACCTTATTCGAATTACACATTGCTTAATTCAAAATGAGTAATTCGAATCAGCCTGTTTCGAATTACTTAGGATTGCGTGCTGGGGAGTAATTCGAATCACCCTGATTCGAATTACTGTGTGTAATTCGAATCAAGTTGATTCAAATTAGTGGGTGTGTGCGTGTGTGTATAGTTCGAATCGATGTGATTTGAATTATATGTAAATAGAGTTCAAATTAAGCTAATTCGAACTATATAAAAACGTACTTTAGTTGATTCATAAATCAAATTTTGATTTGGTAAATTTGTGTAAAATTTTCCTCTCCTTAACTTAATATAGTAATTTGCCCTATATTTAATTTCTTCGATTGTATTAGGTATTCACTTGAGATTTATAAATCAATTTTGTATGTCCTTTTATTTTAGATTGTCTAGGTATCACGCACCCCATAAATTAATTTGTAAAATTGAGTTAAACTTATTTAATTTTAATTTTAATATAGTGTTAAAATCTATTTGAACTAATATTATTAGGTCATCGACCTTTTTCGATTACAGTGTCTTTGATTTACTCTCAATAGGTCAATTTTTATCCATATGCAATTCTCTTCTAAAAATTATGTTCTACCTTTTATTATCTCTTTATCTCGAACCTAATCATATAAAAAATAATAATTTTAGAATATATTTAAATTTTGCAAGACGCGTTCGATCATTATTAAGAATAGAAGAAATTAAAGCAGCTTGTTGCTATTAATAAAAAAAAACACATGATATTCAAGTATTACCTTTTTTTTTAGGTAGAAAGATCAACACAACAAAGTAGAGTATATAAAACAGTAAAGAACAACTTACAACTCTAGTCATAATAACCCCTGATTATCTTTGGCATTGTCATCAATAACCATATGATTCACTACCACTCTACTCATTGGATAGCAAAAAGGATCTACTTATAATGTCCACCACACGTGAGTCTTGATTCCTGAAGATTCTATCATTCCGTCCTAGCCAAATCGTCCAGATAACAACAAAGAAGCCAATCACCCACCTCTTCCTCTCATCTTTCTTTCTGCAACATTCATCCAACTTTCAAAGTGTTGTTTTAGTGTACCCAGCATGGTCCATTCTCTTCTAAGAGCAAAAAACCAAGCACACCACCCCTACCATGAAATCTCACAACCAACAAACAAATGAAAAGTAGACTCTACATATTTACAACATAAGACACACGTACTATCATTCAGGTTAATGACACATAGTCTACACAATCTTTCCTTAGTATTCACCATCTCCACCAACACAAACCAAGAGAATAACTCAATCCTTAGTGGAACGAAACCCTTCCAAATAGTACTTGTGAAACTATAGCTTGTTATTTCCTCCGGGAGAACCGCTTCCTGCAACACCTGCACAAATGAGTTAGTTGAATAGATACCAGATCTACCAAATTTCCAAACCACTCTATCCTCCCTCTCAGTTGTTAGCTTAACTGACTCTAAAACCTAATGGAGTTGGTTTACTAGTTCCAACTCACATTGAAACAGCTCTCCCCTCCATTGGAAGTTCCATATCCACTCTAGCCCATCCCAAAACCCGCAATCCCCAATAATCGATCCTTTCAGGTTTGAGACCGAGAAAGCCTTGGAAACAACTCTTTCAGAGCACCGTGAGGTAACCAAATATCCTCCCAGAACCAGACTATTCTGTCATTCCCTACATCCATATACAGACCTCTGATCAATTTTTCTCTAACATGTGGCTCATGAATTTGTAACTAGTAAATATCCTTCTAACGACTCCCTCTTGTAGGCACAGGCTGACCACACAGCATCTCAGACGGATTCATGTTATTACAGGAACAGACGACTTTCTTCCATAGGGGACAATCCTCTTTCGAGAACCTCCACCACCACTTAAAGAGCAAAGCTGTATTCCGAATCACTGCGTCACCAACACCTAGACCACCTGCCTTTTTCGGAGCCATCACCACTTCCCATTTTACTAGTGGTATCCCATTTCTCCCATCCTCTTTACTCCACAAGAAGCGCCTTTGGAGTGAGATCAACTTCTCCGCTACCGCCTTCGACAACTTGTATAGGCTAAGATAGTAGATAGGCAAGCTATTCAAAACAGACTTAATAAGAACTAGCTTACTGACTTTGTTTAGGGTCTTTACTTTCCACAGGCTTAGCTTTCCTTCCACTTGTCAATCACCGGTTTTCAAGTCTTAACAAGCCTCGGGTTCGCTCCGAGAGAAATGCCAAGATATCGGAATGGTAGAGACTCCTCCTTATACCCCAGCAACTGACACATCCTACGTGCCCACTACTGATCACTATTAACCAGAATGAAGCTGGACTTCTCAAAATTAATATTCAACCTAGACATTAACTCAAAACAACGCAACAATCGCTTGTAGTTCCTGATAGTCTCTTCCTCAGTAGGGCAGAATAGAATGGTGTCATCTGCAAACTGCAAGTGCGATAGCTCGATATTATCCTGCCCAACCAAAAGTGGATAGATGCGGCTATTCCTCATTGCCTCCCTAATCATCCTATGTAGCACATCAACAACTAGCACAAACAGAAAAGGAGATAAAGGGTCTCCTTGTCGTAGTCCCCTTTTCATCTTGAATGGCTTAGAGGGAGACCCATTTATAAGAACCGACATAGACACAGAGCAGACACACTCCTTAATCCACCCCCGCCATCTATGGCCAAAACCCATCTTCTGCAAAACAATATCCACAAAGCTCTATTTGACCCTGTCGTATGCCTTTTGAAATCAAGTTTAATAATCGCTGCACTCTTTTTCCTTGCCTTCAGCCACTGCACGGTCTCATAGGCTATCAATGCCCCATCATGGATTTTCCTGCCCTGCACAAACGCACTCTGTGTCTCTCCTAATAACCCTGGCATGACCTTCCTCATCCTCCGAACCAATACCTTAGATATTATCTTATACACACACCCCACCATACTAATCGGCCTGAGGTCTTTTATTTCTTTAGCTCCCACAAACTTCGGCGCCAGCGCCATCCAAGTGATATTCGAATCCCTAGGTAACCTAGAAGACCGAAAAAATCCAAGACTGCTCCAGTAAACTCCTGCCTAACTTCTTTCCAACACTTCTTAATGAAATTCATATTATACCCGTCACTTCCTGGTGCTTTTGTTGACTCACAATCCCAAATTATCTCCTTTATTTCTTCCACAGATGGCATCAACTCCAGCTCTGTTGCCTCTTCCACATCTAACTGCATTACTAACCCATCCCGAAAGCCTATGTTAGGTGACACCTCCTGTTGGTACAAGTCCTTGTAGAAATCTCTTATAGCCACCTTAATCCTGGCCTGATTCCTCACTACTCTTCCATGAATCATTAAAGCATCAATCCGGTTGTTCCTCCTTCGAGCTGAGGCTAAATTGTGAAAGTACCGAGTATTTTTGTCCATCTTCTTTGCATGCCAGGACCTTGACATCTACTTCTAATGTACCTCCTTCCTGATATACCACCTCTTACAAGAGCTAACGAGTGCCTTCCTTCTTGCCTCCAAGGTTCCATCATGCACTTCGTTGCTAACCATATTATCTACTTTCTTGATCTCCTCCTCAAACTTTTGAATCATCATGTCCATAGATCCAAAATTCTCTCTATGCTATCTGCCCAAAGGAACCGTCATTGCCTTTAACTTATCTAGGAAGCGCCCCTCACCTAAGCTTCTCCACTCCTCCTTCACCATCCTCAAGAACCCTTCATGAGTGAACCATGAATTCAGACTTCGAAAAGGTCTCAGCCCCCTTCCGACCCTTGTAGCCTCCATAATCACTGGGCAATGATCCGACAGCCCTCTTGGTCCACCTCGTAACCTTGTCTCCGGGAACTCTTCTAGCCATTCCAAACCAACCAACATTCTATCTATGCGACTACAAGATTGGCCCCTGAACCATGTAAACAGGCAGTCAGATAAATCTAGGTCCACGAGCCCCATATCCTGGATCCATGATTTGAAATCCGCTGCCGATCCCGTCAAAGTAGTTGCCCCTTTTTGCTCTTCCACTTTAACGAACTCATTAAAGTCACCCATAAAGCATAAGGGTACTTGACATAATCCAGATAAAAAGCTCAGCTCTTCCCACACAACCAGCTTTTTATTCCGAGCATGCGCACCATATACTAAACAGAAAGCACAACGAAAACTATTCTTTACCAGTTCCCCCTCCACACACAACCACCTATTTCCTTTATAACAGTTGCATATCTTAAAAACCGTTTCATCCCACATCAACAGCAGACCGCCTGAAGCACCTTCCGCCCCCACATACTCCCATCCTACCGCATCATTTTCCCACTGTTGTAAAATATCAAATTTAGTCACTACCTCTCTTTTAGTCTCTATCAGGCCTAGCATTGGTAGCTTAAAATTTCGTCTAAAATTTTTCACCATGCTCAATTTACCAACTCCTGCCAACCCCCTAACATTTCAAGAACTAAAAATCATTTTAAACCAGTTATACACATCTTACTCTGATTTTTTGGACGACTTCTTCTAGCTTTCTCCTTTTGCTTTGCTTGCCTTTTCTTTCAGGCTATTGCCTCATTTTGTGCCTGCAGTACTGCCATAATGTCATCTTCCTCGTTGTACTGAACCGCTCAAGATTCAACTGCCAGGTCCCAAGCTTTCATGTTCTCTTGCATTTCAGTCTCACGTTTATTTTCAGACACTTCTGTGCCGGTTTTACTGTTAGCATCAAGTGTTGCATCCCTTAGGTCCTCTGGCTCCCCCTAGCACCATCCTCTTTTATCTCCGCCATTTCTACCAGAGCTTGGTCTTCCAAACCGCCTGGTTCTTTGGCCGATTTAACCCTTTTGGAGCATTTTTTGCATTGAAAATAACCTGACCTTATCCCATCTCCTACCATATCACAACCCCATTCTCCCTTCTGCCTGACATCCAGCTCACCATAACCCACCAACCCAGAAAGAGCCTTCCTTCGCAGCCTGGCCACCTCCAATCCACCATCAAAACGCAGCGTCCCTGCCGCACTCGAACCATCGGACTCATCACCGCACCCTCCTACTTCATTCTCTTCTCGCCCCACATCAACATTCCCAGCTTCCCGACCCAAGAACGACACCAGTTCTCCGGCATCGTTCGTCATTTCCGGCATCAACAGGGCTGGCCCCCCTTCATCCGCTGATGCATGACATTCCCGTTCTCCTTCCTCGTTTTCCATCGAGCGGGCCACCATCCTACAGTCGCCTCCGTCATATGGGCTACCCGAATGGGGGGTTTCGCGGTCTGGTTGGCTCGTCTGCTGCATGGCTGTGTCAGCGCCGCGGTGAGTCTTTGTGCCATCAACGCTTCTCTTTACACCATACGCCCGATCCCCAAAATTTCCCCAAACTGCGTTCGGGTTCGAGAGAATAGCAACCCAACCCGCCCAGCACTTCTAACTGGACCCACGTGTGAGGCTTGGTGAGAACAGCCCAACTGAACCTCCTTAACATGGGATAATAAATTTTGGGCCTCAACGCTATTGGTTACAAGATAAAGCCCACTAACATCCAAAGTTCCCCTATTTATACTGCTGATCTCAACCCCTGTAACCCGACGATCACTTCCATAGTCCCAAGATAAGGTTCGACCTGAATCTTCTTCCACAATGTTAGGTTGAAATCCCGCACCATCAGCCTTTGTCTCACTAGAGCCCTTGATTGTTGTCGTTGCCGTTTTAGAATTTTTTGAATTCAAAGGTTCGGTACTCTATTCATTTAAATCTCAAAGGGAATTACCACTCTACCCTTCGGCTGTTCTTCCTCCCTTGCCACCATCACAATTATCTCTGCCTCCACATCCCGTCCCACTACCTGCGCGTGACTACATTCCCCAGTATCATAGATTTTGCCGAACATGGGCCCACGGTTGCCGGCCAAGACATCCTTCATCATACAATCCGGTAAAGCCCAAGCATCACTTCTCGCCTCCTTAACCACCACTTCGAACCCAGTCATGCCTACGACGAGATGAACTTTTTCATGAATGACGTCAAACCGAGACGTATCAATCAGCACCCGCCCCACACTGAATGACATAAGAGAAATTGTTGCATCATCACATGACACCACCTCACCCCACTGTTCACCAATCATACGGAACGTAGTGTCTGACCACACATGTAAAGGGACTCCAATGCACTCCAGCAACACTCTTCTCTTATCACATCGTTGATTCTCATTCCAACGTCCAATACTACTGAAGAACTTTAAGAGACCATCCAGTTTCATAGCAAGCGCCTCTTCCACATTACGAAGGCTATCAAAGATTAATAAGGCTTTGTAAGCTCCCATCTCACAGATCTTTACCACATTAGGCCAATTCGTCCGAGCTGTCGCATTCAACAAATGAAAATCTATGGCCTTCGTTGTAGTCCCCATAATACTCCGCTGCAGCCAACCCAAATTAGTGGTATCCGCAGAGACCCGTATTTCCTTTGCCGCCGAGGTCTCTACATGAGTACGATCATTCGCAACGTCCAAAAGATCATGATTTTGCCTAACAATAATTCCACGAGCAGCCTCCCCAACATCTACACGCCTCCCTTCGTATAAATGGTCTCCATCCTGCCTCGGACACTTTTCATCGTTAGCACTAACGACCACCGCACTCCTCCTTGCATCTTTGATTTCTACCGCCAACTTCTCCTTAGAGTTATTCCTCTTGTACTTAGCCTCTCCCACAAAAATCTCCTTCCCTCTTAACCGCATAGAATTCATTTCTGATATCGCTTTGAGCGCTCCACCCTTCGTAGTGTATCTGACGAACGCAAATAGGTATACCACACCATTTTTCATCTTCCTTGAGAGATAGATGTCATTGATCCTCCTCGTCCATGAGAACAACCGAAACAATTCCTGCTTCGAGATATCTTCCGGTAGCCTATTGACAAAGACGGTGAAAGAATCCTGTTTCAATCTAACATACTCTTTTCGATTCTAAAACCTAGAATCCTTGGTTTGATGTTGTAGTTGCCTAGCCCTACCCCGTCCAATGTTTTTCCACTCCCCTCTCTCTCTCATGATAGAATTACCTGGAGGTAAGAAACTACCCAAGTATTACCTTAGCTTGATCAATTCATTTAAAAGTTTGGAAAAATTTCACTTACCACAAAAAGTGAAGAAGAAAAAAAAATCAGATGATGTGTCTTAATCAACTGCCCTCATAATTCCCACAATCTAATTAATCTATGGAACTTGTTATTATTTTTGAGTATTTTTTCAATTCAGAAGTTGAAAATGAAGACACAGCAATTAACTGGTCGTAGACAAATTGAATTTATATAACTAATCGGATTTGATGCGTCGTACTTCATCCCTCAAATTCAAATATAATTTCACTGCCATGCATTTAATTTGTACATCACCATCAATCGCATTCATTAATTAATTAACATAGATGGTTTAAAACATTCTACTATAGGATTATTTTTCTAATATAAAAAGATGGCTGGATAGTCGAATTACTTCTTATAAGATAGATTATTTTTTTAAATTTACCTCTAAAAAATCTTATCAATTAAATTAGTTCTTTAAAAATAATTATATTTTTGTGATATAATTAATAACTTTCATTAACAACTAATATCTCATTTGACGTTGAATAAATATATTTATAAAAATTTATTAATTTAATTAATTTTTTTAATTATATAAACTCTAATTCTAATATAAACTAATAGCACTAAATTAATAGATTTTTATAATTATATTTATTTAATATCTAATTAAATATATTAAGTGTCATATACAATGTGAATTAATATTTTATATCATTAATTATTGATAAAAATTATTAATTAAATAATTAAAAAATAAAATAATTAATTTATAATTTTTTAAGAACCAATTTAATTAATAAAAATTTTTAAAGACAAATTTAAAGAATGACCATCTTTTAAATAAAGACACTGAAAAATAATCATAGTCATATAATGATTATCTTCATTATACGTATCTTAATATTCATTTTAACGTGTCAATTTCAGAGTATCAAATTCGAAGGATGAGAGACTTTTATGGGCCTTTATGAGTTGGATTTGGCTATAATTTGCAGAATTGTGTACATCTCATTGATGATAGAATGTAAACTTAATTAGAGTATAACTGAGAGGCGATAATGATGAAGAACATTGAATAGCAGAAAGAGATAAATATTAATTGGTTGGAAGTGGCCCGTTTTAGATTGAATCTCGTTAGAGAGTCAATGGAGTATTTGTACAATGTGTACAATAAGTTATTTATTTAGTTCAATATGAGTTAAAAAATGAATATTCAAGATAAAATATTACTAATTTCTTAAACACAATACACCCATACTATTCAAAATAACTATCCAAGTACTAGGGATAATAAACACATGATATCCTACTGAATCGAATATTTCTAAACCCCCATTATACATATTGTATAGATATTTCATTAACACTCTATACTTCCTCTTTTAGATTAGATCATGATTTGGGAACTGAATTGAAGGAATGGGACAATTTGATAGCATGGCATAAGAGAGAACACCATATGTTACAATCATGCATTCTGAAATTTATTTAATTTGTGTCAGCAATTATGCAAATGCAGGCTTCGTTGGTCCATGGAGTCACACCATCATCACATCTTTGACTACATACTCAACTATATATGGACTTTATAATTTAAATATACTGATGAAGTAAAAAATTATATACTCTTATTTCTCTCTCAGTTATTATTATTATATGAGTTAAAACAAGAGTCGCATGGATTTTGTTAGTCATTTTTTATTGGATTAGAATGGACTCGTGGAGTTTCTTTTTTTTTTTTTTGTCATGATAGATTAGAATGGATTTCCTTTTTCCTATCGATAACATTTTGTTTAAGTTTGAAGCATATGTTTTATTTCAAAATGTTTATCACTTGACGTAACCCAAATATAAGTTTTTTGAGTCAGCCCATTCTCATAGGGATGTGTTTGGATCGCTTCATTTATGAAATTAAACGAAAAAACAAGCTAACGAGTAATTGGACCAAAACAACCCACTGGGGGAGAATGAAGTGAACTTTTATCATGTCTAAATAAATTCCATTTTTTTTTTCTTTTAATTTGTAAGGATTATTATATTCGGGAGATCACATGATATAACCAACAATGAGGTTTCTCTAGGAATATCAAATAGATTAACCTTTTATGAATCACCAAAAAAAAAGATTAACCTTTTATGTAAGCATGCTTAAATCAGGGACGGAGTTAGATTAAATATTAGAATGGGACTAAAAATATTTACATAATAAAATAAAACTAAAATAAAATTTTAAGAAAGACTAAACTGAAATTTACATATATAATGGATGGACTAATTAGATGTAAAGTACATATGTGACTCCAAAATAAAAGTTCCATCCATTTAAAAAAGATTCGTTAGACTGAATAGACATACCTATTTTTTTTTGTCTAATAGTCAATTTTTAAATAAAAACCATCAATATATAGACTAAAATATGAACTTTGGGCAAACATTTTTGTCATTTTGCCAACCTTAGTTTTGATGAAGTTGAAAGAATGGCATAACTGGATCGCACAACAAAGTTGGTTGTTTCCTTTTCAGAATCCATGAAAAGATTTGTCATTGTTTTCCTCCACACATGCATTCAATTCTTTTTTCTTCCTTTTTTTTTTTAAATCAGTTCTTTCTTGTCAAATTGCATTCTTTGTATATTTCTAGGCCATTGTTATAATTTATTTCTTTTTTAAAATTTATAATTGTATAGGGTTGGCAAACACAAGTTGCAAGAAGATATCACGCGTGTGGGCGCACTTGGTTTTATAAAGACTCATCAAAACGTGACCAAAATTTTGAAATAAAGCAAAAATATTATTCTTGCATCCTTGATCAAGTTGGGTTAGTCTAGTGGTTAGTTCATTAGTTCACTTAAACAAGTGTGGGGGTTTCGAATTCTGCCTTGTACATGTAGCAACCCATTAGCCAGTGACAAACCATTAAATGAAGCTCAGTACTGCAACGGATTAGTCATTGACCTGCCGTAAAAAATATCATGAAAAAAAAAAAAGTTATATAAAACCTTTGACCTTTCTACCTTTGTATTTTTACTAATAAATTACTTGCTTGTTATTGAATTGGTCTTCTTGGTCTTTAATTTCTTATTCTCTTGTGGGTTGGTTCTTGTTGCATTTAGATTCTTCTGATCGAAAATTATTTTAAATAAATTTTTTAATGTTATAAAATTATTATCTTAAAAGTTTAAATTAATAAAAAATATATATAGTTATTTATCTAATATTTTTTCTCACATAATAGTTACTTTTTCGAGTTTGTACGAATTTTCATAAGTTTTTTTTTTTAATTTTATGCTAAAATTATTTTTTGTAGAATTAAGAAAAAGCAATGTTTAAATTTTTTGTCATATAAATTTTGATATTATGTAATGAAATTATTTTTTTAAAAGCTTAAACTAACGGAAAGAATCGATAAATGAATTATTAGATATCTAATATTTTAAAAGCTAACAATCAAAGAGGGGAAAAAAATAAAATTTAGACTAAATATTGATATATATATATATATATATATATATATATATATATATATATATTATTAAGTTCAAGAAAGTAGGGGTGTTTGCGTTGTGGTTTGGATCAATTTTGAGTCAAAAACTCATTTGATCTGAACACTAATTTTACTTGCGGTGTGGTTTAGATTGGAAGATTTAAAAAAAAAAATCCAATCCAATTTGATCCAATTTCAAGCGATTTGGATTGAATTGGATTTGCGATTTTATAAATTAAAAAAATTAAATACATATAATAAGTCTCAACATCAAATTTTAAATAATCAACAATGATATAACAAGTCTCAACAATATCTTAAAAAATCAACAATAACATAACAATAGAAATAAAATTATAAATTAGTTAAAATAAATAAATAAATCATATTTTGAACATAAAATATTTATTAAATAATAATAATATATTAATAATATAATAATAAAATAATAATATTATAGCACATCGTATAGTTTGAATGGAATTGAATCGATTATGAAAAATAGATTCAAAATCCGATTCGATCCAACAATTTATAAAAAACACAATTCAATCAAATCTGAATTAGCACAATTTTAATCAATTTTTAATTTAAATTGAATTGAATAAACGATTTAATTTAAATCAAATTGAATTTGAATACCCCTAAAAAAAAGATGGCTAAATTAGTAAAGTGGTCTTACAAAGATGGAAGCTAAGAGTGTTATGTGGGACATAATTAAGTAAATTATAGTATGAGAGACGAGGAACACGTGATATGATATGAGTGAGAGTGAGTGAGCGAGTGATAGGGAATCTTTTTGGAATCGCATGAAAACAAAGCCACAAAGGTTCTTTAATTTTATTTTATAAAGTGAGTATCTTCCACAAGATTCGTTTCATTTCTTGGTGTGCTCCTCTTTCGTTCTACTTTCTAGTTTCTTTCTTCTAATTAGGGTGTACAACGTTCGATGATTCAAAAATTCGGTCTGATTTTAAATATTTTAAAAGTTAATTTAGTGTAATTTTATTGAATTTAAAATTGAATAAAAATTTAAAAATAGATTCAATTATTATTTTAGATTAGGTTTAAATCAAAATGAATCCAATTTTATTCGATTTATATGCACTTTAAAAAAAATTTAAAAAAAAAAAATATATATATATATATATATATATATTAAATTAATTTTAATGTTATCTTATATTAATTATAAGTTTATTATTTTTTTTAATCACATTTATTAAATTAAAAAATAGATTAAAGAAACATCAAATTAGAATTTATGAACAAATTTAAGTTCAAATATAGATAATAATTTTTTTAATAATAAATTTCTTCTTTATAAATAAGTACATCATAAATAAAATTTTTTATAAATTATTATTAAAACTTAAAAATTTAATTTTCACCCGATTTAAATTCAGTATAATTGTGATCTAAAAATATTTAGATTTTATCGAATCTAAAACTGAGTTAGAGTCTAAAAAATAGACCCGATATATATTATTTAAAGTCAGATTAGATAAAAATAAATTCAATTTCATCCGGTCATAAACACCTCTACTTTCAATAGTCTACATGCATCAATAAACTCTAAGAAAAAAGATATAAATAAAAATTAAACAGCAGAAAATAATTTGATTACATTTTATTCAAATTTTTTTATATAATATAAAAAGACTCGCTCAACTTTATTATTTGCTCATGCAGTTGCAATTAATAAATAAATGTTAAGCTACTTAAATTATTAACTAGATATCAAAAGAAGTTTCTCTTTTTCAAGTGAGACAATTATTATTTAAGTATTTGTCCATATTCATCATATCCACCCATTATTTGAGCCTATTATTAGAGGACATGGATTTTCTTTCAATTCTGAAGACTTATAAAAGCTATACAAATTATTTGAGTTGTCTCTTAAAGTTTTAATCATGTGTCTCTCCTTTAAAAGAAATATATTTATTTAAAATATTACGTATACCCTAAAAATTAATTATTAAATCAAAATATTTTTTTTTAATATATGAAACTAATGTACTCTCTCTTTACTATAACATAAAATATGAGCCCTACACTATAAATAAATAATAAATAAGAGTGAACCAATTAAGTATATAAATAAGAGTATCATTATAAAAAAATATGGAATATTATTGAATTTATTATTGAACGTTACCGGTAGATCTATCGGCGAATTTATCAACAGACATAATAATAAATTTGTTGGATAAAAAAATTACCGTCAGATTTGATATTCTAACAGTAAATTTGTCGGTAATAATTAAAAAAAAATTGGCGTCGATATTACTGTAAAATTTACGTCGAATTTATCTATCGGTAAATCTCAATTAATAGAATGTTGCGTTTTAGTCATACGCAATGTATTACTATTGGATTTATCCGCCGGTAAATCTAACGGTAAACCTGATCTAAATTCAAAATGCGCGTCCCCTCTCCCTCACTTTCAAGAACACCCTTCTCTCTTTCACATTCTCCTCTCTTTTCTCTCTTCCCTGCAACATCCTTCAGCAGCACCTCTGGCCACCTTCCGCCAGCACTGCCCACCACCATTCTCCTCTAAAGTCAATGTCAAGTTGCCTTGATCGTATTTCATTGCCTCAAACAGAGTTGCTCCATTTAACTCCGCCACCGTTAGAAGAGCTGTCATTGCCGCTCCCTCTGTCGTTGGAGCTGTGTCTTTTCTGCGTCATCCAGGTAGGTTGCTTTCATTTCTCTCCTTATTCCTTCTGTTTTTATTTATTTTTTAATGAAAAATCCTAACTACTTTTTTGCCCTAACCCCCTTTTGCCCTAACAGCATCCCATCACTGATTATTCTTCTTCAGTCTCTGTTAGTTATTCTTCTTGTTGCTGATTTTTCTTGTTAACTGTTATATTGTTTTGCATAAATGTTCAGTTCTTGTAGTTATTGAATTTATTTGCTGTTATTGTTCTTGATTACTTAAATTTTTTGCTAATAATTATTCAGTTCTCGTAGTTATTGCTATTATGGTTCTTGTTGATTTGCTAGTGATTGTTGCTGTTGCTGTCATTGTTCTTGTTGATTTGTTAACTTTTTCGCTAATAATTATTCAATTCTTCAAAATCTCTGGTTTGAGCCTTGTGTCTCCTTGTGTTTGAAAACGTGTCGTTGAAGTACCTTCCTGTGTCGTTTAACCAAAGAATTGGTGCCACAATGCCTTTCTTCATTGCCGTTTCTCTTCAAGAGGCAGGCTTACAGAGTAGTTTGAGGTTTGATTTCTCTTTTTTATTTTTATTTTTTTTATTTATATATGTTTTGGATGAGACAATCATTTGAGTGGAAGATAAAATGAAGTAAAATTTGTTAGTAGCTTAGAATTTTTTCTCTTAGTAAATTATGTTGTTGATGAAAAAGAGTAGTTCATATATTTGGGAAAAAGAGAGTGTTGGCCATTTAATAAGTAGTTTGTGTTTTTTGTTGGTTGAAATGCATTGTTTTCATATTATTGACGTGATTTATTAACTATTATGGTTGTTGTCGTTGTTTACAGTGTCTGGTTAAGTTATGGTTCTGTTTGTGCACTCTTTTGTAGGTAAAAATTATATATTTTATAATTTTCATAGTGTTTTATGATCCTCTAATTTAAGTTGCAACTCATCCACTTGATTTC